>NW_024080729.1:2470667-2791273 GCF_003009895.1 Hyaena hyaena | reverse complement strand
AAAAAAAAAAAAAAAAAAATAATGAAAAATAAAAAAAAAAAAAAAAGAAAAAGGCCTAACAGTTTCTTATAAAATGAAACATTTACTTACGTATATTTATGATCCAACAATTCCACTCCTAAATATTTACCCAAGAATTGAAAACAAATGTTCACAAAGAGATCTGTGCACAATTGGTCATAGAAGCACATTCAATACAGTCAAAAACTGAAAAAAGCCACATGTTTACCAACAGAAGAATGTAAAAACAGAGGTATAGGTATAGTCAGAAAACAGAATGGTCCTCAGCAATATAAAGGAACAAACTATTGATACAACAGCAACATGGATGAACCTTGAAAACATTAGGCTTGAAAGAAGCCTGACTGAAATGAGTGCTTACATACATATGAATCCATTTACAACCTCCATTTATATAGAATAAGCAAGACTAATCTATGATAGAAACAAAACTACAACAGTGGTTGCCTGGGGTTAAAGGAACGTCTCCAAGAATCAAAGAACTTTTTAGGATGATGGTAATGTTCTGTCTTGGTAGGAGTTTAAGTTCTACCTTTTTTTTTTCATTTGTCAAATCTCACTGTGGGGCATCTGGGTGGCTCAGTCAGTTAGGCATCCGACTCTTGATTTCAGCTCAGGTCATGCTCTCACAGTTCGTGGGATCAAGCCCTGTATCTGGCTCTGCTCTGACAGCAAGGAACTTGCTTGGGATTCTCTCCCTCTCTCTCTGCTCCTCCCCTGCTCACATATCCTCTCTCTCTCTCTCAAAATGAATTAATATTTAAACTATTTAAAACATACACACATACACACACACAATGAATTCATTTGTTACACAAGAGGTAAAACATACTGACATCTGCAACACACTTTGAAGTACAGCAAAAGATTAAGATGGTTTAATGAATGGATAGAAATGGATGGATGGATATGCGATAAAACAATGAATAACTGTAGAATCTAGATGATGTATGTAGGGTATTCACTGTACAATTCCTTCAACTTTTCTGTATTTCTGAATATTTTCATAATAAAATGTTGGGAACAAAATTTTAATTATGAGTTTCTACACAAATAATATATACCAGGTCAGTAACAACAGGTGCCAAGTGATTAAGTGATTGCTATGTGAGAAGCACACGGTGAATACTCATAGATATGTTACATCTCATCCCCACAGCAATCCTGCAAGGCAAGTATTATCCCCATTTTCCAGACTGGGAACCGATACACAAAAAGTCTAAGAAACTTGTCCTAGCCTCAGACAGCTTTTAAACAGTAAAGGCAGGATTCTAAACCCAGGTCTGATTCCACAAGGGCTGCTCTTTCTGTTATATCATACTGCCTTAACAAGAAGCCTAAGAATTTGGCCCATTTTTTTCATACTACTATGGAATTCTGTGTTATTTTCCTAGGGATTTATTTTTACATAATCTCTACACCCAACACAACCCTACTGACTGAGCCAGTCAGGCACCCCTGTGTTACTGACCAGTAGTAGAAATAAATGGGTTAACAGCAAGGCCTTTGGAAACAATGACACTGTCCTTCCACTGTAATGGGATAGGATGTAACATGGATGCTGCTATTCTTATGTCCTTTCAACAATATTATGAATGTGTTTTATGATACTAGACATGAATGCCAAAACCATGACACAATTTTCTCAAGCAAAATTCTTTACCTCATTTCTCGTTCTTCATGTTGAGCGATAAGGTTGCTATAAAAATTCTCCAATGTCACTTTGGTCATTGTCACCCTTTCCTTTGTGTGATTACTCATGGATGAACAAGGTGTTGAGCCTGTCATTGCCATGGCTGCTGGAAACAAAAAAAGAAGAGGTATTAGTTTTGGAGTTAGAGTCCATCAACTATGCACTCTCCTACCCTCCCAGTAGGAATGTACATTGATATGTTTTCTGGAGGACAAACACGTAATATAGAACAAAAGCCAGACAAACAGAATACTTTGTGAAAATAAGTGTGTATTAATGTCCTATGACCCACAAATACCATCTCTAGGTATAAGGCCTAAAGAAACAGTCACAACAGCTCTTAAAGAGACATGCACAAGGTTGTGCATTCCACGGGACATCTAGGATGCCACCATTTGTCATATAGGAAGTTGAAGCCAATTCAGTAAGGAAATAAATAAAATGCTGTGGGTGACATAAGGAAATAACAGGCAGTAGTCAAAAGCATATCTATCTGTACCTAAAAGTGACATGAATATCTTCAAAACATGTTGTTAATTTTAAAAAAAGGAAGAGAACAAGATCGCAATACCGTGAGTGTAAATTAAGAGTATGTGATATAGACACAGTATAATTCTTTGCCACCCAATAATCTACCTTAAAGAAATCAAAGACCCATAGGGATTCATCCACAAGGAGAATCTATGCAGCAGTGTAACAACAAAGGAAAACTTGAAATAACTTGAATACCCAACAATAGAACTGATTAAATTACTTATTTATGTGTTTATTAGATATGAACAGAATTATTCGAAATACATATCAAAATGTTACCACCGGTTTAACTCCAGGCAATAAGAACACAATAGACCATTTTATTCTTGTTTGTGCTTTTCCGTAACTTCCATATTTTCTTCAATGAACATGTGCTATTACTATTAAACTACAAGTAACTTTTAAATTTGCCATTTCTACAGTTAAAAAGACCTATGACTGGGGCGCCTGGGTGGCTTAGTCAGTTAAGCGTCCGACTTTCGCTTAGGTCATGATCTCGTGGTTCATGGGTTCGAGCCCCACATTGGGCTCTGTGCTGACTGCCGGCTCAGAGCCTGGAGCCTGTTTCAGTCTGTGACTCCCTCTCTCTCTGACCCTCCCCTGCTCACACTGTCTCTCTCTCTCTCCTAGAAATAAATAAAACATTAAAAAAAAATTAAAAAAAAAGACCTATGACTAAAACGCTCATTTACAGGTATTCATGTACTCTGACACATCTTATGATATTTGATAAATACTTGCGGTCTATTTGGATTTACCACTTTAAACAAATAGCTATGATAAAAACATTGTTACAAAGAAATAACCTGTATCATAATTTTAGTGATGGAAGATAATCTTAAAAACAAGGGACCCTAACCTCCTAGCTTTACATAGGAGAAAACTGATACCAACAAGGTTTACATAGTTTATAGAACATTTTTTCCTAAATTTAAATTTCATACCCCCACCCCCATCCAAGATATTTTTGCCAGCCTGCACTGTCACACTTGGCCAGACCATTCACCAGCCTGGACCTGCTCCAGCGTCGGCAATAATGCTCAGTATTTTATCCTTATCATGCTTTCCTCCAACAGGATTGCCTGCCTCTAAGTCTGTCCTTTCATCCTAATATAACTCAGAGGAGAAAGCAGGAGGGGCCAAGGGCCATTTTCAAAGATAGCACATTCTGTGAAAGGTTTCTTTCAGGCTCTCCCCTTAATACTTCGCAGCTTTTTAAACTGTCTCCTAGATTAAAGCTATTAAGGAATGTGCAGACACTTATTATTACTGAGACAAAAGGCTCAACAGTTAGCAATTTTATTAAAAGATATTCAGGGAAAATCACATAAAAGAATAATCCTGTCAGAGCAAAGAGATTCAAAAGCAAGGCTCTACTTCAAATGCTTTTATTCATGATGAGGCAAAATGATCAGTAATCACAAATTCAAGAAAGTGAACTCAGCTCCACCTAACTATGTTATTTGTTACTATGCTATTTTTTTATGGGGAAGTTTCTGCTAATACCAAAGAAAGAAAGCTCAAATGTTTTTAGGACATCAGTAGAATTTTTCAAAACCCTCTGGTTTATGAAGCTTGGGTGTGGTTCCTTATTTGTCAGCTTGTACCCCCTCCACCCACAATGAAAACCACATGTACTCTAAGTCTGGTGAAGAAATTTTGAAACCAGATTTAAAAACAAGTCTGAAGCAAGGGAGTGCTTTGTACTCCTTCCTGGGAGTGCTTTGTACTCCTTCCTGGTCTCAACATTTCTGGAGACGTTTTTATTAATACACAGATGTGGTTACATTTTAACAGATGAAATTATTTTAATACAGAAATGCAACTAGAGAGTGTTTAAACCTAAGACAAACAGTACCTTCCATATAATAGGTGGTTAATAAATAGAAGTTAGGCAAGTTAATGATTTTCCAGTTGTCAAGAAAATTAAGGAACAAAATTATATTTACATTGATAGGTATATAAATACTGGAGTGGAGAAAGTTTTGACTCACTTAAGTCAGTGGCATGGCTTCCTAAGCTTTTAAAAAGATCAAGAGGAGATTAAGTGTACTCAAAGATGATCATATAATAGGCTAACAAATTTTCTAGCAGAATGATTTTCAACCTTCACATACAGTCTCTAATGTAATAGCAAAGATTGCACTATCCTTCCCTTTGACCTTTCTTCAAAACATCCTCCCTCCTCCTCTTCCTCCACTCATAAAAGGATTAGTCTATTCAAATAACCTTTCATCAAAAGGTACAATTACTATTGCCCTATAGCAATGTATAGGCTTACTGGGTCAACCAAGTACCTTTTTTTTTTTTTTTTTTTTTTTTTAGACGACCAGGCTTTCCCTCATTCCTTTGATAATTCAGGCCTTCATGCCCTGACCTACAGGCTACTGGAGGTCCCTTCCCTATTTGTTTCATTCTCTAACTCTGCAGAATTAGGGAATAAGTAGGTGAGAAATTCTTAAAAGTTTTTTTTTTTTTAATTTATTTTTGAGAGACAGAGAGAGACAGAACGTGAGCAGGCGAGGGGCAGAGAGTGAGGGAGACACAGAATCCGAAGCAGGCTCCAGGCTCTGAGCTGTCAGCACAGAGCCCAACACAAGGCTCGAATCCACAGACCTCGAGATCATGACCTGAGCAGAAGTCTGACGCTTAACTGACTGAGCCATCCAGGCACCCCTTAAAAGCTTTAAAAATTTAACAAAGGAATTGGATCTTTGTAAGTCAGGTGTAGCTACTGCAAACATAAAAGTAGATCACATGAAAACCACTGTCTTATTCAATCCAGACAGCTATGCCTGGCTGACTGACTTTACAATGATGATACTGTTATCTCTCTGAATACCCCTTCTCTCACCAATTCTTTATTTCTCCATGACTGACAATCCAGAACCGTCCATTGGGCAAATGAACACAGAGGCTAAGACTATTCCTTGACACTCATATATCTTTGGGGCATCAGAGTGGCTCAGTCAATCAAGCCTCCAGACTCGTGATCTCAGCTTAAGTCATGATCTCACAGTTTATAGGGGACAGAGCCCCACGTCTGGCTCTGAGCTGACAAGTCTGCTTGGGCTTCTCTCTCTCCCTCTCTCTCCAAAATAAATAAAAATAACCTAGAAGAAGAAGAAGCATCATCATCATCATCATCATCAAACACCTTAATTTCTCCTCCTGAACTGTAAGCCACTGGGAAGCAAGCACCTATCTTATAGTACTTTTAATATCCTTCTTCCATCTCATGCACAGTGCTATGCACTTGGTGAGTACCTTAAAAGAGGTTTACTAAGAAAGCACTCATCTTTTATGACCATTACTAGTAGCTGAGAGTATGTATGTTTGATGGGGATGGAGCTGGGATGTGAAATGGTTTTCTATACAAAGCTGGAGGGTGGCTTTCTGGTCCCCTTGTGAGGAAGCTGCTATCTAATGTTTGGCATAGACAGTGGAGCCCATTATCGCCCGAGGTTTCATGTTTAGGGAAACCACATCCACTGCCTGGCTAATTCTAATTCAGAGCCAAGGTGAGCTGACAGGGAGAGGAAGCACAAGGTGTACCTCCCAACCTTCCTCTGTGCACTGCAAAAACAAGTGTCTCTTTGTGTCTTTCAGTCAATTCAAAGTGCAGCTGGGGAGATCTGGTCTCTCTACTAGCTGTTCTCCACACTTTCTGACACAGACTTTCCTCTAAGTCCTTGTCGACTTTTCTTTTCCACTCTCTAAAAAAAAAAAAAAAAAAAAGAAGCAGCTTCACTCAATTTTCCTTTGATTTTAAGATTATCTAAAGCCCAGCACCCGAAGGCTAACCCCGGGGACGGGAGCAGACTCAAAGGAACCACACCCCGAGGTGGGCTTTCCACTCCTCTGCCTCCCACAACACCTCGTGGGTTCTCAGATCCCCGAAAAAAAAAAGGATAAAAGGTGGAAACTGGAAATGACTGACGTCCCAGCGGAGCCCGAGCCGGTCGCAACGAGTAGACAAAGCTGGCAACGTGGGAAAGAGAAGAGAGCCCGGCTCCCCGCCCCCAAACTGCACAGAAAAGAAAGAAAGAAAGGGGTGGGGAGCCTGGGACTGGGAAAATGTGAACAGGAATGACAGGGGAGCCTCCGAAAACCGAGAGGAGGAGGACTGTCAGGAGGCTGAGGGCAGCGGCCGAGGAGCCGGCAAGACAGGGCTTGAGAGAGGGCGTCGGCGGGAAGGGAGAACCCCAAAAAAGATCGAGAGGAGATGAGGGGGAAAACTGGGATGGCCCGAAGACGGGGCAGCGAGACACTCACCGGAGCCCCGGGGGAGGAAGGGCTGGGGGCGGCGGACAGCCGCGGACGCCGGCGCGGTCAGCGACCTCTCTCGACGGGCGGACGGGCGAAGCCCCGGCGGCAGCACCCTGCCGACCAGAGGAGAGGAGGGGACGCCTAAAGGACTCTGAAGTCCGGGCCGAGGGGCGGTTGCGGGTGAGGACAACAGGAAGCGCTCCAACTGCCGGAAAAGACGGCAGCGCGCAGGGGCCAAGGCAACCGAGTCCCCCGCCACGGAGTGGGGCGCGCGCGGCGGGCAAAAGCCGAGACTGCGCAAGCGTGACTTCCCAGAGACGCGGCGGGGGGGGGGGGTGTTTCAGGACTGCGCGTGCGCGGCCCCGCTGCTCCCACTCTCCCCGCCTTACCTGGGCAGGAGAGGGGGTGTGGAGGGCACAAGTGTGAGGTGTGGAGCGCTTTCGGGGCTGGCTAGGCTGGGCTTGGGAGGGAGGCTCCGTTTGTTTGCTTTGTTTTAATTTGAAATAATTATAGACTTACAAAAAGCTGCAAAATTAATACAAGGAAGTTTCGTATACACATCACCCACCCAGCTTCCCTCACCGTCTTACGCAACTATGCTACATTATCAAAACCAGGAAATTGACATTGGCACAATACAACTGACCAGACCAATACAACTGACTAGGTTGCAGATCTTACTCAGATTTAATCAGTTTCCCATGCACTCATGTGTGCATCGGTGTGTGCTTGCGTGTTCACACTCCTCTGTAGTTCTGTTAAATCTTAACACCTGTGAACTGGTCATCCCCCCCCTTCCCTTGATTATCAATCATCGTGGCAATAAGACGCGCTAGTTGGCCCCAACGTATTCTTCCTTAAGAGTACTTTTTTTTTTAAATATTTTAATTTATTTCTAGGAGAGAGAGAGAGACAGCGTGAGCAGGGGAGGGTCAGAGAGAGAGGGAGTCACAGACTCTGAAACAGGCTCCAGGCTCTGAGCTGGCAGTCAGCACAGATCCCGACGCGGGGCCCGAACCCACGAACCGTGAGATCATGACCTAAGCGAAAGTCGGACGCTTAACCGACTAAGCCACCCAGGCGCCCCTTAAGAGTACCTTCCTTACCTAGGATCTGGCGAGTTCTCATAACACCAGGATATCAGGAGGGCATCCCAATGTGCATAGAAAAACCTGCTTTTCAAGGCTACCCAACCACTTAGTCGGTGCCCCTTGGGGTAGAGTTCCCAAGCCTTTGGGCACTCATTCATTCCTTGAGAATGGAGCACAGTGCTCTTGACCAGAAAGTGTGAGGTTCCTAGAAAGAAAGATAAGTTAAGGCATGGTGCCTGCCTGCCTTCAAGAAGACCATCAAGGGGGGGACCTGGGTGGCTCAGTCGGTTAAGCAACTGACTTCGGCTCAGGTTATGATCTCACGGTTCATGAGCTTGAGTCCTGCATCCTGCACTGAGCTGACAACTCAGAGCCTAGAGCCTGTTTCAGATTGTCTCCCTCTCTCTTCCCCTCCCCCATTTGTGCTGTCATCCTCTCAAGAATAAACAATTAAAAAAAAATTAGGGCGTGGGTGGCTCAGTCGGTTGAGCATCTGACTGGTAGTTTAGGCTTAGGTCAGGATCTCGCGGTTCATGAGCTTGAGCCCCACATCGGGCTCTGTGCTGACAGTGCAGAGCCTGCTTGGGATTCTCCCCCCCCCCCCCCGGTTCATGTTCTCTCTCTCTCTCTCTCTCTCTCTCTCTCTCTCTCTCTCTCTCTCACACACACACACACACACACACACACACTAAATAAATAAATAAATAAATAAATAACATTAAAAAAATTTTTTAAAAGACCATCTGGGAAGCAAAATGTGTGAGTGTGGTGTCTCACTCCTGAGTAATTGTTAAGACCACAGAGCTTGGTTTTACCCTTCAAGCTTGGGGTCCTGGACTTTGTTTCCTTAATGGTCTTAAAAACATGGGCATTCCTTGACTGCTTTCATCTTCCTAGACTTCAAAGCCCATTTTCCTTTTGTCTAGCCTCATACAAAAACCACTTCACCCTTCATTCTCTCTGCTCAAAGACCCTTCTCCCCCAATGCCTTTCATCAAAATCCTATCCCTCCTTATGGACTCAAATAACAGTGCAAGATGTTGGCATAGCGCTTTTCAGTCCAGAAACCCCATTCACTCATTTAATCTCAGTTCATCCTCACAAATCTTTGGCACGTCACATAGGATAAGTTTTTACACCTAAAGTATAAACACATAAAGAGTTACACTCAGAGAAGCAAAGCGACTTGCCTGAATTGCCACAGCTAGTAAAGCAAACAGCAAAGGAAGGAACCCCATTTCCTGATTGCAAATCCAATATTCTTTGTGCTTTCCCTTCTCCTCAGCTCAAACTTTATCTTTTCCTTGGAACCTTCCCAGTTTCACAAGAGGTATTTTGTCCTCTATTCTCTATAGTTCTATATTGATTTATCTTTACCCTAACTCTAATAAAATACTAAGGTTTTCCTCAGAATAGCTCAGCCAAATTCTTCTACACTAACTTGTGGCCAGGAAGTAGGCACAAAACCTAAGTGCCACCAGTCATTTATACCCACCCCAGACTGAGTGTGATCTGACCCTACAACCCACAGAATTCGGCCTAACTTGCCTTATTCTAATACTGGTGTTGTTGGATCCTGCCTTTATTTTAGATGCTGATATTTTATTCATCATGCATTTTTGCATTAATTGTTATGTTTTAAATATTGCACTAAAATATTATCTTGGGGCACCTGGGTGGCTCAATTAAGCGTCCAACTTCAGCTCAGGTCATGATCTCATGGTTCGCGAGTTCAAGCCCCACATCAGGCTCTGTACTGACAGCTCAGAGCCTGGAGCCTGCTTCAAAATCTGTGTCTCCCTCTCTCTCTGCCCCTCCCCTGCTCGTGCTCTTTCTCTGTTTCTGTCTCAAAAATAAATAAACATTTTAAAAAAAGATTTAAAAATTATAGGGGCGCCTGGGTGGCTTAGTTGGTTAAGCGTCCGACTTTCGCTTAGGTCATGATCTCACGGTTTGTGGGTTCGAGCCCCGTGTCGGGCTCTGTGCTGACGGCCAGCTCAGAGCCTGGAGCCTGTTTCAGTCTGTGACTCCCTCTCTCTCTGACCCTCCCCTGCTCACGCTGTCTCCCTCTCTCTCTCTCCTAGAAATAAATAAAACATTAAAAAATTAAAAAAAAATTATACTTTCTTGAGGAGCACCTGGGTAGCTCAATCGGTTAAGTATCTGACTCTTGATGTTGGCTCAGGTCATGATCTCACCGTTTGTGAGTTCAAGTCCCACTTTGGGCTCTGCACTGACAGCACGGAGCCTGTTTGGGATTCTCTTTCTCTCCCTCTCTCTCTGCCCCTCCCCTACCCAGACTCTCTCGCTCCACCACGTCCAGCTTTTCTGCCATTTTCTTAAAGCCATCCATGGAGTTCCCCTCCAAGTCCCATGCCTGGTGCTCCCACTCACATTACTGCAGAAAGAAACCACCTCAGGTTTCTTTTTAAGATTTTACTTGTAAGTAATCTCTACACCCAAAAGGGGAACTCGAACTTACAACCCCAAGGTCAAGAGTTGCATGCTCCACCAACTGAACCAGGTAAGGGGCTCCAAGATTCCCAGTTTTATAACAGATTTATTTAAAAACTCTTGGAAAACCAACAAGCTGTTAGTATACTAACTTATACTAAATATGTCAAATAGGTATATGTTAAATAAGTATACTAACTTATACTAAATATGTTAGGATACTAAAGTATAACTAAGTATACTAGGTCATTCTTCAACCCCATGGGACTTGAGTTACTTGGTACAAATATTAACACCTTTTTTTAAGGTCTACACCCAAAGGCCAAAGCAGGGGCTGGAAATTACAATCCCAAGATCAAGAGTTGCATGCTCTGCCGACTGAGGTAGCCAGGCGCCCCAAATATTGACACTTTATGTCTTACTCTTTTCCCCAGTTCCAGACCCACTAGCCTGTTCCTTCTGTAAACACTGCCCAAAAGTGTTCTTTGTCCCAAGGAAATCACCTGTTTCTCGTCCATCAGGCTGACCTGCGATGGCTTCACTGGCTGAAGCTCATCCTCTTGTCAAAGCCCATAGGGGGCGCCTGGGTGGCTCAGTTGGTCAAGCATCTGACTTCGGCTCAGGTCATGATCTCACGGTTTGTAGGTTTGAGCCTCCCATCGGGCTCTGAGCGTAGAGCATGCTCCGGATTCTGTGTCTACCTCTCTCTTTCTCTCTTCCGCTCACTATGTCTCTCTCTGCCTCTCAAAAGGCATCTTATCCCTGTCAGTGTGTGTCTCACCCACTGGGGGCAATGACATCAGCTCCATAAGAAGATAGAAACTATTCTTGGTGCCTGCTAGCCCAGTGTTGCTCCAACTTTCACATGTATACAAATCCTGTAGGATTCAATTAAAATACATATTCTAATTTAGAAGGTCTGGGCAGAATTGAGATTTTGGATTTTTTTTTTTTTTAACATTTATTTATTTTTGAGAGAGGGACAGAGACAGAGAACAGAAGCTAGGTAGGGGCAGAAAGAGAGACACAAACACAGAATCTAAAGCAGGCTCCAGGCTCTGAGCTGCCAGCATGAAGCCCAACATGGGGCTCGAACCCACAAACCATGAGATCATGACCTGAGCTGAAGTCAGACACTTAAGTGACTGAGCCACCCAGGTGCCCCAAGATTCTATATTTCAAACAAGCTCACAGGTGATGCTAATACTGTGGTCCATGTACCACACTTGGGGTAGGAAGGAACCTTAACATATACCCTAGTGAAAATTGAGAGAGAGAAAGTGCCCATGACTTTTATGGCCTAGGTCCCTATCATGGCCAGATTCCGGTGAGGCAAGTGAGGCACCTAGAGCACATCAAAGGAAGCTCTCAAGTTCAGGTGCAGCACCCGCACTGCATGACCCTGAGTGAGTACCTCCTTATATTGTGCATACAAGCCACCTCATTTGCCCACCCTAGTCCCAGACCTAGTCACTACCAAGTCACATTTGGGGTGGGTATCCCTACAGACTACTTTCTATTTTTTTTAATAAAATTTATCCATTCATTTTGAGAGAGAGAAAGAGAGAGAGCAGTGAAGGAGCAAAGAGAGAGGGAGAAAGAGAGAGAGAATCCGTACCATCAGTGCAGAGCCCAACATGGGCTCGAACCCACGAAACATGAAATCATGACCTGAGCCAAAGCCAGATGCTTAACCAACTGAGCCACCAAGGGCCCCCAGACTACTTTTAATACACATATAAACAAATGGGGATCATGTCATATGATTATACTACATGTAATTATACCTACAATATTACACATACAGTATTATACTGTTCGTGTTTGTTCATTTACATCTAAGTTATGATATTTTTAAAACCTCAAGCTCTGACAATTTAATCTCAAATTTACTTAAAAGTCCCATTGCTCTAAAACATACGTTGTTGCTTTCTCTGAGCGGAACAAGTATGACTGACTATTATTTTCTTCTTTATACTTTTCTGTACTTTTCAAATTTTCCACATTGTACCCACGTAACTTTTCATCTATTTTTATCAAAGCAATACACAGATAGACTTGGTGGGGGAGGGATGGGAGAAGGATCTAGAAGATTTATAATGATAAACAGCTGTTCCCTACCCGATCCACTCCAACAGATTCATTCAGCAGAAGCAGCTGCTTTCAACACTTAGTTGTTTCTTCTGCTGTTTACCTCCTTGTTTCTAAATAACATTACTATTTCTTAAATTTTCAGTCTTAGATATTTTTTAAAATTTCCTCAGTGGGGGGCGCCTGGGTGGCTTAGTCGGTTAAGCGTCCGACTTTCGCTCAGGTCATGATCTCGCGGTTCGTGGGTTCAAGCCCTGCGTCGGGCTCTGTGCTGACTGCCAGCTCAGAGCCTGGAGCCTGTTTCAGCCTGTGACTCCCTCTCTCTCTGACCCTCCCCTGCTCACGCTGTCTCTCTCTCTCTCCTAGAAATAAATAAAACATTAAAAAAAATTTTTTTTAATTTCCTCAGTGAAATTGAGGATTGAACTCACAAGACAACTCCCACATAACTTCCACTACTGCAGTTCTCTTTAAATCAATATTAAGTGTTTACAACTGTAGCAAGGCAGAATAATCACTCTGCCTCCTTGTACCACTTTTTGTGCTCCCTGAAGTTAACAATTGCCTCAGCTCTTTTTTCCCTTGCAAGTTTTTGTTTTAAAATATCCATCATATAGGGACACCTATGTGGCTCAGCTGGTTAAGCATCTGACTCTTGATTTCAGCTCAGGTCATGATCTTGCAGTTCGTGAGATTAAGCCTCACATGGGGCTCTGGGGCTCTGTGCTGTCAGCTTGGGACTCTCTTTCCCTCTGCCCCTCCCCCACCCACATATGTGTGCACACACACTCTCTCTCTCTCTCAAAAATAAATAAATGAACATTAAAAATAAAAGATCTATCACTGAGTTATCTGCAAGTTGTCAAAACTGGAAAACTTTTCTCAGATATGGTCAAACTCAGAGTCTATCAGCTCCATTTTTTCCCCTAGTGTCACCGTTCCTAGAGTCGGGGTTTGGTTCCAAAGTAACAAGGAATGGGATAGAAAGGGAGATTTGTTCTAAGGAACTGGCTCACCTGATTGTGGGGGCTGGCAAGTCTTAAATTGGTGGAACAGGCTGGCAGGCAGGAAACCCCAGGCAGGAGTTGATGCTCTAGTCTTGAGTCTGAAATCCACAGGTAGACCAGCAGGCTGGAAACTCAGGCAGCATTTTTATATTGTCATCTTGAGATAGAATTGCTTCTTCCTTGGGACACCTCAACCTTTGCTTCTAAGGCCTTCAACTGATTGGATGAGACCCACCTACCATATAGAAGGTAATCTGCTTAATTTAAAGTGAAGGGATAATAAATGTTAATCATATCTGAAATATACCTTCACAGCAACAACCAAACCAGTGTTTGACCAGACTGAACACCACAGCAAGTTGACACATAAAATGAACCATTCTCCCAGGTGATCTCTTACTGTGGTTTCATTTTCTCATCAGCGTTCCCTTCCCACTCAATTTCACGCCCCCCCTTCAATGTCAACCGTAATATTTAAATATTGGGAGAGTCAGTGGGCACCTCCTCCACCCCCATCCAGCTGCCTTCTCATCTGCATTTCTTTTCCACTCTCCTGGGAGAGCAGAAGGGCAGGGCTGAGCTCACACAGCATGTACTCAGTGGTAACTGCCAATAACCATGCATGGCCAGGAGACAGCACCTGCAGTTCTTCAGGAAGCATTAGTATAATTGACTGAGTCTGCCATAGCTATCTGACTGGTCTTTTTTATCCTTAATGCTTAGGCAGCAATCCTGAAAACCTCAAAGTAAAGAAGGAACTAAACGCAAAAGTAGCTTTTCGTATTGTTTCTCAGTTTCAGGCTTACAGGCAGGCGAATGCATAGTACTCTTTCCCTGCTTCAAGATTTTTATTTTCTTTAAACTGCTTAATGATGGGGCCAAAATAATTGAGAAGTCTTCAGAAACACAGACTTTATGCTCATCATCACTCATCATCAGGGAACTGCAAATCAAAACCACAATGAGATACCACTCACACCTGTCAGAATGGCTGACATTAACAACTCAGGCAACAGATGTTGGCGAGGATGCAAAGAAAGAGGATGTCTTTTGCGCTGCTGGTGGGAATGCAAACTAGTGCAGCCACTCTGGAAAACAGTGTGGAGGTTCCTCAAAAAATTAAACATAGAACTACCCTACGACCCAGCAATTGCACTACTAGGTATTTATCCAAGGGATACAGGCGCGCTGTTTGGAAGGGGCACATGCACCCCAATGTTTATAGCAGCGCTATCAACAATAGCCAAAGTATGGAAAGAGCCCAAATGTCCACACGCGGATGAATGGATAAAGAAGATGTGGTATATAGATACAATGGAGTATTACTTGGCAATGAAAAAGAATGAAACCTTGCCATTTGCAGCTATGTGGATGAAACTAGAGGGTACTGTGCTAAGTGAAATTAGTCAGAGAAAGACAAATATCATATGACTTCACTCATATGAAGACTTTAAGACACAGAACAGATGAACATAAGGGAAGGGAAGCAAAAATAATATAAAAACAGGGAGGGGGACAAAAACAGACAAGACTCTTAAATATGGAGAACAAACAGAGGGTTACTTGAGGGGTTGTGGGAGGGGTATGGGCTCAATGGGTAAGGGGCTTAAGGAATCTACTGAAACCATTGTTGCATCATGTGCTAACTAACTTGGATGTAAATTTAAAAATAAACTATTTTTAAAAAAGAAATACAGATTTTAAATTAATTTTTTTCAAACGACTACACACACGCATGCATGCGTATGTTTGTGTCCTGATGAGTCAGTGTTTCTTTGGGAACTGAGGTTGCAAAATCTCAAAAACAAGTGAAGGCTGTGAAGCACCGGCAGGTTCAGTACCCAAATGATGCATGAACTTTTCCCACCTACCCGTTTGGTAGTGAAGCTGTGAGGAGGGAGGAAATTATACAAACCTTACGGAGCTAGGAAAGAAAGGGAACAGTAATTACTGAACAAAAAGAGTGATGAAAACAAGGTCCCCAAGGCAAAACTAAATCAAAACCAGGAGGGAAAGGGGTGTCACCGACCCCCTTGTGCCTAGATGGGAACCTTCCTATAAAACAGAGTGGTTCCTGAGGCTCCCACTGTTGAAAGATTTTCTTTTAATTGGTGGGGTGGAGAGCTGTGAGAATCACAAGGCTCTCAAGTTCCCTGAGGAATGTACTAAATCTTCCCGTATTTGCAGAGTCCCCAGAACTGTCCTCACTGCCAACTGATAGCTGATCTCATAAATTCCCTAAAAATGTAGGCGTGTGAATCCCATTTGTTCCAAATAAGAGGATAGGATATGCCAAAGTGTTCTATTTCCATATGTTTGAAACATGCCGGGTTCAGTAAAATCATATGTTCCCTTCTGGTAGGCCTTCTCAGGACCTTTAATAGCACTGTGACTCTTCATCAGGAAGGAACGTTTATTATACAAGAGGCCATAAATGTATTTGATGTCTCATAGAGCGTTAGCTAACATTTCCCTAAACTGAGGCTCTGAGGAACACAGATCTAGATACTCACCAGCAGGGTGTGGGTGTGTGGTTAAAGGAGAGAGAGGCCAAGATCACTCGCTAGTTCTTGTGTAGCTTCTGATCAAAGGAAAGGAGCAAAAGATCCAATAGACCTTTACTACCTCCTGGCTTTGAAATATGATCGCATAAATTCCCCTTTGGTTTTAAATGGTGAATAACGGTTTCAAAACCCAATAGCCAAGCTAAAAGGGAAACTAGAGATCTCTTTCACTGATCCTCCCACTTTACAAATGTGAAACAGGCCTACGGACTGGAATTGAGTTGCCCACAGTCACAGGCACATTAAATTGCAAAGGTCCATTAGAGGCAGACTTCCTGTACACCGATCTTTCTCCTCCCCTCTGGTGCCTTTCCATAGGACCGAATCCACAAACTGGCAATGGGCTATTATTGCATGATTTTGACAAATCTGCCTATTATCAAAAATGAGATCTAAGCCACCTGATGGCCCACACTATCTCAAACAAATCTCAATATGATAAAATGATTCAGACAGTCACAGCCATTGACATTTGAAGCAGCAGGATTTGACTTGTGGTTTCAACATCAGATTCTTCGTTTATCTCCAAGGCTATAGCTTCATGATATCTTCCTTGTAAACTGAAAATTTTTAAATTTATTTATTTTAATGTTTATTTATTTTTGAGAGAGAGAGAGAGAAAGCATCCATGCGTGGGGGAGTGGCAGAGAGAGAGGGAGACAGAATCCTAAGCAGACTCTGCATTGCCGGCATAGAGCCCAACATGGGGCTCAAACCCACGAAAATTGAGATCACAACCCAAACCCAAATCAACAGTCAGCGCTTAATTGACAGTGCCACCCAGGTGTCCCTGAAAACTGAATTTTTAAGTCATATAGATGTCATGGCCCATCTCTCCTTATAAAGTGTTCTTTTTTTTTTTTTTTAACATTTATTTATTTGAAAGAGAAAGACAGAGAGAGAGAGACAGGCAGAGAGGCAGAAAGAGAGGGAGAGACAGAATTCCAAACAGGCTCCGTGCTGTCAGCAAAGGGCCTGACTTGGGGCTCAAACTGATGAACCTAATCATGACCTGAGCCGAAATCAAGAGTCAGTGGCTTAACTGACTTCGCCATCCAGATGCGCCCCTCCCCTTATAGTTTTAAAACAGGGTTCTATGTGCAAAAAAATAGATCAAGGATTAATAAGGTTCAAAATGAAAATCTCATTCCTACCTGGCTCCCTCCCTCCCACTTCTCACTTTCCATTTCCCCATAGCCATTGATATTAGTGTTTTGTTTCCTTCTGGAGTTCTTTCTTAAAATGCTTTACATTTATTTATTCATATAGGTATTTATTTATTTTTGGTAATCTCCATACCCAACAATGGGGCTCAAACTCATGACCCTGAGGGGCGCCTGAGTGGCTCAGTCGGTTGAGCATCCGACTTTGGCTCAGGTCATGATCTCGTGGTTCGTTTGTGTTCCAGCCCCGCGTCGGGCTCTGTGCTGACAGCTCGGAGCCTGGAGCTGCTTCCGATTCTGTGCCTCCCTCTCTCTCTGCCGCTCCCCTGTCTATCTCTCAAAAATAAATAAATGTTTAAAAAAATGTTTTTAGGGGCACCTGGGTGGCTCAGGCGGTTGAGTGTCTGACTGTGGCTCAGGTCATGATCTCACAGTTCGTGGGTTCAGGCCCTGCGTTGGGCTTTGTGCTGACAGTCAGCTCAGAGCCTGGAGCCTGTTTCAGATTCTGTGTCTCCCTCTCTCTCTGACTCTCTCCTGACCTCTCTCTATCTCTCTCAGAAATAAACTTTTAAAAATTTAATAAAAAAAATTTTTTTAAACGCATGACCCTGAGATCAAGTGCGCATGCTCCTCCAACTGAGCCAGCCAGGCATTCCTCCTTCAAGAGTTCTTTATGCACATTTGCATATAGTGTCATTTCCCCCCTTATTTACACAAATGACATGGTCTCTTTATTTAGGCAAGTCTCTTCCCCTTCAGGCTTTAGTTTCCCCATTTATTTTCTTTTTTTATATTTTTATTTCTAGGAGAGAGAGAGAGAGAGAGAGAGAGAGCGTGAGCAGGGGAGGGTCAGAGAGAGAGGGAGATACAGACTCTGAAATAGCCTCCAGGCTCTGAGCTGGCAGTCAGCACAGAGCCCGACGCGGGGCTCCAACCCACGAACTGCGAGATCATGACCTAAGTGAAAGCCAGACGCTTAACTGACTAAGCCACCCAGGCGCCCCTAGTTTCCCCATTTATAAAGAAAGGATATTGTACCTACTCCTTCCACACACTTCTCTGAAGTTGTCCCATGTGGGGCATGCATTAGGCCCCCTGCTCCTCACTTTGCTTCTCTTGACGTTTGGCCTTTTGGAAAGTCACACTTGCATGGCTGGTTTTGTCAGTGACCTCAAATTTAGAACACTCAGGGTGTGGTTTGTAGACTCTGGTATTTCATGCTTTAAGAAAATCCAGGACACAAATGTCAACATTTCCAAACCAAATGAGGGAGTGGTTGCTTGTATGACAAATGAACCTTGCAAATGATTCACCAAAGGCGTCTTTTATGTATTTACGTCTATTTTATTTATTAAATAAATCATACACTTGGTACAAAGTGCAAAAGAGTATACAATGAAAATGCCCCCCTTTCATCCCTGGTGACCAAGCTCTCCTCCCTGTGGGCCAGTTTTGTCCTCAGTTTCTTGTTTCCATAGTTTTTGCATATGCAAACATATCCGTATATATCCTTTTTTGAAAATAGAATTCTGTTTTGTGTGTATGTGAGCTCTACACTCAGTGTGGGGTTTGAACTCACGACCCCAAGATCAAGAGTCGCATGCTCTACCGACTGAGCCAGCCAGGTGCCCTGAAAATAGCATTCCAAACACACTGTTTTATACTTTGTACTTCTCACTAAAGAAAACCATCTTGGTGGGGCACCTGGGTGGCTCAGTCGGTTAAGTGTCCGGCCTCAGCTCAGGTCATGATGTCTCAGTTCGTGGGTTTGAGTCGCACATCCAGCTCTGTGCTGACAGCTCAGAGCCTGGAACCTCCTTCAGATTCTGTGTCTCCCTCTCTCTGCCCCACCCCCATGCTCTGTCTGTCTCTCAAAAATAAATAAACATTAAAGATCTAAAAAAAAAAAAAAGAAAAGAAACCATCTTGGAAATCTTTTTTCCTTTTTAAAAATGTTTTCCTTTATTTTTAAGAGAGTGTGCGCACGTGCACATTAGCAGGGGAGGGGCAGAGGGAGAGAGAGAATCCTAAGCTGGCTCTGCCTGTGCAGAGTCTGACACAGGGCTCAAACCCGCCGCCCTGGGATCATGAGCTGAGCTGAAATCAACAGTCGGATGCTTAACCTACTGAGAATCCAGGCACCCCAGAAATCCTTTCATATCAGGGCAAATAAAACTGCCTCATTTTTTTAGTGTTATGTAATGTCCCAGTGACAGATATACCAAAACGAGTTCATCTAAAAGGGGTTCTTTTCAGTAGTGAACTCTATTATTCAACTGACAATCTGATTTCATCCCCGAAATCCTATTTTCAGCTGCACTTGGTTGTAGGAGCAAGATTCTCTCAAGGTGCTTCCCTTTGTGCATAGCACACAATCAGAGCAGGGCGTCAGCACCACCAGGCCAACCTGTGCCAGACAGAAACTCGCAAGTGTTTTCACCTCCTAACTCTTTTTTTTTTTCTTAAAATATCTATTTCATTTTGGGAGAGCGCAAGCAGGGGAGGAGCAGAGAGAGGGGGACAGAGGATCTGACGTGGGCTCTGCGCTGACAGGCTGACAGCAAGGAGCCTGACACGGGGCTTGAACTCATGAACCGCGAGATCATGACCTGAGCCCAAGTCGGTCGCTCAACGGACTGAGCCACCAGGTGCCCCTTCACCTCCTAACTCCTCAGGTTGAATCTCAGATCGTTTCAAGATGCTCAAAGCTTAACCTTCTTAATTTTTGTTTGTATTTTTTTTTTTTAGAAGGGAGAGGAGGGAGGGACAGAGGGAGAGACAGACAGAATCTTAAGCAAGTGCTACTCTCAGTGTGGATCCCAAGGCGGGGCTTGATCCCACAGCCCCGGGATCATGACCTGAACTGAAATCAAGAGTCAGACACTCAACCTACTGAGCCACGCAGGTGCCCTCTTCCTAATTTTTAGAATAAGTTTTTGCCTCTGCCTAAGTTTTCGAATAAGCTTTTCGCCCTCTCTCTCCCTTTCTTCCACTCTCTCTCTCTCTCCTTACTCCTTCCTCATTACTGGAAGTTGAACACTCTAATGTAGCTGTTTTTTAAGCACCTAGCTTTTGAAACCTCCCTCCTTCTCCAAAGCTCTGCCCAACCCTCCTGACCGGCCCCTGGCAGCTTTCCCCTCGGGTGCCCGGCTCTGCCCTCACAACGATAAAGCTCCTCTACCATCATACCTGCTATAAGAATAGGAATAACCTTGATCAGAGGCAGAGGAGGCCTCATCTCCCAGCCCTCAGTGTAGCCAAAGGGGCCCGGCAGCCTCCATTTGCCATGGGAGATGTACAAATATTATTGTGTTTGAATGTGTGATTGTGAGAATGATTGAGGAGCCCTGAGGAGCCCCATGGGAGAAACACTGTCCCCAGCGGAGTTCGGCACACGGTGTGTCCTCGTGAACATGACTGATGGATTAGTCGGTTGAATAACATAATCAGGCACTGGGAACTTGATAAACAGTGGGCATTAGGATTACTAATTATATTAATTATAATTACTATTATATGGGGCGCCTGGGTGGCTTAGTCGGTTAAGCGTCCGACTTTCGCTTAGGTCATGATCTCGCGGTTTGTGGGTTCGAGCCCCGCGTCAGGCTCTGTGCTGACGGCCAGCTCAGAGCCTGGAGCCTGTTTCAGTCTGTGACTCCCTCTCTCTCTGACCCTCCCCTGCTCATGCTGTCTCTCTCTCTTCTCTCCTAGAAATAAATAAAACATTAAAAAAAAATTTAAAAATTATAATTACTATTATGTTTTGTTGTTGTTGTCTTCCCAACCCAAACAGAGAAGATATGACCCCCACGGAAATATTTGATAATCCTAAGCCTACTTGACTTCCTACATCACTTACTCAAAAGACTCACTTGCCTTCGTTCTGTGATAGGACATTTGCTTTTCTTCTGTCTCGGCATCTCCTGTCTGCTGATTCTTCCTCTTCTGGGCCTTTAGATGCTGGAGTTTTTCCAAGCTAGGTGCTTTCTCCTCCTCTCCCTCCCTGAGCCACATCAGCAACGCCTGGGCAAACTGTGTTCTGATGAACCCCAGATTGGTGTTTTCAGCCCGCGGGCCTTTCTCTGAGCCCCAGACATCCTCTCCTTCAGCTGTTCCGGAACTGACCTCTGCCACCTAGAGTAACGAGGGCTCGAAATCTGAACAGAAGCCCTGAAATAGAAAGGGGTTTTGTGTGCCTCTGGAATTTGTACCCGCGCTACTAGCTATTCCAAATCTTTTCCACCTTCTTCAGTTCTTTGATTTTACCAGCCTTCCCACCCACCAACACACCCCAATTAGCAGATTTTATCACTTCCCGCTTCCCGGGGACCGTCAGACAGACCGTTCCCTCACCTCCTGCCACCAGATCTACAGACATCTGCACTCACAGGCTCTTCTCCCCCTGGTTAGGCCGAGTTCCTGTGTGGACTTTGGTTTGTGTCACTTCTAGTTCCTCACGGCTCCTTTGGCACTGGGTGTCCACCTTCCCTATCCCCTCTCCCTTACCCACTCTTGTGGCTTCCTAGCGATGTTAATGCATCTTCAAAGGCTCCCCAACTTAAAAGCCTCTTTGGGGTGCCCGGTTGGCTCAGTCGGTTAAGCAGCTGACTCAGGTTCTGCTCAGGTCATGATGCTGCGGTTCATGAGTTCGAGCCACACGTAGGACTCTGCTCTGCTATTCTCTCTCCTTCTCTTTCTGCCCTTTCCCCGCTAGTGCTCTCTCTCAAAATAAACTAAAAAAAATTTTTTTTAATAAAAAAAACTTTAAAAGCCTCTTCCTTTGACCCTATATCTGACTCCTACCTACTACGCTTTGCCATTCCTCTCCCAGCCAATTTTCATGAGTCGTCTTTGTTCATCATCTTTATTTCTATACCTCCCACCTGTCTCAGGCTCCTGCAATTTTGCTTTCATCCCGCAATCTGCTGAGGCTATCCTTGACAAAGTCAAGACCAGCGTCTTCTGTATCCTTCGAATCCAATGGTCTTCACGTTGACCTCTCTGCCACATTTGCCAGTATTGACCCATCCCTTCTCCTAGTTCCATTGTTCTTTTCCTTACAACAACATTTCACAAATGGTTCTAGGAGGCTCACCTGCTGAATGCCAGCCCAGGGACCATATCCGCTTTCCACCTGCACAAATACCTAGTTGCCTCTAACTCACCCTTTAGGCCTCCGCACAAGGCAACCTTCCCCGTTCCCCCAGACCTGTCCTCACAGTTTCCTGTTTTGCCTGAGTAGCAATTATCACAGTTTGCAATTAGATGTGTTAGGCTCATTCTACCCCCCTCTCCCCCAGCTTTTCCCCTGAGTTGTATCTAATTTCCAGGGACTGCTATGGTGGCAAGGCACAGGGGAAGGTGGCTTTCTGCTCCTGTATATCACTTGTTGTGCTGCCCAGCTGAAAAGTACCAACAACAGCTCACAGTCCTCGTGAATTCTAGTTTATTTTCTTTTATTTTTAATGTTTCTTTATTTTCGAGAGAGAGAAAGAGACAGAGTGTGAGCAGGGGAGGGAGGGGTGGAGGGGTGAGGGGGGCGGGGGAGACACAGGATCCCAAGCAGGCTCCAGGCTCCAAGCTGTCAGTACAGAGCCCAACATGAGCTCGAACCCACAAACCGCGAGATCATGACCTGAGCTGAAGTCGGATGCTTAACAGACTGAGCCACCCAGGTGCCCCCAGTGAATGCTAGTTTAAAAGGATCCGAATATGACAATAAACTATTTGTAAAAAAAAAAAATAAAAATAAAAATAAAAGGATCCGAATACTCTCCTTCATTCTCCTCACATATTTAATTTTGTTCCCTATGTTTTTCCAGACCTTGTCCAAAGCAATCACTGGATCTGATTGAATCATCAGTCCCCAAGTGGCCTGATGGTGGCCACATGACCTCTTTGTAGGAAATTTCACCTAACAACCACTGAAGCCACCACCACAATTCTAGCAGGTCATTCCCCTCATCCTGGTTCCCAACCCCTACCCCAGAAGGCCTGGTCCAGTTGTAAGGAACACAGAACAGGGCCTGGAAGACACAAGCTTCTGGATCCTTCACTCACTGTCTCCTCAGTCAGAGGACCCTGATCTCACGGAGAGGTCAAGTAGACTCTCCCAAACCTGGGGTGTTGTCTTTTCACATGAATCCTTCTGTTTCCCCCCAAGGTCCTGGCTGCAAAGTCAAGGAAAGACTCCTCTTAGGGCGCCTAGGTGGCTCAGTCAGGTAAGTGTCCAACTCTTGGTTTTAGCTCAGGTCATGATCTCACAGTTTCGTGGGTTCGAGCCCCGCATCGGACTCTGTGCTGACAGTGCAGAGCCTGCTTGGGATTTTCTCTCTCTCTCTCTCTCTCTCTCCCTCTCTGGCCCTCCCCTACTCATGCTGACTCTGCCTCTCTCAAAATAAATAAACCTTAAACATTAAAAAAAAAAAAAGACAAAAAAAAAAAAGACTCCTCTTTTAGCTGGGCCCACCCTTGCTTGATTGAGACAACAAAGATTTTGTTCACCAAATAAGGGAAAGGGCCATGCAGAAAAGAAAATCATGGGGACAAAAGCCATCAGTTGACATTCCAAAGTAGCCTCCTGACACAGTAGTGTGGATATGGAGAATCTAGGGGGAAATATGGATTTGGAGATAATCGATGAATCCAGAACTTCCTGATGTCTTTAATAGGTAAACAGATATGGCAGAAAGAAAAAAGAACTCGTTTTTCCAGAGAGTAGTAAAAGAAAGACTCTTTGATCTTCAGCATTACACAGAGAAATTTCTGGAGCAAAATGTGAAGATTTTGTGCGTGTTGAATTGCAGAGGGTATGAGTCATTTGTAAATATTAGGGAACAAGAAACATGTGCATGTGCATAAGTGTCACTAGCAAGAAAGTTAATAATCACCCACAAATCTCCCCTTAACTGTCTAATTAATCTAAATACCTCCTACCATCTTTTGACCTTTGCCTTCCCACATATCCCCATTTACTGTGTATGACCTAAATGAAACAGCATGATTGCCCCAAACAAAAAAGCCCACAGATAACCAGGAGAAGCCACATGTTCGAGAAAGGCTGCCGTTACATTTTCAAGTAACTCTGTATTAACACTTGTCTTTTGTTTTCTTTCTTTTTTAAGAATCTCAGACTTCGGGAGGAGAATGTAAGATGCAAGTCGAAGGCAAAGTGACCTTGTGCTTTTTCTTCAAATACTGTCGGTTCTCAAGGGGCAGGAAGCCAACGCCAGAGGCCTCTGGCTTTGTGATAATCCTTCAGGACACAGTAGAGCAAGGCACAAAGTATCTGCCTGCAGGTGGCTAAAACTTGACACAGGCCAGGATGGGGGCCGTCCAGCTGCCTCTCTCTCAACACCAAAATGCACCTTGAAATCTGCCTCTTTTTGGCTGATTAAGACTTTAAATGGATATTAATATCTTTTCTTCTTGTTGACATCAACACAATGGAAATCTGGCCTTTGGGGGCCCCTGCAGATGACTTTCTCCCATGATACTCTCTCCGCTGCCTTTGTTTTTAGATGATCTGTTTTTATGCTCACTTGGGCTTCTCTTTGGAGAGAGAGCATTGGAGCAACCAAAATAATTGGACTCCAGGGAGAGCTGAGTTGCAGAGCTGAGGCTTAAATGAACTGACAACATAATTTTCTCCACATCATGTTTTTAATTTCAAAGCCCTGCTCAAAAACAGGCTCCTAATTGAAGTATTCTATTTTTTTCATCATCATTATTATATTATTATTTTTAACAATCACTTCTTACATACCTGCCAGTAAACATTGTGCTGGGTCCTCCAGCTAATCTTCTGGTAGCCATAAGAAACAAGAATTGTGGTTGTTTTTTTTTTTTAATGTTTATGTATTTATTTTGAGAGAGAGCATGAGTGGGGGAAAGGCAGAGAACAAGGGAGGGAGAGAGAATCCCAAGCAGGCTCAGCATGAAGCCCGACTTGAGGCTCTATCCCACAAACTGAGATCATGACCTGAGCCGAAATCAAGAGTCAGACGCCCAACCAACTGAGCCACCCAGGTGCCCCAGAAACAAGTATTGTTAATCCTATCTCAGAGATCTGAAACCTGAGTGTCAGAAATAAAGCACTAATGAAGGGCAGACAGAGGCAAATTAAACAGGAAGCTAATGGAACTTAAGGAAATTCAAGTTACCCTCTCTACGTGGGCCTCTTTCAAGGCCCTGCACCTAATATTGTATGCATAAGTCTTTTTTTTTCCAATTTTTTTTTACATTTATTTATTTTTTGAGAGACCGACAGAACATGAACAGAGGAGGGGCGGAGGGAGAGGGAGACACAAAATCCCGAGCAGGCTCCAGGCTCTGAGCTGTCAGCACAGAGCCTGACGTGGGGCTCAAACCCACAACCGTGAGATCATGACCTGAACTGACTGAGCCACCCAGGCGCCCCACATAAGTCTTTATTCTTCTCCTTAACAGGAGCTTTTAATATTGCACAAAATTTAGTCCCCACCAAATCTGGATCTGTCTGTGCTGTGGAGTCCAGAATTATCTGACTTCGAAGCCTATACTCTTCACACAGAGCTATTGTTCATCATGAAATGCAAAAGTCAGAAATCCTGCTCCCTAAACAGGCATAATGTCAAATACACCAATACCCTGTTCAAGTACTACGTGCATCACTTGTTTGTAGAATCAGAAACGCATATCAGCAGAGACTCATTTGTCACCATGTGGCTGGTGGGATGAGATGCATATGAAAGAGACGTTCAAAGGACAGGCTTTGGCGCTGACTCCCTGGGTTAGAATTCTGGTTCTCCCACTTCATCTTTAGCTGTGTGTGCTTAGGCAAGCTAATTAACCTCTCTGTGCCAGAACTTCCTCTTCTGAAAAATAGGTATAATAATAGTTCCTACCACATAGGAATTTATGCATGTCTGTATGTATCAAATGAGTTAAAGAGGTTTTTCAAACTGCAGGTCAAGACCCATTAGTGAATCGAGAAATCAATTTAATGAGGTAACCAGCATTTTTTAAAATACAAGATATCAGATACATTGCACACAGTCAGGGTAAGTAATTGTGTGTGTGTGTGTTTTTTTTTAATGTTTTATTTTTGAGAGAGAGAGAGAGAAAAAGAACATGAGCACAAGTGGGGGTGGGGCAGAGAGCAAAAGGGACACAGAGGCTCTGAAGCAGGCTCTGAGCTGTCAGTGCAAAGCCCAATGTGGGGCTTGAACCCACGAATCGTGAGATCATGACCTGAGCCAAAGTCACATGCTCAATCGACTGAGGCCCCCCAGTAATTGTTTTCTGAAATCTTTTGTTTCCATTGTATGTAGTATGAAAGTATGTATATACGTATGAGTGTGCTGTATTGCTCTGTAAAACCTTACTGTGAGTCAGCATCAAAAGTTTGGAAAACCTGTGAATGAACACAGGCGAAGCAATTAGAAGTATACAGGCACCTTGTGAGTAGTTTTATTTGTATTATTTGTGTCCTTTAAAACCAGTCTCTTTGGGAACCATCCCTTGGAGATCATAAAAATCAGCTCTGTGGACTGGGACAGAACCAATGTTTACTGCTGCGTAGACAAAAAGTATTAGTAGAATGTTTTACACCTGCCCACTGGGTGTTTCAAGATTGTTTCAAATGTATATGTAGGATGGAATCATTTAAGAAGCTCATCTTTCTAAGCTCCTGCTCCCTACAAAGGGAAATGTCACAAGAATGTATGAAAATAAAGATCCAAGAAAAAAAAATTACATGTCTCATGGAATCCTAATGTTCCTTTAAAAATAATGTTTTCTTGGGGCGCCTGGGTGGCTCAGTCGGTTGGGTGGCCGACTTTGGCTCAGGTCATGATCTCACGGTTCGTGGGTTTGAGCCCTGCATCGGGCTCTGTGCTGACAGCTCAGAGCCTAGAGCCTGCTTCAGATTCTGTGTCTCCTTCTCTCACTCTGCCTCTCCCCTGCTCACACCCTGTCTCTCTCTCTCGAAAATAAATAAACATTAAAAAATTAAAAAACAAAAACAATGTTTTCTTATTATAAAACCATGCATGTCCAGGGTAGAAAGCTAGAAAATCCAAGTAAGCAAAAAGAGAATAGCATCATCCCGTTACCAGAGATTACCACTGTTACGATTTTAGTTAACATCAATTTGTATCTTTTTCTATATACATAGTTTTTAATTCAATAAAATTATATCCTACATATTATTTTGTGAGCCTTTTTTTCAGCCAGCAATCTCTTTCTCTTTTGTAGACTTTCTTCTGATCTGATACCCAAACTGTATTCAAATTTCCCCCCAAATGTCCTTCTTAGCAAATGTGTCGGAAGCAGTATTGGCGCAGTGCTGTTCCTTGATCTGGTGGTCATGACCCTTAGCTTCTTCTGATCCTTTTGTCATGACTTTGACTTTCAGAGAGACCAGGCCTAATGTCCTGCAGAACGTTTCAGTTTCTGATTTCTCTGTTTACTTCCTTGATCCAGTGTTTATCTTGCACCTTTGCATTTACTGAAAATTAAAAGTTGTATCTAAAGGCATGACAGACTCAATTTAAACATTCAGGCTAAATGGGGGCGCCTGGGTGGCTTAGTCGGTTAAGCGTCCGACTTTCGCTTAGGTCATGATCTTGCGGTTCGTGGGTTCAAGCCCCGCATCGGGCTCTGTGCTGACTGCCAGCTCAGAGCCTGGAGCCTGTTTCGGTCTGTGACTCCCTCTCTCTCTGACCCTCCCCTGCTCAAGCTGTCTCTCTCTCTCCTAGAAATAAATAAAACATTAAACATTCAGGCTAAATGGCACATTTTTAAAGGGTACTTGTGTTTGTTTTCTATTGCTGCTGTGACAAATTAGCACAAAGTAGGTTAAAACAACACAACATTGATTATCTTACAGTTCTGTAGATTAGAAGTTCAACATGGGCTTCACTGGGTTTAAATCAAGGTCTCGGCAGGACTGCATGCCTTTGCACAAACTTGAGGGGAGAATCCGTTTCCCTGCCTCTTCCAGCTCCTAAAGGCTGCCCAAGTGCTTTGGCAGGTAGTCCCCTTTGTCCTTCTGAAAAGCCAGCAACATTCCATCCCTCTGACCGTTGTTCATACTCCTCTCTCACCATTTTATTATTTTTTCAAAAGATTTTATTTTTAAGTAATCTCTACACCCAACGCAGGGCTCAAACTCATAACCCTGAGATCAAGAGTTGCACCCCCCCTACTGACTGAGCCAGCCAGGCACCCCTCTCTCCCATTAAAAAAAAAAAAAAGTTTTTATTTATTTTATTTTGATAGAGAGAGACAGAGCGAGCAGGGGAGGAGCAGAAAGAGAAAGAGAGAGACTCCCAAGCAGGCTCCATGCTGTCATTGCGGAGCTTGATGGGGGCTCAAACCCATGAACCCCTGAGATCACGACCTGAGCTAAAACCAAGAGTTGGATGCTTAACCAACTGAGCCACCCAGGTGACCCCCCACTTCTATTTTTAGGAACCTTCTTGATTATATAAGGCCTACCTAGATAATACAGGACAATCTCTCTATTTTAAGGTCATCTGATTAAATTTAATTCCATCTTCTACCTGAACTCCATTTTGCCATATAACATACACATTCCTAGGTTTTAGGGATTAGGATGCAGACATCTTCGGGGGACCATTATTCTGCTAATCTGCTCTGTGATCCCCAAAGATTTCAGTCCATCTTGTATGCTAAATATACTCACCCCATTCCAAGATCTTCCAAATCTCAACACAATAGAGGATGAACTCAAAGTCTAAAATCTCATCATTGAAATCATCTAAATGAGATCTGAGTGAAACTCTGGATATAGACCATCCTGGGGCAAAATTCCTCCTCTCCATCAGCAGACCTGTGAAACTAGAAAGTTTTCTGCTCCCAAAAGACAATGGTGGGACTGGCAGAGAATAACAGTTATAGACATTCCTATTCTAGAAGGAAAAAAGGAAATCTCTGGTACCAAGAAATTCCAAAATTCAGTCAGGTAAACTCCATCAGGTTTCAAGACTTGGAAATAATCCTCTTTGGCTCTCAGCTCTGTTCTCTGGGTTTGAGGCTTCCTCCTGAGTCATCCGTCCTTTTTCATGAAAGGTATATGTGTTCACGGCTGAGTAGTTTTATCAGCCTACTTCATGTCCATAGAATTTGCAGAGTCTAACAGCCTTCTTTCATTTTATCTACTCCGTGCCTTTCGGTCCAAGCTGTTCTACTGAATATAACCTTCTCAAGACCTTTGTGGGTCTCCTGTGCATGTCATGGGGATTCATTCCAGTAGATAAGAGATTCTTCCACTTAAAAAAAAAAAGAGATTCTTCCACTTATCTTTCCTAGATAATCCCACTTCTACTTTTTTTTCTTTTATTGAGATGGCTAAGGGGATCTATGAGTCATACCCTTCCAAAAAAGTCTTCTAAGATTTTTTTTGTGTGTGTTTCCAAAGAAATCTGATACACACATTCATGTATAAGTCTTTGTGTGGACGTATGCTTCCATTTCTCTTGGGAAAATACCTAGAAGTGGAATGGCTGAGTTGTATGATGATGCATATTTTACTTTTGAAAAAACTGCCAAACTGTTTTCCAAAGTGGTTGTACATTTTACATTCCCAACAGCACTGCATGAGAGTTCCAATTCCTCCGCATCCTCGCCAACATTTAGTATGGTCAAGGTTCTTAATTTTAGCTGTTGTAATGGGTGGATTACCTAATGATTCTAACACCAGTTGACAATCCTCGCTTGAATCGATTTTATTAGAGCCTGCAAAATGCTGATTGTTATGGGGTGCCTGGGTGGTTTAGTCAGTTAAGTGTCTGACTTGGGCTCTGGTGATGGTCTCACAATTCATGAGTTCAAGTCTGGTGCCGGGCTCTGTGCTGAGGGCTCAGAGCCTGAGGTCTGCTTCAGATTCTGTCTCCTTTTCTTCCTGCCCCTTCCCTGCTCATGCTCTGTCTTTCTCTCACTCTCAAAAATAAATAAACATTAAAAAAATTTTAAGATGTTGATTTTTATATTTCTTTTTTATTTATTTTTTAACTTTTTAATGTTTATTTATTTTTGAGACAGACGGAGAGAGAGAGGGAGATGGAGTATGAGCAGGGGAGGGGCAGAGAGAGAGGGTGACACAGGATCCAAAGCAGGCTCCAGGCTCAGAGCTGTCAGCACAGAGCCCGATGTGGGGTTCAAACCCACAAACCGTGAGATCATGACCTGAGCCAAGTCAGACACTCAACCAACTGAGCCACCCAGGTGCCCCTTATGTTTCTTTTTTTTAAAATAATTTTTAAAATGTTTATTTATTTATTTTGAGAGAGGGAGGGAGAGCCTGAGTGGGGGAGGGGCAGACAGAGAGGGAGAGAGAGAATCCCAAGCAGGCTCAGTGGATAGCCCAATGTGGGGCTTGAGCTCACAAACCGTTAGATCATGACCCGAGCCGAAATCAAGAGTTGAACGTTCAACCCACTGAGCTGAGCCACCCAGGCGCCCCTGATTTTATATTTCTAACGTAATTTCTACATGGATTAGCTGGCATTCTGATTAAATAGAGTTTTTGCTCATCAACTGAGGATGATAACGGAGTTACCCTAAATATAGTTCCCACTAGAACACAGCTTAAGGGTTGAATTCTCTCCCTTTAGTTGCCAATTTGCAAAACAAAGAGTTGTGCTAATCCGCCCACATTTTGATTCGGGTAGGCCATTCTCCCTTTCCGATTTTGTAATGTGAAAGATAGGACAGGGAGACTTGAAGGAGCTTGATACTGAAGAGTTGCTCACCGTCACAATGTCAGCCAACAGCCAAGAATCCTGACAGGAGTTTGCTTCTAGATTTAACCACCTCGGTTGCCAAGGGACTCTGAAGGCTTGTCACAGTCTGCCCATGCTGGGCGCCTGCTTCCTAGCAACGTGGTCAGACTCTATGGAGAACCGGAGAACCGGTTCATTTCCCAGCCATTAACTCCCTCCTTTGCAGCAGGACCACTACCAAGTGCCTCACGGGCCGTTGTGCTGTCCCCTCTCAGCACCTGCTGGTGTAGCACCGAACTCCATAGCCCGACAGGCCTGGAATACATTCCTTTGCCATTAGAGCCCCCTTCATTGACTCCTATCTAAGCAGACAGCTTTTCTTTCAGAGAGTAGAATTAATTAGGGGTGACCTACTGGGCTAATTGCCAAGCAAGGATGGGGCAGAAAGTACCAAGAAGCAGAAAAGCCTGGAATCTGAAAGCAGATGGTGGCGTCAGTAAGGGACACGGAAGTTAAGGGGGAGACAGGACTGGTTTTTCAGCTGGAAGGCTCTGGAACAGAGGTGACAGCTGTTAAAATATTCAGATACTTCCGTGTTTGTTGGTAAACAGCTGCTACTCTGAGAACGCCCGTCCCTACCCCAGTGCCTGTCTCCCACCCAGCTTGAGCCCCGATCTCTTCTCTAACCACCCTCTCAGGACTCTTTTGATTAGCTAGGGTCCAGGCTGAACTAGGGTTAAATATTTTGAATAACTCCCCTGGGTGTGGACACAGACTGGACTGGAATTCTAACTGCTATGACCTGGCACCTGTATTCTAACTTGAACATGAACACGGTGTTGTCAGATACTGTCGAGACACAGCCCACCCTTGCGTCATGTGCTTGTGGGTACTGGGTGGCCTGTGTGGTCACCTGTATTTGTTACTGTTAGGATCAAAAGTTTGAAAACCCCAGGCTAGGGCGTTCCTGGCAAAGGGGACCAAATGTAGAGGTATGCAGCTTGTTTCTGGAAAGGAAAGACAAGGTGACTAGGAAATAGGCAGGGCCAGGTATGAAGGCTGTGAGGCTCGCAGTCAGTCAAGAGTAGCCTGAAAGCAGTGAGACTCAACTATGGGGCATAGGACAGAAAGAGTGCATTGGGGGTCTGAAGAATGTTGGGGACAGAAGGGCATGTGTAATATTTGGATGTATGAGTTTTTTGCATTTAATTTTGTTTAAGTAAACTCTACATCCAACTTGGGGCTCAAACCCGAGACCCCGAGATCAAGAGTCGCATGCTCCACCAACGTAAGCCAGCGAGGCGTTCCTGAGTATGTGTTTTAAGCATGGAGAAGGGGTGCCCGGGTGCCTCAGTTGGTTAAGCATCCGACTTCGGCTCAGGTCATGATCTCACGGTTCATGAGTTCGAGCCCCGCGTCAGGCTCTGTGCTGACAGCTAGCTCAGAGCCTGGAGGCTGTTTCAGATTCTGTATCTCCCTCTCTCTGACCCTTCCCTACTCATTTCTCTCTCTCAGAAATAAATAAAACATTAAAAAAAAAAAAAGCATGAAGGAATAAGCACCACCAAAGTTAAAGCAAAGAACTTCAGTCCTGAAAGTAGCCAAGCTCCCTTATGAAGTGAGACATACAGGGAGCCAGGAGACTGTAGTGGCCACTTGTCATCAACAAATCTGAGCAATGGAAACCTGAGTAAGGTCAAAAGACCCACAGTGACCACTGGGCTGAATGCAAACAGGCTCATTAGGTAACCCACCTTGAAACGGCCATAGGCCCTAACTGACCAAGTGCAATCAGGTGCAGTTCCTTAGATTACCAAAAAAAGGAAAATTCCATACGTCCCTATACTCCCTCACTCTGCCCTATAACCGTGGCCCTCACCACCATCTCATCGGCAGTTTCTGTCCTGCCCACTGCTCCTTTGCAGTGTATTCGATAAACTTCTATCTCTTTCATTTTCTGCCTTGGGTGAATTCTTTCACTGCACATGCCGTCAGTCCCTATAAGATTGGGACACCCCACATTTAGTGACTCCCCTTTCAATCAGAGTTCCCCACGGAGACCGGAGACCTAGAGGAAACCAGGAGGGCTCCCTCCCTGCATTAGCAGGCAGTAGAGGAAGAAGCAGTCTGAAGGGCACTGAGAAAGGGGAGCCAGAGAGTTGGGAACTTACAAAATGGGAAGGGAGAGGGCACCTGGCTGGCTCAGTCAGTAGAGCATGTGACTCTTGATCTTGGGGTTGTGAGTTCAAGCCCCACGCTGGGTATAGAGATTACTTACATAAGTAAAAAAAATAAAATAAACTGGGAGGGAGTGGACAGAGATGCAAGAGAAAGGGAGCCAATATGTGAAGGGTTAAGTAGACTAGGATTCCAGATACATGGGGATGGGAGAGGGTGGAGGGTATCAGAAGCATCCCCTGTGTGGGCTCGACTGCAGGGGTCAAATCTGACTCTGGTAATTCTGAGCTCTGGGACGTTGGGTAAGTGACTTAACTTTTGGTGCCTCAGTTTTTTCATCCATAGAAGGGAGAGAATGAGAACATCTACCTCAGAGAATTTCATGGAATAAATAAGAGCATGGGAGGGGAGGGACCCCTGGCTGGCTCAGTTAGTGGAGTGTGCAACTCTCTTGGGGTTGTGAGTTTGAGCCCCATGTTGGGAGTAGAGATTACTTAAAAACAAAATCTTTTTTTTAAAAATGAGGGTGGGAGGGGCGCCTGGGTGGCTTAGTCGGTTAAGTGTCCGACTTTTGCTTGGGTAATGATCTCGCGGTTCGTGGGTTCAAGCCCCGCGTCGGGCTCTGTGCTGACTGCCAGCTCAGAGCCTGGAGCCTGTTTCAGTCTGTGACTCCCTCTCTCTCTGACCCTCCCCTGCTCACGCTGTCTCTCTCTCTCTCCTAGAAATAAAAATATTAAAAAAAATAAAATAAAAATGAGGGTGGGAGAGAGAGGAGAGAGAGAGAAATAAACCTCTCCGAACCTAGTTTAAAAGGTTACTAGGGGGGTGCCTGGGTGGTTCAGTCTGTTGAGCATCTGACTTCGGCTCAGGTCATGATCTCACAGTTTATCGGTTCAAGCTCTGCATCAGGCTCTGTACTGACAGCTCGGAGCCTGGAGCCTGCTTCGGAATTTGTGTCTCCCTCTCTCTCTCTGCCCCTCTCCCACTCCCACTCTGTCTCTCACGCTCTTAAAAATAAACAAACAAACAAACAAATAATGAAAGGCTACTAGGGATGCGTATGTGGCTCAGTCAGTTAAACCAACCTCAGCTCAAGTCATGATCTTGGGGGTTCATGGAGCCCCACATAGGGCTCTACACTAATAGCTGCTTGGGATTCTCACTGTCTCCTTTCTCTCTGCCCCTACCCTACTCATGCTTTCTCTCTCTCTCAAAATAAATGAATAAACTTTAAAAAAAGAGCCATATTAATAAAAATATTTTTTTTAAAAAAAGGCTGTTAAGTGCTACATGTAAGCCATATGCCAAATTACAAGTTATGGTACAAGCTACCTAAATTTTTTGCACTTTCTAGGTCTGCATTTCCTTGGCCATAAATTAGAGATTGGTGTGTAGACCCTAGAAACTCAGAAAAGAAGGGGAAAAAAGAAAGATAGCCATAGGGGAGCTGAATAAAGACAAATCTCTTTCCAAACACACTAGACAAAGCACACAATAGAAACTGTGACATCTTGATACCTCTACTGGCCCCTCTTCACTGCTTCTTGGGGTTTCTTCTCAGCAAACTCATTTCCCTGGATCTGTGATTCCCAGAGTCCCAGCCAGGGTCAGTGAAATGAAGATTTCTCATCCCCCTAGTTGCATAAGCAATCCTTTTAGTCAGGCCTGGATCCTTTTCCAGACCTCTTTGTGGAGTTGAGAACCAAATAAGGTAATTCGCTGTGGCCGGCATTGACGTTCTGGCCCCACCCCAGGGGGGAAGAGGGTGGAGCTGAAATCAGAAAGAGGAGGCTCAGGAACGGAGCCGCCAGAGGGGGCTGGCCCAGCAAAGAAGGACATGTATTCTTACAACATGTTGTTCCTTGGAGCTGAAAACACAAACACACACACACACCCAGAGATGTCAAAGGCAGCCTTTCCAGATGGCCACCATTTCTGAGCATTGCCACACTGCCCTCCTCAAATAATCACAGGACTCCATAGGCGCCTCCGTTGAATCCCACCTCCATTCCTTACCAGCTGTGTGACCTTGGGCAATGTACTTAACCTTTCTGTATCCCAGTTTCCACTTGTTTCAAGCGTAAAATTACATGCTGTAGGTCAGGTAAATGCTAGAGAAAACCACAGGGTGAAAGATGAGTGGGTGTGCTGGGTTGGGGGGAGGAGCGGCTACAGGCAGAGAAAGGTATTTGGTGGGTAGGCAGTATCAGATAAATGGAATTACTCAAATTAACCCTCAGCTCACGACCAAATTTGAGTGGTCATGCAACACGCCAGTCTAGGAGAAATCGGATCACCAACTTAAAACGAAAGTTTGAGGGGCGCCTGGGTGGCTCGGTTGGTTGAGTGTCTGACTCCTGATTTTGGTTCAGGTCATGATCCCAGGGTCGTAGGAGGAAGCCCCCAGACAGGCTGGATGCTGGGTGTGGAGCCGCTTAAGATTCTCTCTCCGGGGCGCCTGGGTGGCTCAGTGGGTTAAGCGTCCGACTTCGGCTCAGATCGTGATCTCACGGTTCGTGGGTTTGAGCCTGCTTCTAATTCTGGGTTTCCCTCTCCCTCTGCCTTTCCCCTGCTTGTACTCTGTCGCTCTCTCTCTCTCAAAAATAAGCAAACATTAAAAAAAAAAAAAGATTCTCTCTCCTTCTCCCCTCCCCCCAGATTAAGAAAAAAAGAAAGCTTGAAAATCTGAAACTCAGCGTTTGCCAAACTTTTTGATTCTGTGCCACACTTTGAGAGGACTTAACTTTCCCCAGAGGACATGGTGATTGACAGGGAGGAAGTGTAGCTTGAACAGAACTCTCAACTATAACCTGGAATGATCAGTCCTCATTTGCTGGCCCTGCCCCTTAAACTTTAAAACAAATACAGGGGCGCCTGGGTAGTTCAGTGGATTAAGTGGCTGACTCTTGGTTTCAGTTCAGGTCATAATCTCACAGTTTGTGGGTTCCAGTGCCAGATCGAGCTCTGTGCTGACAGTGTGGAACCTGTTTGGGATTCTATCTCTCTCCTCCTCTCTCTGTCCCTCCCCTGCTCTCTCTCTCTCAAAAATAAGAAAAAAAAAATTACAAACGAAAACTCATGAAACAAGCTGCAGGTTTTTATCTGGTGAATAAAGGTTTATCTAGGCATACTTGTACTGTAAATTCTAAAAGCAACCCTGGTCTGCCTGGGTAGGCTGGAAGACACGAGGAGCAAGGGGTGCCATTGCTGGGGGTCCCCACCTCACAGTCTGTGTTTGCTCTAAGCCTGAGGGCTGACTGCTGCAGAGCCTCTAGGCAAGGGTGGGCAGGGCTGCGAGTGAGATCTTTCGTCCTCATTTCGGATGAACATTTACTGTCTTCTGTGTGTTCGGCTGGCTCATCCCTGACAGCTCCCCAGCCTGCATTCTATCTCTGCGAATTCACTCATTCTGAATATTTTATATCAATGGGATCATACAATATGTAACCTTTTGTGATGGCTTCTTTTGCTCAACATAGTGTACTCAAGGCTTATCATTTTGTAGCATATATCAGTACTTTATTCCTTTTTATAGCTGAATCATTTCATTTTATACATATATAGTATATATATAGTATACATATACATATATATAGTATACCATATATATAGTATACTATATACTATACTATACTATACTATATATTGTATATAGTATATATACTATATATACTATATACTATATATATACTATAATTTGTTTATCCTTTGATGGACCCTTGAGATGTTCCTACCTTTTGGCGATTGTGAAAATTGGTGCTGTGAACATGCATGTGCTTGTTTTGAGTGCCCATTTTCAATTCTTTGGGGGTACATACCTGGAAGTAGAATTATTAGGTCATAAGGTAATTCTATGTTCAATTTTGTGAGGAATGGCAAAGCTTTTCCAGAGTAGCTGTACTATTTTACGTTCCCACTAGCTCTATATGGGGGTTCTGATTTCCCCACATGCTCACCAATATTTGTTATTTTCCTAAAAAAATATATTACTGTAAGGTACCTGGGTGGATCAGTCAGTTAAGCATCTGACTCTTGGTTTGGGCTCAGGTCATGATCTCAGTTTCATGAGTTCCAGACCTGCCTCGGGCTCTGTGCTGATAGTGCAGAGCCAGCTTGGGATGCCCTCTCTTCCTCTCTCTCTACCCCTCCCCCGCTCATGCTGTCTCTGTCTCTCTGAAAAATAAATAAACTTAAAAAAAAAGAAATCTGTTTTAAAAAATTATTATTATGGCCACCCAAATAGGTATGAACTTGTAGCTCACTGTGGTTTTATTTTGCATTTTCCTAATGACTAATGACATTGAGCATCTTTTCATGTGCCATTTTTTATTTTTATTTTTTTAATGTTTAATTTTGAGAGAGAGAAACAGTGTGAGCGGGGGAGGGGGCACTTTAAAATTGAGTTGTTTATCTTTTTGTTGTTGTTAGAGTGCTCTATGCCAGTTCTGGATATTAGACCCTTACCAGATATATGATTTTTTTTATCAGATACATGATTTGCAAATTTTTTCTCCCACTCTGTAGGCTGTTATTCCATTTCAACCCCAACCTGTTGCAACACAGGTTGCTACAATTCACTCTGATACCAGACACTCAAAGTTAGCATCAGAAACCCTAGGTTTAAGGGCAGAGTTCCCAACAAGAATGACTCCACATCAGACACCAGCCTCAGTATCTGGACGTCTCCAGGCTACCTGCACTCTCAAACACGTGGCTACAAATGTGGGGGTTTCCATGACACCTTGGGTTTGGTAATTCACAAGACTGATTCACAAAACTCAAGAAACCTCTCTATTTGCAGTTCCATTTTTATTATAGAGAGGTCTATATATAGGTCATGAGGCTATTGGCTGGCTCAGTCAGTAGAGCATGTGACTCTTGATCTTGGGGCCCTGAATTCGAGCCCCATGTTGGGTGTAGAGATTGCTTACAAATAAATAAATGAAACATATGATATATATATGTCAGGAGGAACAAACTAGGGAAATGCCTAAGGGAATGTCTGGGAGGATCCCCAACACAGAATCATAGAATCACAGTGCATCACTCTTCAAGTACATCAATATATTTACCAATCAGGAAGCTCCACTGAGCTTCAGTGTAGAGTTTTTAATCGGAGTTTGTTTACATAGGTTTAATTGTTTAAGTCACTGGCTACAGGACTGGATCATCAGCTCCCACCCCCATCCCTTTCTTCCCAGTAGTAGGTAGGGCCTGGCTCTAAATCCTAACCATCTAATCATGTGGCTGCTCAGGAAATTCCAAGGGTTTTAGAAGCTCAGTGTCAGGAACTCGGAACACTGACCAGACAAATTCTTTATTACACAGCGGCTGCCTTTTCACTTTTTAAATAATGCCCTTCAGTGCACAAATATTGTTAATTTTGACGAACTTCAATTCAACTATTTTTCTTGTTGCTAGTACTTTTGGTGTCGTATCTAGGAATCCATTGCCAAATCCAAGATCTTGAAGATTTAGCCCTATGTTTTCGTATGAGAGTTTTGTGGTATTAGACCTAATACTTAGCTCGTTGATGCATTCACAGTTTTTTTAATACAATGTGAGGTAGGATTTCAACATTTTTGTTTTTGTTTTTTTGCTTGTGGATATCGTTGTCACATCACTTGTTGAAGAGACTATTCTTTCCTCACTGAATAATCTTGGCCCTTGCCAAAAATCAGCTGCCTGTAAATGCATGGGTTTATTTCCAGACTCTTAATTCTATTCCATTGGTCTATATGTCTATTCTTGTGCTAATACTATAATCAACTGAGTAACCAAAGCTTTGTAGTATGTTTTGGAATTAGGAATGGTGAGTCCTCCAACTTTGTTATTTTTTAATATTATTTTTATTTACTTGGGGCCTCTTGCAAATTCATATGAATTTGAGGATTGGCTTTTCCATTTCTGCAAAAAAGGTCTTTGGAATTTTGATAGGGATTACGTTGAATCCATAAACTGTTTTAGGTAGTCTTGCTAGTTTAAAAATATTAAAGCCTTTCAATCCATGAAAACTGGAGATCTTGCTTGTTAGAATTTTCAGTCTGCTGTAATAGACCTTTGCAATGTTTCAGATAATTAGATGTGTTGGGGCTCCTGGGTGGCTCAGTTGGTTGAGTGTTCAACTTCAGCTCGGGTCATGACCCCACGGTTTATAGGTTCAAGCTCTCTGCTGTCAGCTCAACCCACTTTAGATCCTCTGTCCCCCTCTCTCTCTGCCCCTCCCCCCCTCAAAAATGAATAAATATGAAAAAAATTAACTTAAATGTTGCTGGATATATTTAAAGGAATTAAATCAGTCAAGTGTGTGAATAAGGTTTAGGGAAATTCTGATTAATTTCTGATTCTATCACCTTTTTAAAAAATGTTATTTTTACATAATTTCTCCCTTCAATGTGGGGGTAGAACTCACAACCCAAGATCAAGTGCTGCTCTACTGTCTGAACCAGCCAGGAGCCCCAAACTTCTAAGTCTATTTAAGATTTACCTAAGGACAGGAAGAATTACTGATCTTATTAAGAAACATTAGATTTTTAGAGAGTAAGATGACAATGATTAGAAGCTTAGCTTAAACATACCAGAAAAACTGGATTCAAGAATTTGAAACTGATTAACATTAATCAAAACACCAGAGTTAATTAATTATTCCTTTTCAGGGACAAGAGCCCCTCTCCCCTTGAAAATAAAAAGTCCAGTTGCCACATGTAATCTATGTGGACGAGGGTAAAGGTATATATACTACTTCTCCTTCTTCTCCCCCTCCCCCCCCCTCCTCCTTCTTTTTTAAAGTTTATTTATTTTGAAGGTGGGAGGGGCAGAGAGAGAGGCACAGAGAGAAAATCCCAAGCAGGCTTCACACTGTCAGCACAGAGCCCAACATGGGGCTCGAACTCACGAACCACAAGATCATGACCTGAACTGAAACCGAGAGCTGGACACAGAACCGACTGAGCCACCCAGGTACCCCTGGTGTCCATACTTCTAATGTAGCATTGTAGCAGCTCTTTGAGCCTGCCACAAAGAAACATAGTAAGTACTCATTTTTTTAAAGTTTATTTATTTTGAGAGAGAATAGTGGAGGGGCAGAGGGAGGGAGGGAGAATGAGAATCCAAAGCAAAAAAACCTTTTTGAGTGTAGTTGACCCACAATGTTACATTCGTTTCAGGAATACAACATAGTGATTCCAAGAGCTTATACATTAAGCGATATTCACCCCCAGTGTAGCTACCTTCTGGCACTATAGGCAATAGTTATCTTTGACTCTATTCCTTACACTGTACCTTTTATTCCCGGGACTTACTCATTCCATAACTGGAAATCTGTATCTCCCACTTCCCTTCACTCAGTTTGCACTTCCCTCACCCCTTTTCTTCTGGCAACCACCAATTCATTCTCTGTATTTACAGGTTTGGTTTTGCTTTTTATTCATTTGGGCATTTGTTTGTTTTTAAGATTTCACATGATTGAAATCATATGCTATTTGTCTCTCTTAGTTTGGCTTATTTCACATAGCATGATACCCTCTAGGTCCATCCATGTTGTCATAAATGGTGTGAACTCATCCTTTTTCACAGCTGTGAAATATTTGTGACTGATTCGCCTTGCTTCTTTGCAAGCACTTAGTAGGCACTTGGTATTCTTGTTGATATATGAATAAACACATATATAGTATGAGGAACTTTACACATTCTGTACCTTCTTCCAGGAACATTCTCATGCCTCTCACAGATTTTGCCCTGCTGCTTTTTCTCAATCGTATCTTCTTTTGGGAAGCCTTCCTTGGTTTATGTAATCAGGCCACTCTCTCCTATGATATATTCTTCAGGCATCATTTTCTTCTCTAGATAATTTCCCCCATAAATAATTTCACAACTGCTTGTGTGATTCTTTCTCTAGTTCCCCCTGTATTAGAACTTAGCTCCATGATGGCAGCAGCCCGAGGCTCTCTTTGGGCTATTTTGTCCTCCAAATCCATCTCAGCATTTGGAAAATAGAAGGTACCTAATAAATGCTTTTCGCATGAGTAAGTGTTAAGTACGTAATAGGATCCAAAAAACTGTTTCAGGGAATTATATTTCAAAAAAAAAACCCATAGAAAAGCTATCAAGCTATTAAAGCAATTAGGTTAAAAAAAGAAGCTTAAATGATATAAGTATCAGAATGAGGGGTGCCTGGGTGGCTCAGTCGCTTAAGCATCCAACTTTTCTTCAGGTCATGATCTTGCAGTTCGTGAGTTCGAGCCTTGTGTTGGTCTCTGTGCTGACAGCTCAGAGCCTGGAGCCAGCTTTGGATTCTGTGTCTTCTCTCTCTGCCGCTCCCCCACTCATGCTCTGTCTCTCTCTCTCTCAAAAATAAATAAAACATTTTTAAAAAGTATCAGAAATACTATTTTCTTTTCTTTTTTTTTTAATTTTTAAAAATGTTTTATTTATTTTTGAGAGAGAGAGGCAGCACGAGCAGGGGAGGGTCAGAGAGAGGGAGACACAGATCTGAAGACAGGCTCCAGGCTCTGAGCTGTCAGCACAGAGCCCGATGTGGGGCTCAAACTCAGTAACCACAAGATCATGACCTGAGCCGAAGTCAGATGCTTAACTGACTGAGCCACCCAGCTGCCCTCAGAAACACTATTTTCAAATAACTGTCAAGGGAATGGAACTAAAATGAGTTTTTATTTTTTTATTTTTAAAAAATGTCTATTTTTGGGAGGGAGAGAGAGAGAGAGAGCGAGCGAGCAGGGGACAGCCAGAAAGAGAGGGAAACAGAGAATCCCAAGGAGGCTCGAGCTGTCAGTGCAGAGCCTGATGTGGGGCTCAAACCCTCCAACCATGAGATCATGACTTGAGCCAAAATCAAGAGTCGGAAGCTTAAATGACTGAGCCACCCAGGTGCCCCCATTTATTTATTTTTATTTATTTATTATCATTTTTAAGTAATCTGTACACCCAGCATGAGCTTGAACTCACAATCCCAAGATCAAGAGTCGCATGCTCTACCAACTGAGCCAGCCAGGTATCTAAAATGGAAAGCTTTTATAATTATTCTTTTTTTTTTTTTTAAAGTAATCTCTACATGCAATGTGGGGCTTGAACTAATGACTCAGAGATCAAGAGTTAGATGCTCTATAGACTGAGCCAGGCAGGCACTCCTAAGTTAATTTTAATAATATATTTAACCCAATACATCAAAAAAGTATCATTTCAACATATAATCAGTATAAAAATGAGATATTTTACATTTTTTTTTAATATATTAAGTGTTGGGAATCCAGCATGTATTTTACATTTACAGCACGTGTTAATTTGGACTCAAATAGGGGTGCCTGGGTGGCTCAGTCTGTTAAGCATCAGGCTTCGACTTAGGTAATGATCTCATGGCTCGTGAGTTCGAGCCCCATGTTAGGCTCTGTGCTGACAGCTCAGAGCTTGGAGCCTGTTTTGGATTCTGTGTCTCCCTCTCTCTCTTTCTCAAAAATAAATAAACATAAAGAAATATAGACTTCCTGTTTAAAAAAAAAATTGGACTCAGATAGCTGTTTGTCCAGTGGCGGCTTTATTGGTTAACACAGCCCTGAATCCGTTTTCTGGTCTTTTCTGCTCTACTCTGTCGCTGGGAAGCTCACCTCTAATTTTGCACCACTCAGCTCTCCTGTCCTTGGGTTTTCCAGTGGCTTTCAGGCAATAGAAGTCACCATTATAAGATGGGACTGTGGGAAGAGAGATTAGCACAGTTATTCCACCCTTAACCATCCCTGCTTCCCATCCACAACTGGGCAGCTGCAGTTCCTCTACCTAAGGCCCTAGTGGCCTCTGTTTTTAGCATCTGGCTGCCTCTGATAACCCTCCTCCCTTCCTTGCTTCATTGGGTCTAAGCGCCGCAGCCACCACCCCACCACCAAGAGTAACCTCTTCCCAAGTGGGTTTCCTTAGCCCTGCCTGCGCCTCTCTAAATAATTACCTCTTCAGTTAACTCTTTGTTGAGAGTGCCATCTGCCTCCTGCCAAGACAGGCACTGAACCAAGCAGGTAATGAACTATTGCTATGGGCCAGGCTCTTATTAGGTTTTCCTTTGGATACTTGAAGTCAATCACAATATTTAAAGTATGAATTCTTTTTTTTTTCCAAGTTTATTTATTTATTTTGAGAGACTGAAGTGGGGAAGCACAAGTGGGAAAGGGGCAGAGAGAGAATCCCAAGCAGGCTCTTCACCATCAGTGCAGAGCCCAGTGTGGGGCTTGAACTCACAAACCAGGAGATGGTGACCTGAGCTGAAGTTGGTCACTTAACCGACTGAAGCACCCAGGCACCCCTACAGTATTAATTCTTATACATATATATTAATGCCTGGCTGTAAGTAATATTTTTTCCTTGAAAAAAACAGTACTTAGTGAATAGGTAACGGGTGAATTTGAGAATCAGAAGAAAACTCAGGGCCATGGTTCTCAGTTTGAGGTACTGAGAAAGTCGGTGTCAGAGTAATTTTTGTGTTTGGAAGTTTTTCTTTTTTTAGTGTTTTTTAAATTTTTAAATTTCTTTTGAGAGAGAGAGAGACAGACAGAGACAGAGCATGAGCAGGGGAGGGGCAGAGAGAGAGGGCACAGAATCCAAAGCAGGCTCCAGGCTCTAAACTGTCAGCCCAGAGCTTGACGTTGGGATGAACTCACAAACTGTGAGATCATGACTTGAGCCAAAGTAGGATGCTTAACTGACTGAGCCACCCAGGCGCCCCGGAATTTTTCTGTTTGCAAATGACGGGGAAAAAAACCCAACTCAAGTTGCTTAGGCAAATTGGGTGAAGTGTTACTGAATGTATGTTATTAGGGAATTACAAAAGTAGAACTGGGTTCAGGGCTTATTAGACAAGAGTTTCAGGGCTCTTTATTTCCCATCTCTCAGCTCTCTCCCTCCCTGTAGGTTGGATCCACTAAGGCTGCCTCCTCCCTCTAGAAACAAGATGGCTGCCCTGGCTCAGGAACCCACTAGTCAGAGGAAATGAGCACACCTCTGGTCGGCCTAACGGCAGGACTAGAATTACCAGCTGACTGATCTGATTGGATTACTCATCCATTCCTGAACTAACTGGGGTGGGGAGGGGCTGCTAAGAACTGTAATGATTTCATGAACCCCAGCCACACCTGAATCAAAACCATGGTCTACTGTGGGAAAGGTAGTTCCCTAAATGAAATCAAGAGATGTTTACGACAACATCCCCATTCCTTGTTCCTACCAAGAAATACTGACATGTCCCTTTGAAGCGTCATGTGCTTCTAGGATCTGGACAAGAGTGGTTGGTGATTGAATTCATTTAAAGCAACATTAAAATAATCCATAATTTAAATGGATAATTTACCACTTGGCTGCAGTTACCAGAAGATGGAAAGTGTGTGTGGATGGCCAGAGGAGGTTCAAAATGTATTCTGGAATACAGTTGGAGGGACGAGTGCTCCACTGAAAGATGAATGCTAGACTAGCATTACACCCACAAACCAAAAAACAGGAAAAATGGTGGGAAAGGATAGGATATTCTCTGAAGAGAATAGTTTTGTTTTTTTTTTTTGAACAGAGATTGTCAGGTGATTTACACTTGTACTTTCTTCTAAGTAAGTCAATAATAAAATATGTTTATGTGCTGTGTGTCAGATTTGTTCCTAGGCCCCAGGAATGCAGGAGTGACCACCGCAGACAAAAGCTGAAGTTTCTGGGAGAGGAGACAGCAGGTAACAACCCTGCAGGGCTGGTATCATTAAACCATTTTACAGAAGGAACTAATCCTGAGACAAAGTAAAGGATTCTCAGGACATGTTAGCTGTAAGTGGTCGTGGGACTTTGATAGTCCAGATTCAGGACTGTCTCACTGCAAAGCCTTTGCTTTGGCAGAAGAAAATAAAATTTATAACAGGACAAACGCTTACCCAGAGGAGGGGATCGAATGGAGGCAACAGAAGTGAGCCAGGAGAGAAAAAAACATTTCCAGAAGGAAAGAAAAGTAAGAAGAGAAACTGAAAGGGTTTCCTAGAATCTCCCTTCACCTGGGAAACACCCCAGGTAAGGCCAGCACAGGCCCTGGCTCCAGACCCGTTCCTCCTCTTTCCCTGCAGTATGAAATTCATATTTTACGGTGAGAAAACGAAGGCTCAAGAGCGATGAAATCTTTGTATTCCCCGCCCAGGGATAAACCCTTTAGAGCCGCGAGATAAGGCTTCGAAAGAAAATATCTGGGAGTGATAAGTAAATACCGGCACATCTTTTTCAGTTTTGTGACGGTAAATACAAGCTATCAATTTTGTCTTGAAAGCCGATTTCAATTTTAAGAAGTCAGCCCGGGGGGGGGGGGGGGGGGGAGTAGGTTTTGCGGCACCAAACAAACTTCGTAGCTTGACTCACTGTTCCAGACAGATGTTAGCGATCCTTCGAGCACGACTGCGCTATTTCTCTCCCAGTAGTGAATTATTCTTGTGGCTGTTTTCCTAGAGGGAAGTGATAAACAGAGGGAGGTGTGAGGAGTCCAGGAACCCCAGCCCCACCCCCAAGTCAATACGCAGGCCGGCTTTTCCAGGAGAAAGGCCATAGGTACCCTTCCTGACATTTGTTTGGGGGTCCAGAACTCAAACGAATTCTTCTTCTGGAACTTCTTTTTACTGTTATTGGCTAAAGGTGAGCGTCCAGATGGCCTGGCCAGTTTCATTTGCGTTTGAGTTTGTATGAAACCTTTGAACAGTCCGGGAGGAGGACGCCACCCTTCTCTGCCAAATCCTGCAGTTTGGGTGAGTGGCGGGAAACCCGCCAGAGTTGGGCCGACTTTCCAAGATCCACACTTTTGCAGTGTGGGGCGTGGGCGGGCACAATTTGGTGGGAGTTGGGTCACACACACCGAGCTAGTGACCTTGGGAGCAACTCTGAAGCCTGTCTGCAAACGCGATGCTTTTAGTTCCAGTCTAACCGTTCTCGACGATTAAGTAATGAATTCATTTAAATATCTAAATCTTACTTATTTGGTGCAAATGGCTCTACCAGTGTTTGGGAGTAACGGCAGTGGTGTTACGAAACCCCAGCCTATCTGGAGACCAGGGAGAGGGGATTGAGGGTAACTTGGAGGTCGGCCGCCAGGAACACCCGAGGAAGCCCAAGCCTGAGGCGACCGGAGCGCGGCAGCTAAGTCTCCCCGGACTAGGCGGCACCGCCAGAGCGCGCTCCCAGCAACCGCGATTCTCGTTGCGCCGCTGGCAGCTACGTCACAGCCTCCTCCGCCTCTCATTGGGCGAGCCCTTCCAGTCACGTGACTTCAGCATGGCCTATAAATAAGGGCGAGGAGAAGGCGGTGGTCCGCCATTTCGTGGACGCCAGGTCAGCGAGAGCATCTGTGGGAGTCGGGGAGGAGGGGAGCGGGAAGCGGGAAGACCCATCCGAGGGTGTGTGGATTTGGGCGTCCGCATTCTAACCCCAGATTTCGGTAAGAGACCAGCGGCTAACGGAGTGTAGTGGGAAACGGCACTTAACAGGATCGCGGTGGGGCCAGGCCCAATGGCGCCAGCTTGAGACAAAGAGGCGCCGCCGCCATTTTGTGACGTTCAGCATGGGGCGGTGGCGGGGGCTCCTGGCCCATCAGAGAATGGACCTCGGTCTCGAAGTGGGGGTGTTTATGATCTTACCCTGTGCGAGGGGGAAGTGGGTGGTGGTGGTGAGCTGAGAAGTGGGATAACCCGAAAGTTGGGGCCAGGGGGTTGCCGGTAACCAAATTGTACTCCGCGCCGCGGCCTTTCAATTTATGGCGCCATCTCCCCCCCCCCCCCTCACGTTTTCTTCGGAAGCTCAGGAATTTTTTTCTTAAGTCAGTAGTCAGGACTGGACCTTTCAACCCATATTACGTGGTTTGTGTAGTAACCTATATTTACATCGTATTTGAATTTGACGTTTACATTTTACCGAGTTTTTTTTTTTTAAACCGATTGGTCTTCCTAGACCCGCATTATTCTTGTAGCTGTTTACTGCTTTTGATACTTTACTCCTGAAACTGCTCACAGCTAAGTTTTTAAAAAACTAATCTCCAGCAATGGTTTGGTCTCGGCACTCGTGGGGACAAGGGTGGGGTCAAGGGTGGGGTCATGCAAATAGGATGTGTCTGGACTCGTTTTTGGTTTTTTTTTACTTGGATAGCCCAGAGCGGGAAGAACGTGGTGTTTATGAGAAGCCCTTAAGTTGAGTTATTGGATTCTCTGCTCTTTACAATGGAATCTGTCCTACAGGTTCATCAGATTCGTTGTGGGAGTGACTTGTAATTGAAGGCTTATCAAATATAAGCCCCTAAAATGCAGTAAATTTTTGCACTAAGAAATCCCCCGCCCCCGAAATTAACATGAACTTCCTTTTAAAGTGTGAGATTAAGTGGTATTTAGTACATTCCCAGTGCTGTGCACCCCTCATATCTGTCTAGTTAGAAAACAATTTTGTTACCCCGTAAAGAGAACTATACCCATTAAGCAGCTGTTACTCATTTCCCCTGCCCGCTCACCTAGCCCCTGGTAACCACTAATCTGCCTCTGGACTTACCTGTTGGATATTTTATATACATAGAATTGGAATGTGTGCACTTTTGTGTCTGGATTCCTAACACTCGAGGAATGAAACGGGCTAAGTTTTTGCTTATGAAGGCACATTAATATCCCTTTTCTAGTGGCTTAGCCTTAACTATTAAGTAATGTTCGATTTGGTTATGTCTGTAGGATTTGCTTCTGCACAAGTTACTCTACTTTCTAAGTATTTTTGTCTTTGATATTGTAGTAATTTGGTAAAGTTACTAACAGTCCCCAGATTGTAGTAAATGCTCCCTCAGTGCTTCCCACCCCCACCCCCCGCAATTTTTCAAGGTTTTTTTTTTTTTTTTTCTTAATGTAGTTTGTGTTGGCATCCTGGTAGTTAGAAGTACAAGTTAGGAATGAGTGCTTCAAGGGTAATTGGTTTTTAGTATTGCAGTTTTCTAAGGATCTGTTTTACATTGTGTAGATTACCGGGTAAATGATTAACATTTGGGGTATATATTTTTTTAATTACAGAAATGCATCGTGATTCCTGTCCATTGGACTGTAAGGTGTACGTAGGTAATCTGGGAAACAATGGTAACAAGACTGAACTGGAACGAGCCTTTGGCTATTATGGACCACTCAGAAGTGTGTGGGTTGCCAGAAACCCTCCCGGCTTTGCTTTTGTTGAATTTGAAGATCCCCGAGATGCAGCTGATGCTGTCCGAGAGCTAGATGGGAGGTAATTTAACGACTGATGCTGATGATAAATAATGTTGCTTGTGCTTTTTAATATTTAAGATTCTTAGGCTATGTGACTTAGGCTATGTGGCTTCATGGCTATCTGAAGTTACTGTAACTAGAGACTTAACATAAGCTTTTTCTGCAAAGAAAAAAGAATGTTTTATTGGAGATTGGTAGGAAATACTTTTTGTTCAAGTGGCCACTGAAGAAAATAAGTTGAATTGTCTACTCTTAGTGGATTTTTGCATCCAAAATGTGGTTGAAGCATTTAATCTAAACTTTCCACAAAGTGTCACCTGTGGTGTCACTTTTGAATTGTTCTCTGAAACAATTGTGAAATCAGCTATCTTTTCAAGTAAGAATGGCCACATACTGATTATTGTAGTTGGATAATGGCTGCCTGGGCTTTATTGTACCATTATGTTTTACATGTTTGAAATATTTAGGAAGTGTGGAATGTGTAGCTATTTGTGTGTGTTTACAGTGTCACATTAATGGTTGATAAGTAACAGGAGAGTCCTGAGAGTGATCACATGCTGCCCTTCTCTCTCTCCTCCCTGCTTGTTGGAAAACAACTGGATTTCAGGAAACCAGGGAAATGGTTAATCTTTAAGATCCAAAAGTTAAGGGGTCTGAGGGTTGGCTGTAATGCTGTATAGAAGGTCATTTATCCAAGCAGATTGTAGAAACCACATTTTTCCAGGTCCGCACCTCTTCCCAATCACTGTCCAAATAATGATGGTTTATCTAAACGGAAGTGGAACGATGAAGAGGCGGAGGATAACTTTTTTCCGACTATTCTCAAATGCAGTTTCTTAATGTGTTAGCTATGGTGTGATGATTGAGGGGAGATGGTGATGTTAAATGGCCAGAATGCTTCTGTTTGCTGCCGTTGGCATAGAGAATTGGGGTTGTGTGGGGAGGAGAAAGACCAAGAAGTACAGAGTAGTAAGATCAAGATCTGTAAGCAATTGCTGGGACCTTGAAGTCCCCAGAATGTACAGATGAACTGGTTCTTTGAGGATGAACCCTGAGGTTTTCACATTTTGTAACTTAACAAATTAACATTGAGCCCAGTGATTAGACTCTTAACGAAGCATAAGGAAGTTGGTTTTCTTTATTAGAAAAACCTTTTGCTATAAAGGAGTCTATGGACATTCAAGTGTGTACTTTGCAAAAAAGGCTAAGTAGGAGTGCTTTCTTTTTGCTTTAATATACTTACTGTGGCTCTTTGAAATTTAGTAATGTTTTTTCCTTTAGAACACTATGTGGCTGCCGAGTCAGAGTGGAACTCTCGAATGGTGAAAAGAGAAGTAGAAATCGTGGTCCACCTCCTTCTTGGGGTCGTCGCCCTCGAGATGATTATCGGAGAAGGAGTCCTCCACCTCGTCGCAGGTACTTGAGAGCGTGTTTAGAGGTATTGGTGTAATGGAGTAGCTAATAGGAGCAGGTATTTCTCTCAAAGTTTGTTGGTGGGTTTTAAACTTTGAAGAATCAGAGGTTTTTATGAAACATTTGCTGGGTGTAGTTTGGGGTATGTGAGTTGTGCTGAGTGTTGGCTTTTGTCTTTAGGTCCCTGTTCATGTCGGTAGTCAGTAACGTCTATCTTGGATCTATCTTCTAGTTCATCTTCTAGTTGCATCTTTCCAAGTCTTCCCTTATACTTCAATTTAGGCCTTTTTCCATTTCTTGACTCCATAATGACAAACATTACATTCAACTCTAGCTCTTCACAAAAATGTGTTTTCTACTATTAGCACGATTGTAGTATTTATCAAACAGGCAGCTGTTGTAATGTTAAAACTGGTAAAGTAGAAATCATTCTGAAACTAGCTTAAGTCACTGACCGATAAAGGGGGCTAAAAAAAGTAATCCCAGTCATCTGTTCTTCAAAACCAAATAGGAGAGATTTCAGTTTTTTTATAATTGAAAATGGCATCATTCTTGGACCAGGCAGTATTGTCTGGATACTAACTCCACATCTCCGCAAACCTCCAAAATAGTTTCTATAGGACTGAATTTACCTCTTACAGGTGAGTGAAGTCCTTCTAGGAGATAGGAGTTCAAAATCTTGCCCCTTTTGCTATTTTGAAAAACAAAACAACACACTGTTGCCCATCATAATAAAGAGTATTTGTTAGCTAAATAGATGGTTGTACTGATGGCTTGTTTTTCATTTTTTTTTTGTGCTTTTTGGTCCATCTATTAATAAAAATGAACCCCGTTACAGAGTCACCATCATGTCTCTTCTCACCACCCTCTGAGTCTGCATTAGCCAGTCAACTAGCCCTTTCAGCGTCATGTGACCAGCGCGCCCCATTCAGCTTGGCTGGTGTCGTTTCACATGACCCAGGCATGGCCAGTCGTCAGGTTGCACCGCCCTTTGGTTCCCGAGCATGCTGTTTTCTCTCAGCCTTCTCTCCAACCTTAACCAAATCGGCAGCAGCCACCTCGACCGCCCACACATTCCTGGCCAATCAGCTCAGCTGTTTATTTACCAAATGTCTTCACAACAACTACAGCAGCAGCCTTCGGCTAACAAAAAAGCAGGAAAAATCCACAACACCCCCTTCGCCAACCAACTAAATCCAACGCAACATCTGGCAAAACCTTTTCAGCAAATTCTTCCTGGCCGTCAGTCCGGCAGCCTCACCTCACCATTTCTAGCTTGTTGAAACCCAAAACTAGTAAGTTTTTCCTGCTTATACAGTTTACTGCTGGTTAAAATAAGGAGTAAGCGGCTTAAAGTAATTCTTTTTTCTGGATCAAAGGCTGGCTGTGCATAATTGAATGGTAACGTACATATATATTGCTTGAATAAAACTTTTAAGGGTGATAGGGAACTCATAATGTAACTAGACCTTCAGGTGAAACTTATTTGCATGTGTGAGATGCCAAACTAAAAAATTTTAATAACTCCTAACAGATTTAGCTTTCTTTTCTAGCAAAATTTGTTGAATCCTATCACCTTTAAATGGTTTTACTAACAGTTTTCAAATTTTAAATTTTGGGGGTAAAGTGGGCCAAGCTAAGGTAATTTTTATAAGCCTAAACACACTCTTTAATGTGACGATCACAAATGCAGTTCTAATGTAGCACTTAATGGCATCAGTATTTACACCTAGCGCGTTTTCACCAAATTACACTATCCACCTGGTACCTAAGTCTTGTCATGGACTTATAGGTTTGCATGGGTTCCAAATACTGGTTTATGGTACTGTTTTTGGAACTACTTGTGGGACTATTATTTTGGTGTGGTGTTTGGGTAGTGAAGTTAGTTTGACATGAGGTTTTGCATTGGACAGATCTGCTGTGAAGCATTCTTTGTTAAAGTGAATCCATGGTTGGAATACCTGCTTTTCACTTGAGCTTTTGGTTCCTTAATCCTTCTGTGCCTTTTTTTCTTTTCTGGTTTTTTTTTTCCTGTTTTTTTTTCGTTTGTTTTGTTTTGTTTTATTGGTTTTGTTTTGTTTTTGGACGATGGGTGCCAGTTCTTCCGGCACATTCACTGGGCCCAACAGTGAAATTGAAAAGTTGGGAAATGCCTCACGCCATAAATACTAATTGACAATTAGCCTAATCTTCCTATTTCTGCTTTTAGATCTCCAAGACGGAGAAGCTTCTCCCGTAGCCGGAGCAGGTAAATAACTACTTTCTTGGCCACGTTTTCAGAAAACCATGTTTCTGCTTTTCCTAAGCTGCTTTCCAAATGATGTGGTTAATAGAAGAAGACTGGCTTTAGTATTGAATCAAGTAGCATATAGAGCCATTGTTAATAAGTTGTATGAATGAACCAGCTTTTAGTTTTTGAAGACGACTTAGGATATTTGTTGTGTATAATTCTGAATGGCCCGATTTTTTTTTTTCTTCTGGTTATAGGTCCCTTTCTAGAGATAGGAGGAGAGAGAGATCACTGTCTCGGGAGAGAAATCACAAGCCGTCCCGATCCTTTTCTAGGTCTCGTAGGTAAGATCTTTGATGATTTGATCATTGATTAAAAAGTCGTACTAAAAACAGAAGGTGATCTTCTTAAGCCGTTTTGATTATTCTTGTTTTTGCCATAAAAACTTTCAAGTTGTGTCACTGAGTTACGTATGTAATTTTTGGTTTTCTTTCTTTTAGCCGATCTAGGTCAAATGAAAGGAAATAGAAGACCAGTTTGCAAGAGGAGTGGTGTACAGGAAATAACTTCATTTGACAGGAGTATGTACAGAAAATTCAAGTTTTGTTTGAGACTTCATAAGCTTGGTGCATTTTTAAGATGTTTTAGCTGTTCACATTTGTTTGTCTTTGAACAGTGACACATAAAGATGTAATTCTCTATGATTTGAATGGATCATATGAGGCATGTAATATTAAGAATTGTTACTTTACAATGTTCCCTTAAGCAAAATTGAATTTGCTTTGAAGTTTAGTCTTAAATACACTGATAATAAACCTCTTATTAACTCCTGCCCAGCTAAAGCTTGACATTTCATATTATGAAGACAAAACCGGCAAAAATTGAACGAAGAGTTTTTCCGTCGCTGAGATAACAGTGTGTGTGCAGTTGTAATTGAACAAGCAGTCTTTAAGAGCTGCTGTGAACACAAGCCAGCAGGTAAAAATTAAGCTGCACTGTTAATTAGGTTAGAGGTTTAAAAGAAAAGTCCAACTAGTCTTCGTACTGGGCAGAGGTGGTCCAGTTGGTGTAGAATTGGAAGTTTCAAGACCGTTTTATTTTTGTTTTAGGTCATAAGTTCGTTCTTAACACAATAGCTGTATATGAACACACAGCTCTTTGTAAGCCTTCTCTCTTTGGAAATTCGAAACTATTCAAAATCCTGGCAGTTTAAGGGTACATTGTAGAGCTGAACCTTGAGTTACTGTGCAAGATTTTTTTTCATGCTGTCATTTGTAATATGTTTGTGAGAATCCTTGGGATTAAAGTTTTGGTTACAAATTGTAAGCCTGTTTTTCCTTGCAAAATTAAAATCTGTGAGCTTGGTATCAAGTCCAGGTATAACATTCCTATTGGAAGCCATACTTATATTTTCTTGTAAAGTGCTTTTTGAATTAATAAAATATTAGCATAATTGTTTAATAGTCGAACCCACTATTACCATAGTTCTTGTCCATGGAAATCCGTGGGTTACACAAATCTTAGAAGAAAACAATTGAGGCTGTAGGGAACCTTTTTTAGGAGTAGGAGCCAGTTCAAAGACCACGATACTTCGTGACCAACATTTTAAAGTATAGCAACCTGGTACATTATAACCCAAAGTGGCCTATAAAAAAGGCTTTATCATTAGCATGAGACCTTTCCACAAAGCTTTAAAATCGCTTCCATTTTATATAATTCGAGGTGTTGCATGGAAATTCTAAATTGATCCATCATGATGTAAAATTCACTATATGGTTCTAATGTAACAGTGCAGAACTGAATATGGAGGCATGCATAACCTTCCTCTTAGAAATCCAGAGGAGTTGTAATTTTAAATTTTTGTGCGATTAGATTAAATCATAATGCAACAGTCTTTGTGGCTTAGTTTCCTTAAATGTGCTACTTACAGATAGTTTTGGATTATGCTATACTGACTTTCTTTAATTTGAAAGAAGTCACTGCATTGAGTTCAGTCTATAAAGGTACTTTGAGGTATAAAGCCTAAACATCTTATTTCCAGTGGTCCTTATTAACCTTTCATGCAGATACAGATGAAGGAAGATTGGTGTCACAAGGTAGAATTCAGATTCTGGATAAGCCTTAGAGAAGATACTTAAGACTGCTGATGTACTGGGAGTCTGGCTTTGGGCCTTTTGTCTTCGGCATTTTCCTACTAGCTTTTTAAAACTTCTTGATCAGAACAAGGAAAGATACTAAGAGGTCATGGAGGTAATAATGGTATGTCAGTAACATCGGACATGGATACGGACGTTTTTGGCAAGTATACAACTTGCAAAGTCTTAAATTGGGTTTCTGTTAAAAGGAGATAGGTTATGGATATAATGTGGCTCATAACAAATACAGAACCTAAGATAAAGTTGGTCTCAGGGAGTTATCCTGACTTCTAGGCCAAATTTGCAGTCACGTTAACCAGAAGTCCCAACAGTTTTAGGGCTTGTGACAAGAAATATGGAGGATAGAAACTGTTAAAACCTTACATTGCACATTTAACTGTGGCCATTAAAAGTTATGGCTACTGTAATTTCATCAATTGTTGAGTTTCATTAGCCAATTTTGTCCTGGGTCCTAGAGTTTTTTACTGCAAGAGGTCAGTGACAAAAATTGATCTCTGGTGTGGTGACTATAGGTGTTCACTAGAGGCCACTGCTAATCCTGGGTGATTAACTTAAGGAAACCAGGATTGCAGTTTTTTTATGCTTTTTCAGAATAATAATAGTTCTCACTTCATTGTGGGTTACTTCAGACCTTCATGTCTTAAGCAGAAAGGTGAAGATGAATAGAGGAATTTGAATTTTATCAGATTGTAAGATACCTCTTCTCTACTGTTTATGTACTTTGAATATTTCCTGACAAAGGTGTGATCATTAGACGGCATCTCCTCTTTTCATTAGACTCCCTGTATCTGGATGAGAAGTCCTGGTTGGTTTTTCTTAATATGGTTCATATTAGTACAGAGCTTTATCAGGAATGATGTCGATCACAGAAGTTTTTCAAAATATACACAGCCTGATTCCAGGCTCATTTACTTTTTTATAGCAATAAAGCACTGTGTAATCTGAAGAGTTTTAGGTGATAAACATCCCTGATTAAATAAAACCACTGGCTTAGTACTTTGTTTTTATTTTCAGAATCCTCAACATGATTTAGTTGACAGATCTAGTTGGTGGTAATGTCTTCCAGTTGTATATTTTTGTACTAGACTTGGTTTCTGGCTTTTTCTTCTTTTTTTTTTTTGAGAACAAAAGTCTTTTATAATTAAAGTAGCTGAAGAAAACTGGGTTGGAGTATATTTTTATCAAAACAACTGATAGTGTTGAATTCAGTTTCCACACAAATTTTCTTCATCTTATTAAAGATTCCTTGGATACTTAAAGAACTCAGTTGTACAGCACACTTGAGGTTCTCTTTGAAAATTTCTTTTGATAAACCTTATCACTGCTTGATTTGTTTTTATTGGGGTTGCAGAAATTCATGGCTGTTTTTAGACTCCTTTAATATCCCAGTTCTTGACTATTCAGAACACAACAGCCAACAAGTTTCCCAAACTAACAACATGAAATACATGTGTTATGATACTATCCTTCGTTTTTCCTCCATTCTTTGTGACCTACATAACACCTTGTGTATTAACGATTGTTTTACTGAAGTCTTAGAATGGGGTCATTAGTGCCCTTGCTACACCTTAGTACAGGGATGTACTTAGTCTTCAGGAAGTGAAACTTTGTGGAAATCTTTGTAACTTTGTTCCTAGGCACTTGGAAAGGTTCTTATATGGAGAATATGCCACTATTTCCAGAGCACAGTTGAGCTTTCCAGAAAAAAAGTACATAGGTGACTTTTCCCTTATTTTTTAAGTAATCGCTGCCTGATACGGGGCTCAAACTCATGACTTCAAGCCAAGTCCTCTCTACCCACTGAGCCAGCCAGGTTACCCCTAACTCCTTCCTTTTAAAATCCTGTTCACTTGTAAGTGGCATCTTTATTTCAGTATGTATCTTTCAGGTTTTGTATGGGGCAAGTCTGCATCCTTTCAAGGGTGGTGGTTTACCACCCAAACTGCAAATCAAAGCCAAGGGTGGGGGGAAGTGCTTAAAGCTGCTCTTTTATGTGCGTTGTCACTTGGAAAAGGAAATCAGTATAAAAAGCTACCTTTTGATAGTTAACAGTTTTTGAATAACTCCCTCAAAACAACTTTTAAATCGTTTGAAGCTTAAGCAGCTGTGACTCCACCCATTCCAGCTGGCTCTCTGCCTCCAGGATTTCTTTATAGATTAAAAACTTAAATTTCAGCAAGAGTGCTTTACAAATAATTACAAACTGCAATGTTAATTTGTCATTTAATTGTTCCTGTGTCCTACTTTTCTCCTCTGGTAGTCCAAGACCCTGGGACTTAGTAGAATTGGGTACCGGAATGCACATAGCAGTTCAATATCTAGAAAGTAGTATTTGTTTGACCTAGTTCAAGAGTGTAAGACCTAAGCTTCACTAACTTCTTGGTGTTTCACCCGTTTTAGGTTAGAATGATTTAAAGAGTTGTTGGTGTAGGGCTTCATGTGGCCTTAAGAGAAAGGCTTTTGGACATGGAGTGAGGTGCAATTGAGGGATCTTTGTAAAGTCCCTTAGCAACAGAAGAAAACAAGTGAGTTGGGTCAGATGGCAAGGTGTTAGGGGGACTAAAGGTAGAGCTCAGTGATAAGCAAGGGCTATAAGGAATCAGGTGAAGAAATGAGTACCTTCATCATAAAGTAGAAGTTGGAGTAAGCAGTGGAGTGTGCAAATTGCAGTAGGTAGGGTTTGGAGGTAAGGAATTCTATATCCATAAATTGGAAGTAGTTTCAAGTCAGGAATTTTGACTTTTCCTTCATTTGCACTGCCAAATAAACAGGTGTAAAATAACGTGCAACATGGTCCTGGCAGGACCCCCAGAAGTTGGGGAGTGTCTGACTCCATTAATGGCTGGCTCCTGCATTCCAGCTGTCGGGTTCTATGGGGACAAGAAATTGAGCAGCAGTCCTGGTTGGACTTCAATTGGCAATGTATGTAACCGTCCACTGGACATGAAACTGGCTCCCCAGAAGTGAGGTTTGGATCAGATGCTGACCTCTTAAGAGGGTAGTAAGGAGTGGATGAACACCGATCATTTGGAAGGGGCTAGAACCGAAGCTTTGACAGCTGCCTTAGAGTGCTGGGCGCTTCAGGGAGGATGTGTGTCAGGAAAGGAAGTGTTTTGAGTACTGATCTGCTAAACCTTATGCAAGGCCTTTTTCTCCTGTAATGTTGAACCACTTGAGAAGTGAATACCACTGTTAGGGAAGAAGTTCCTCACATGTCATTCCTCATTCTACTAAACAAGTAGTGTATTTATAACCCAGGCCGGCCTTGACTTGAAAGCCCTTGTATTCTGTTCTGCACTTTAGCTTTCTCAGCCCCTTCATAAGATGGCCATTTCATTGTCATTCAATGATTGTCAGGATTTGGGGCGTCTCTTTATTTTTGAGAGAGCACAGGAGAGGGGCAGGGAATTCCAAGCAGGCCCAGCACTGTAGCATGGAGCCTGATGGTGGGGCTTAAACTCATGAACTGTGAGATGACGCGAGCCTCAAAGAGTCCTGCTTAACTGAGCCACCCAGGGGCCCCTGGGGCCTCTCTTTTTAATTGTAGAACATACTCATGGTAAAAAGTGTAAATTGTACATGATCTCCAGGGTTTTTTTAGAGGTAACTTGTTAAAAGGTTCCCCGCCCCTCCAGAAAGGTATATGTGATGAACAGGTACTTAATTTTGAGAGGAACAGAGCATGAGCAGGGGAGGAATGGAATCACAAGCAGCCTCCATGCTGTCCACACAGAGCTGGGTGCAGGGCTTGATCTCAGGAGCCAGATGGGACCTGAGCCAAAGTCTAGAGTCAGGCGCTCAACCAACCAAGCCACCCAGGCGCCCCATGATCAGAAAGTTACACAGCAAGAAATACTATGTGTCCAGCTTTTTCCTTTTTACATGCCTGAAGCCCACATATCTGAGCTGTACATACTAAATACACAGCACAGGCCATTGTGTGGGCAGGTGCCACAAACAGGTAAGATTACTTGCAAAGGACCACTGAATGTCCATGGTGTCCTCGTCTGTGGAAGACAAGCTGTTCTGTTGTGAATAGGTTGACACTGATGTTGTGTCTTAAGTTGATTATTAATCTTGTGAGTGACTTGAAGCTATGGCTAGTTGCTGTGGCTACTCCAGTGTCCTAGTCTTGACATCACCCTGGTTTTAACTCGAATGTGAGCAACATTGGTGTGTGTGGCATTTTATAGGCAAGGACTGGTAAATTTTGGGGGCCTTTTAAATAAATTTTTGAGAGCGCAAGTTGGGGATGGGCAGAGAGGTAGGGAAAGAGGGAATCCCAAGCGGGCTCCACACTATCAGTGCAGAGTTTGATGTGGGACTTGAACCCATGAATCATGAAATCATGACGTGAGCTGAAGTCGAACACTTAACTGAGCCACCCAGTTGCCTTGTTAACTATCAACCTAATAGAGAAAAAGGCACAATTTATATATATATTTTTTAATGTTTATTTTTGAGAGAGCATGAGCATGGGAGGGACAGAGAGGAGGAGACAATCTGAAGCAGGCTCCAGGCTGTCGGCACGGAGCCCAACACGGGCCTTGAACCCATGCAAGATCATGACCTAAAACCTATTGAGCTACCCAGGCACCCCTCTTTTTTTGTTTTTGATTTTTTTGTTTTTTAATGGACTCTAAGGGGGAACACTTCAGAATTCCATGGCTGGATAAGGCTATTGCAGATTGAACAGAGCGCCTTCTCTGGCTTCAAAACCGGGTGGCTCAAGTTAGGAGTCTGTTGTGCAACATTTCTTATTTGCTTTGGTGGGAAAAGCAGGCCCATCTCAATGATTGCTTAAGATTTTGACGGTGGAGGGGGCCTGGGTGGCTCAGTTAAGCATCTGACTTCGGCTCAGGTCATAATCTCACAGTTGTGGGTTCGAGCCCCGCATTGGGCTCTGTGCTGACAGCCAGCTCAGAGCCTGGAGCCTGTTTCGGATTCTGTATCTCCCTCTCTGACCCTCCCCTGCTCTCGCTCTTAATTAGAAATAAATAAAATATTTAAAAAAAGATTTTGACAGTGGACTTGTTGATTAAAGCTATTTAAAAATTTTTGAGAGAGTGTGGCGCTGGGAGGGGAGAGGGAAAGACTCTTAATCAGCATGGAGCCTACCATGGGGTTCGATCTCATGACTCAGATTGTGACCTGAGCCAAAATCAAGAGTTGGATGCTTAATTGAGCCATCCAGGAACCCTGATTAAAGCTACTTAATTGTCCACTAGCAGCTGCAGTCTACTGACCTGGAAGACTTCCATTCTTTAGGTGATTATGACTAATTCTCAACAGGTGGATGAAAGGAAAGGTTTAAGTACTTAACCATGTGCATCCGTCCAAGGCAGTTTCCTAAACCAGGGCTAACTTGGGATTTGATGGCAGTAGGCGGGAAGAAAATGATTAAGATAACTAATCGTAAGGTGGATATGATCATCCCACTTTATTGAGATTGAAGTACAGAGACAGCTGGGCAAGTTGTCCAAGGTTGCAGTCCGGTAGTGATGAGCTGGAATGGTGTAACCCAGATTGCAGGACCAGGTGTGGGTTAACTGGAAGGGGTCTTAGAATACATAATCCCAGTCCTACGGTGAGAGGTGAGAAGGTGGATTTGCCCAAGGTCACACAAGGGTACCTTGGCAGAGCTGGGACAAGGACTGACTGCTCCAATGGCTAATCCAATGCTAGTTTCCGGGAGCAGCATTAATCTTAAGGCCTTCAGGCTTTGAAGTCAGCAGCCAGCATTGGAATTCTGGCTTCCTTGCTTCTAGCTCATGACTTTGGACCAGCTACATAATCTCTAGGGTTTCATTTTTTTATCCGTGGAACAGAAATAGAAAACAACTGCTTCCCCTTAATATCTTGGGAATGTAGTACTCCACATGTGATGACACACTGCTTAGTAAAGAGCTGTTGTGTGGTAGGCTTACACTTGTATGCAGTAAATACCCAAGGAATGGCGTTTAGTGAAATTGAGTCCTTTATGGTGCTGGGTAGGCAAGAGTGCCCCTGATTCCTTCGTACATTCCCCAGTACATGCTGGCAGTGTGCCTCCACTGACCCTGGTCCTTTAGCAGCTTTTCAGTCTTTTGGCCAGTTTGAAAGGATTGATTTCAGGAGTCCAAGGTTAAGAGAGACCTCTGGCTAAAAGGATCTAGGCAGATTTAAAGAAGGGAGCTTCTGAAGTCACAGGAATATAGGGAGGTGGGAAAGAGGATGAAGGCTTAGAGCATTGTTGGATGGCTCTTTTAAAAATGGGTTTTTCAGGGCGCCTGGGTGGCTAAATTGGTTAAGCATCCGGCTCTTGGCTTTGGCTCAGGTCATGATTTTGCAGTTCTGTGGGTTTGAGCCCCACATCAGGCTCTGCCCTGGCAGTGCGGAGCTTGCTTGAGAGTCTCTGTCTCTCTGCCCCTCCCCTAGTCACTGTCTCTCTCACATAAACCTTAAAAAAGAGATTCATCTCCAGTATTAGATAAATAAGAAAATATGGGTTTTCAGGGGGCGCCTGGGTGACTCAGTTGGTTAAGTGTTTCTTGATTTCTGCTCAGGTCATGATCTCACGAACCTGCTTGGGATTTTCCCTCTGCCCTTCCCCCACTTGCGCACAGATGCACATTCTCTTTCTCAAAGTAAATAAATACTAAGGAAAAATAATATGGGTTTTCAAATTAGTCCAGTGTAGATTCATATTCCCATCGTTTGGCTGTGTGCCTGGGGCAAGTCACTTACTTTCCTTCATTTCTTTTTTGTAAAGGTTGGGATAACAAAACAGACCTAACATGGTAAATAATATTGATGAATCTCTATGTCAGTGACTTTGCACCCTTTGCCTACATGGAATCACCTGGACAACTTCGGAAACCAACTAATGCCTGGACCCTGGGCCCAGAGGCCCTGATATAATTTGTCTGAGGTGTGAACTTGGGTGTGTGAACCCTTTTAAAAGTTCTCCGGTGATTCTAAAGAGCATTAAGGACTAAAATCTACTTAGGATCCCACAGTCATCCTATTAGTCTATTTGTCTTTTTCTTGCCCCAGGCCTCCCTTGTATATGGAACAAAGCCCATCCATGCCCTTGGCCTGGGATCCTGCCCACTTGCCAGACCCTCTCCCCATCCATTCTTGCCTCTTAATCTTGCAGGGAGAGGCAGCCGTAGTTCTGTTTCGGGAGAGAGGCTGTGGAGCTGGATTAAACATCCAGCATTCCTTAGGCACCTGCTCTGGTGTCCCCTAGCAGCTGGATGAGATTATGACCAGAAAATGCCACTTTCCTTTGCTCAAGCCTCCTTTCAACACATCACAGTGCTGGTGTTGGGGACACTGCCCTTGAGCAAGATATGGAGAGAAAAGGTAGACAGATGGGAACTCAAATTATTGTATGCTGAGCACATGTATGGTGCTTTTTCTCAGTATCAGCTCCATATATTTGGGTTATTATTTCCCATTTACTCAAGAAGCTCAGATAGGGACAGTAAAAAAGAAAAATCGTAATGATCCTTGACTATTCGGAAGTGAAGTCCATTTTCTATGTTCATTTTTTAAAAAACGTCAAGATGAAGCCTTGACTAATAAAAAAAAAGGAAAGCACTTTATGAAAGGTATGTATATATATATTTTAATATGTTTATTTATTTCTAGGAGATAGCGTGAGCAGGGTAGGGTCAGAGAGAGAGAGAGGGAGATACAGACTCTGAAATAGGCTCCAGGCTCTGAGCTGGCAGTCAGCACAGAGCCCGACACGGGGCTCGAACCCACGAACCGCGAGATCATGACCTAAGCGGAAGTCGGACGCTTAACCGACTAAGCCGCCCAGGCGCCCCGAAAGGTATGTATTTCTTTATGAAAGTCAGGAAAGACTGCCAGGAGACATAAGAAGTCAGATGCTTGAAGCCATTCCATACTTGCAGGAAAATAAGAGTGAAGGCACATATAGACACCGGAATGAAAACTAGAGCCAGTAATTCTGACAACAGAACTACTTGTCATTACATATTTTGAATATGATAAGAGACGGGAAGATAGCCTAACTGAAGTCAGGATAACATGACAAGAGGACACGTGGCTGAATGGGAGAAATGAGGAAGTACAGTGTTCTCACAGATGTGCTGGGCCCACCACTGTACTGTCAAACATAACTTCCCTATTATAACATGGAGCAGGGGGAGGGGAGTAATTGATGAGTATGTGTCCTGTGGGTTTATGAGGCTTTCAGTGAATACGTGGAATGTGCTCAAACCAGTTCCTGGTACCGAAATACTGTCAGTATTAAATAGCACATATCCCTTGATAGAAGGGGAATCACTGGATTAGGAAAAATTGAGTAGTCTGAATGCACAGGGCAATTATTTCTAGACAATATCTTCACTCCATTCACATTCTCTCTTCATTGGCTTTATCCAGGCACTGGCATTGGCCCAGATCCAGACATGGGCAATCTTTTGTGTGCCAGACATCTGGTATCTCTGTCCTTCCTCTAAAGCCAGTTATGCTCCATGATCAGTGTGAGTCATAAAAACACCACGTCAATTCCCCAGCCGCCCACCAGGAGGCAGTACTACCCCATTGAGAATTCTGAGCCAAATTCTTTGCCTGAGGTCACACATTGATTGTGACTTCATGGACTCCAGAGTTTTCCACTGTGACAATAACGAGAGAGACAGTAATAAAGACAATAGAATAATTCGTATCCCTTGCACTTGCGTGTCGGTATTTTGGTTGTTTAGATATACCTTCCACCAGTTCACTTAAATCTCACCACTGGAGGGAGGTTCTGCTATCTTGCAGATGAAGAAACAAACTTAGATCAAAGACCCGTGTTAAGTTTTTTGTGTAGAAGAGGTGGTACTTGAGCGGAGTGCTGAAGAATGGGATTTGGACACAAAGCTGACCATATAAAGAAAAAAAGCCTCATGCGTCAAAGTAAAGGCAGGAGGCTTCAAGGTCTCTGTGGACTCACAAGTTTAAGACCCTATGAATTTGTTCAGGGGTTTACAATTGGAGATGAGTGGAAAGTCAGAGCCAGGGGAGAATTTAGAGGCTATTGGGGATGGTGATTTTCAAAGTTGAAAACTAGCCCAGTGTATTTTTGGTAATGAAATCCTTTGTAAGAAATACAAAATAAAACGATTTAGATGATACTGCTATAAAAAGTGTGAGTTCTGCTGGATAATACTGGCTTATAAAGATAGGAAAAGTGATGTTTTGATGAATGCAGTCTTAGACTGACCTCAGAACCCATTTTTCCCCCGTATTTTGGTCGTAGAAAGAAGTAAATGCAAATGATTACATTTTTAACACAGGTTACAATTCCAGAAGTGACAGGGAAGGTCTCCCCCCAAACAACCTAAAAGCACAGATTAAGTTCACATTAATATGCATATGGTTGAATAAGTTTTATCTTAAAAAAAAAAAAATTTAAGGGGCGCCTGAGTGGCTCAGTTGGTTAAGCTTCTGACCCTGGTTTGCTATGAAGGGATGGAAAGGAAGCAGCTGGCTGCGAGGAGGGATGCGGAGTTTACAGAACTGTATTCTGATTCGCTTTTTCAGGGAAGCAATAAGGGAGCGTGTCTGAGGCTGAAGGGGAAGTCCGTAGAGAAAGAGATCTGATATAGGAAGAGAACGAAGCAACGATCTGGGGTGGGGCAAGAGCCAGGACAGGAGAGGATGGGGTCCAAGCCCGGTGGGGCTGGCCCTGGACTTCAAGGGCAGGATGGAAGTGGGCCCAAGAGGAAGGAGTTTGCGGGCCATCTTGCAAGTCCAGCGTGGGGCTGTGCTTATATTCGAGAGTGGAGAAGGCACAGAACCCCGCTACGGGGGGTGGCTCAGAGGCTCAGCAGGCACACCGGAAGGCCTAGCGTGGAGAGCAGTGTGCAGGGGCCCGACCGAGCTTGAAGACCCGGAGTCTGTGGAGGGGCTAATTTGCCCGGTGCCATTTTTAGTGGGCGTGCCCAGCACCCAGGGAGAGGGTGCGAAGAAGGCAAACCGGCCGCAGAGGTGGGTCCTATGGGGTGTCAAAGGCAGAAGGAATAAGAATGAAAGACTGGAAGGTGCAGGCAAGGGGATAGTTGAAGGAACTTAGGTGCAGCCTTTCCAGGAACGTGGGGAGGCTGAGAGGGAGTCATGACTCTGCTCATGATCTCACAGCTTGGGAGTTCGAGCCCCATGTCAGGCTCTGTGCTGACAGCTCAGAGCCTGGAGCCTCCTTCAGATTTTGTGTCCCCTTTCTCAAAGCCCCGCCCATGCTCATGTTCTGACTCTCTGTCTCTCAATAATAAACCGTTAAAAAATTAAAAAAAACTTTTAAGAAACTCTCATTCGACCTATGTGTATATATATATGAGACGCAAATGTCTGTAAGACTCATGCAGCACAGATGAGGATTCCTTCTGCCGCCCACACCTTGACTCCGCAGACGGAGAGCCTGAAGTGAAGGGGTGTGGAGGAGAGAGTCGCTCAGATTCATAGAGCCCAGCGGAGAGCCATCTCCCGGCACCCGGCCTCCTGACTCCTGGCCCAGAGCTCCTCTGAGTGACCAGTCGTGACATCTGGTATGGCAGCGTGCCGCCTCCTGGCTGTCCAACCCCTCACCCGAGAGGGCCCTGGCTGCTTGCCCGTGTCGCTGGCAGATAAAGCCTCAGACAGAGAGCAAACAGGCTGCGGCTCCAGAAGTCGGTGCAGGTCAGACTCGGGGGAGGGGGTTGTGTCGCTGCCGGCCTCAAGGCAGTCCCCGGATCCTCTGCGCTACTATACCACTTCCCTTACTGTGGCCAGGTTGGGACCCTGGAGCGACAGGCAGACACCTGTGAGTGTAAGAATGGTACCGGCTCTTTGATTAAGGAGGCTTTTCCAGGGTGCCCAGGGCCTCACCTGCCCCATTCCTCGGGGCGGCTCACACGTTGCCCCATCAGCCTCGTTGCCCCATCAGCCTCGGGTTCAGTATCAGGGTGGGGCAGCGTCGTGGGGTGGGGCGCTGTGTTGCCAGGGTGCAGACATGCTGGCGGCAGGTGGTGACTCGAGCTTGGGAGAACAGGTGGGCTGCCTACCCCTTTCCCCCACCCTCCTAGCCCCCCGCCCTGGGATTTCAAAACCACAATTTATCAGTATTTGCCTTTTGAAAGAAGCAGTCTGCTGACAAATGGTAGGACATTTCGAGGTGTAACTGGCTCTTTTTTTCTCCTTCCTTTTTTCAGAAGAGCATTTATATTAGATCATTATTAGGAGATGATTCCTATCACAGTATAATCAGAGATTTTGTTTAGAGAACGCATTGTGTTCCTACTGGAGAGAATGAGCATACCACGTGCAAACAATGCTTTGATACAGAAACAAATTTTTTTTTTTAGTTTTTAAGTTTATTTATTTGAGAGAGAGAGAACATGAGTGGGAGAGAGGCAGAGAGAGAGAGAGAATCCCAAGCAGCCAGCGTGGAGCCCGATGCGGGGCTCGAACGCACAACCACGAGATCACAACCTGAGCTGAAACAAAGGATGGGATGCCTGAGGCACCCAGGCGTCCTTGAACTTACTTTTAAAATATTTGTTTCTGGAGCACATCTCTATTTCTCCCTCTCTCTTCTGTCTTCCTCCTCTCTCTCTCTCTCAAAAATAAATAATTACATTAAAAAAAAAAAGTTAAGTGCAGACACAGAAGCCCTTGGCTGGACACAAGACTGTTACTTAATCATAAATTAACCTGCCCCTAACCAGGGCGGGGAGCAGGTTCCCGGAGCGTTGGTCAGACGGGGAAGGCTTTTCTCAGAGGCTCTGTGGTCGTGTTTCAGGAAAGGAAGAAGGTTCTGCTTTTCCCAGAGTTGGAGGTCTGACCTTGATAATAGTCCTGGGCACTTGAATACCCGCTCCTGGAGCATCACCGGGGCCTCACGATGGCAAAGCCGTTGACTACTCTGGGAACTCAGTCTGCTGTGGAGAAGGGGGGGGCACCCAGCTTCCGTTCCAGGCTTGTTGAGACAGAAACCTGGGGTATCAGTGTGTAAAGCATCAACAAGGGTGCCTGGTGCAGAGGAGGCCCCGAAAGTTGCCCAGCTCAGCATTTTCCCTCACGTCAGCTCTATCCCATCCCCTTTAATTACTCACATTTAATTTAAAGGTAATCCATGATCGTGGTAGAAAAATTAGAGAACACAGAGCAAAAAGAGAATAAAGTGATCCAATAGCTTCTGGTTTTTATAAGTAGTTTTTAGGTGGTTTTTGAGTTTTGGGTTTTTTTTAACTTGTTTTCTTGGGACACCTGGGTGGCTGTCGGTTAAGTGTCCAGCTCAGGTCATGATCTCACAGTTCGGTTCATGAGTCCAAGCCCTGCATCTGGCTCTCTGCTGACAGCGCAGAGCCTGCTTCGGATCCCCTGTCTCCCTCTCTGCCCCTCCTCTGTTCTCTGGCTCTCTCAAAAATAGATAAAAACATTAAAAAACAATAAATCCTGTCTTCTTTATGTGTGTGGAGTAGGACATTTCTTCATTTGTGCTTAGAGGGTGGTAGAGAGGTGATATCATGGCCCCACTTTACAAATGAGGAAACGGAATTCCAGAAAGAGGAAGTACCTTCCCCAAGGTCACAAAGAGAGTAGGAAGGTTAAGCCCAGTTTTAAAACTCCCAGCTTCCGAGTCCAAGTCCAGCACTGTGTCAGGACCAGGAGGGGCCTCAGAGGTGGGTCTCAGACAAGCTCCGATTTGTGGCCTGCCCAGTCCTAGAGTCCCAGGAGTGGGCGGGTCGTGAAAAACAACCCAATTAGGTGGGGTTTTTAGGCCCCTCTGTTTTCTTCCCCATGTTTTGCGCTGTCCTTAGGCCTGGCTGTCCTTCTGAGCTTTCCCTCACTTTAAAGGGTGCTCTGTACCCTGTGTTTGCTTTTCTCTGGCCTTTTCTTCTAGCTGGCTGGCTGGGGGTTCCCAGCAAATACATCCATTGTTTTCTGCAAGAAAGAAGCGTGCACTGTTTTCATGGGTATGGCAGCAAATGCGCATTGTTTCCACGGTTAAAATTGTGCACTGAGGTGAAGGTCAAGTGGATTTTGGGCAAATTGTTTCCGGAAATCTACCATGATAAGTCTGAAGAATGCCAAAAAGATAAAGACATCAGCCGTGAACCCTAATTGTGTGACGATCGTAAGTGATCCCGAGTGATGTAGGCCCTGCCCTGTGCTGGTCCGAGCGGTGTGCAAACTTGCTTCCTGTGCCAACGTGGTGGGCAGGTGTGCCAGCCCTGGGGGTCAGGTGAAAGATGACAAGAGGCCTTCGCGTGCTCGGTTTGCACATCTGTAGGAGGCGGCAGTTGAGGTAGAGGTGGCTCACGTGGTGGCCTGCGCCCCTTCCGTGCCTTACCCAGAGCGGAAGGACCACGGCGCTCTTCCTCCCATCGGCACTCTGACTCGCCTCCCCTCTTGCTTCAGGTGGAGGTGGGCCTTGAGAGCCAAGTTCGCCACGCTGGGACCCGAAGGCCCGCAAAGGTCCTTTCCGGCACTGACATCCTAGGATTTGGCAACTCCCCCAAAAGAATGAGGTGGTTTCTTTGTAAAGGTGGCAGGTCCAGACCATCCTCTTCCCGGAGGGAAAAGAAAAATGTTAAATGCATACAGTGGGGGACAGTTCATCTGAGGCCACCTCAGGGATTTTTGTTCTACAGGGATCAGGCATCTGTTAGCACTCGGTCAAGATTGGAAGAGTCTCTTAAAACTTAGTGGTCACACAACTGTGTTCAGAGTTACTGCCCATTGTACAGACGTGGAAACTGAAGTAAACTCAGCCCAGAGGAAATGGTGCAGCCGGGACTAGAACCCGAGGCCTGCCTCCTCAGACCCCTGCTCTTCCAGCACATCCCAGCTGAATGTATATGCTACTAACGGGTCTGACCTTGGGATTCAGGGCAGCTCAGGGGCTGCTTGGTGAACATGAACACCCGTGAAACCCCCGGAGGAAGCAGTTTCTTCTTCAGAAGGGGTCATGTATGGGGGAAGGATGCTGATGAAGACTGAAAAGACCATCAGGACCAACGACTTGTCTCCACAATGGCCCCTGGGTCACCACACATCAGATCAGCAGCAAGAAGCGTTTTGCGAAACATCGTCAGGTTGCACACCAGGATTGAGGTCCTGTGTCTGTCTCGGGGGAGGGGGAAGAAGGGCCAGGCATTCAGAGTCCGGAGACCTGGATTTGGCTCCTGGCAATACTACTCTGCAAGCCTGGGCAAATTGCTTTGCTCCTTGAACCTTGGTCTTGTATCTGTAAAATGGAATTAATTACACTACTTCATAGGGTTATTATAGGGTTTAAATAAAAACAGCAGGGGCGACTGGGTGGCTCAGTTGGTTAAGCGTCCAACTTCGGCTCAGGTCATGATCTCACGGTTCATGAGTTCGAGACCTGCATCGGGCTCTGTGCTGACAACTCAGAGCCTGGAGCCTGCTTCAGATTCTGTGTCTCCCTCTCTCTCTGACCCTCCCCTGCTCACGCTCTCTCTCTCTCTCTCAGAAATAAATAAAACATAAAAATAAATGAATCAATCAATCAATCAATCAAATATATAAATAAAAACAGCAATCACCTTACTGAATGCTTAGTAGGTGCCAGGCATTATCATCTGTAGTAATTCATTTAATCTTCTCAGAAACCTTCAGACAGTAGGTGCTATCACTATCTCCATTTTTATTTAAAAAATTTTTAAGATTATTTATGTTGAAAGAGAGAGAGCATGAGTGGGGGAAGGGGAGAGAGAGGAGAGAGAGAATCTCAAGCAGGCTCCACACTGTCAGTGCAGGGCCCAACATGGCGCTCGAACTCATGAACTGTGAGATCATGACCTGAGCTGAAGTCAGACGCTCAACTGACACAGCCATCTAGGCACTCCTATTTTTAAAACATTTAAAAAAGTTATTATTCTTTTTTATTTTATTCATTTCTGAGAGAGAGAGAGTGTGTGTGAGCAGGGGAGGGTGAGAGAGAGAGGGAGACACAGAATCTGAAACAGGCTCCAGGCTCTGAGCTGACAATCAGCATGACCTGAGCCGAAGTCGGACGCCCAACCAACTGAGCCACCCAGGTGCCCCTAAAGAAATTATTTTTTTTTAATGTTTTTTATTTATTTCTAGGAGAGAGAGAGAGAGAGACAGCATGAGCAGGGGAGGGTCAGAGAGAGGGGGAGACACAGACTCTGAAACAGGCTCCAGGCTCTGAGCTGGCTGTCAGCACAGAGCCCGACGCAGGGCTGGAACCCATGAACTGCGAGATCATGGCCTGAGCGAAAGTCGGACGCTTAACCAAGCCACCCAGGCTTCCCTAAAGAAATTATTTTTAATGCTTATTTATTTTTGAGAGAGAGAGACAGCATGAATGGAGGAGGGGCAGAGAGAGAGGGAGATACAGAATCTGAAGCAGGCTCCAGGCTCTGGGCTAACAGACGCGAGGCTCGAACTCATGAACTGTGAGATCATGACCTGAGCTGAAGTCAGACGCTCAACCGACTGAGCCACCCAGGCGCTCCTAAACATTTTTTTTAAAGATTTTAAGTAATCTCTACACTCAATATGGGGTTTGAACTCACAACCCCGAAATCAAGAGTCCCACACTCCGCTGACTGGGCCAGCCAGGCACCCCACCATCTCCATTTTAAGAATGAGAAGTAATTTGTCCAATGTCACATTAGGAAGCAGGGAAGCTGGACAGCCTGGCTTCGGAGTAGATGCTCAGTAAGAATCTTAGACAAATAAATTCTAGGGCTGCTGATTCCTAGACAACAGCTTTCAAACACTGTTTAAGGTAGAAGAAGGCTTAGAGGGGCCTTGGGTTAACCTCCCATTTACTGAATGAGGACACCAGGGGTCAGAGGGCGAAAAGCCTGTCGGAGTTCTTGGTAAGGCTGGCAGAGCTGAGGTGAGGACCCAGGCCTGGGGACAGCCATGCCTCATCAGGGGCCCACAGCTCACATCCTGAGGGTCTGTTCTAGGAAGCACAACTCAGTGAAAAAGTGCAGTCATTTGCATTATCATTACTGCAGAGAATCTCAGTGAACTCTTAAGGTACTACCGCTCTCTCACGCGGTGTATCTCTTGATCCCGTCCCCAGACACATTAAATGACATGCCTCTAAAATGGGTAATAGAAGGATCAGCACTACGCGATGCTCAATGCTTCAGCAATACATGCCTACGAAACCCTGCGCTCCACAATGCGTGCAAATAAAAGGATATACTAGAATGGCTCCCTCTGGGGCAGGGGACGGGAGGGACCCATGGGGTGAAGGGGAATACATAAAACCAGAAGGGACTAGCCAGGACTAGTGATGACCGCGAGCCATCACCTAAGGAATAGAGTTAACTCATCCCACTGCAGCAAAAGGCCAAAAATAAAACCAAGTAAAACTTAAGAGACTGGATGAAATCATTTTGCCTGAGACACATTGGCTCTGGGCTCAAGGAGGAAAGGTGGGGACGCATCCTGGATTGCGTCACAAAAGCAGAGGCCTGGAAGAGTGTCCTTGGGCGGAACAAGCAAGGTCAAGGGGTCAGTACATCACTCCTACCTCTGAGCTCAAGCTCCAGGTGAGAAGCCACAGGCAGAACCCTAGGGAAGGAGGGAAGAGCGGCTCCTGGGTTAGTGTCAGAGGTCACACAGTCACCTGCTGTCACAGGTGGTTTAGCCAAATCCACTACTGGGATGATTCTAAGGATGTCAGGAAGACATGGATATAAGCCAATAGTCCCATGATTGTATGATGATTGCAGGCTTGGTTGCCATAAGGGTCCCACTACACGCTAGTCTAAGGGGTGCACCCCCTCCGTCTCCTGTGCCAACAGAGTGTGCCTGTGCGGATCAGGTGGAGGAAGAGGGCATCTTCATTGCTTAGCTTGCCCATCCGCAGGCCGGGGACAGTTGGATGTAGACCTCCCTTAAGCCCACTTGGCTACTGGAAGCTCTCTGGGCAGTGGTTATCCCCCCAGGCAGGGAAACTGCAGTTCTGGGCTCAGGTCACAAGGTGGCAGCATGGGGAAGAGAGCTGCTTCCCAGCTCCCAGCTGACGTCGCCCAGGCTTGCCTGTGGGCAAGACAAGGGTCGACCTTGGTCCTTCGCCAGTGGCTCATTTTTAGACATGAAATGAGGCAGAAGCCTGCAAACCCAGAAGCTGGGGAAGGGCAGCAAGGAGAGGCAGGCGTGATTCTCTAGAAGGTAAATCTCTAAGCCTGTCAGTCGTCAACCATTAACCACCACAGAGGCGTGTGTGTGTGTGTGTGTGTGTGTGTGTGTGTGTGTGAGAGAGAGAGAGAGAGAGAGAGAGAGAGAGAGAGAGAGAGTGTATGAGTACCTATGCATCTATATGTGAACATGTGTGGGTAGGTATGTGTGTTATTGTGTGTGTGAGGGTGACTGGTGACTTTGTATACATGAGTGTGGGGATGGGGGAACGGGGAGGTGGCAGCACCAGTGTCGCCAGCCAGGCTGCGAGGAAACTATAAACCTTTATCAGCAAGCCCTTCACCTGGGTTAAGGAGGGCAGAGTGCAAAGTTCACATAGATAGTAGCAACTGGGAGGAGCGAAGCATGGCCGTGACAATGGAGAGGCGGAGGCGGCCTCCAGTGCGACAGAGAGGGAGGACAACACGAAGTTCCACTTCACCCCAGACTTAAGAATGGATTCTGGGGTGCCTGGGTGGCTCAGCTGGTTAAGCGTCTTGATCTCAGCTCAGTCACGATCTCATGGTTCATGGGTTCAAGCCCCCATGTTGGGCTCTGTGCTGACAGCTTAGGATCTTCTCTCTCTCTCTCTCTCTCACTCTCTGCCCCTCCTGTGCACACGTTCTCTCTCATAAATAAATAAATAACTTTTAAAAAATGAATGGACTCTGGGCACAGCAGAGCCAGCTTCTAACCAGCTCAGCTATTTTCAAGTGGTGCAGGTTCTCCCTGGACTTCATTTTCTCCACCTGTAAGGTGGCAGAAATAATTGGACCTGCCTTCCTGGCCGTGTGTGAGGGTTAAGAGAGTCAGGTATGCAATGCACTTAGAAAGCCTGGTGTGTGGTGCATGTGCGTCTGTTGGTTGTGGAGAAAACATGATATCACGCAATTCAAGAAGGCCCTTGGATAGCTTGGACCATGCCTGCCACTTGTAAGGTCAGTTTCCTGTCCTCTGCCCTTCTCCAGCCTTCCAGACAGGACCTTTTCCCTTTTTTATCAGACAGGACCTTTCTTATTTTTTTATACATTTTTTAAATGTTTTATTTATTTTTTAGAGAGAGACAGAGCATGAGTGGGGGAGGGCAGAGAGACGGGGAGACACAGAATCCGAAGCAGGCTCCAGGCTCCCAGCTGTCAGCACAGAGTGGAGCGGGGTGGGCTGGGGTGGGGGGCCTCAAACCCACAAACCGTGAGATCATGACCTGAGACGAAGTCAGACGCTTAACCGACTGAGCCACACAGGCGTCCCAGAGACAGGGCCTTTCTAATGGTGGGATGGGCCTTGTTGGAAAGTGGGAAGTGCCTGTCTCTGGGGAAGGGGAGTTTTCAGGGGACCAGGCTGCCTGGAGCAGACTGTTGGGCCAACACCTTTCAGATCCAGCTCTGGCTCAGACACTGCCCCCTTCAGGCAGCTTCAAGTACCGACTCACTGCACACTCCTGTTGAAGTTTTGCCCTTGTTTTCTCGTTTCTCTTTATTAAGGACTGGGTGGGGGAGCATCTGGTGTCATTGGGATCACTTTGAAACTACCGCCTCGCCTTGGGAGCTGGCTTGAGTCAACTGGTCACCATGGAATTTCTTTTTTTAGTGCGTAAACAAGCCAAGTTACAGGCAGCTGTTGCCCCGTCCGTCCGGGGTGGAAAGGCGCCTGTTGTGTGGAGCCGCCTGGCTCATATTTCTTGGACAAAGAGATGCCATGTCTCTCAACTCACCAAACAGGAAGCCCGGAAACTGTGGTCTGGAGACCACACGGCTAGTTATGTCTAGTTACTCAGGGGGGCTTCACCTGGGGAGCCCTCTCTGCATGTCAACGCTGCAAGATAAAGGACATAAATGGTAGCTGGGCGCTTCTTCTTCAGGGCCACCGCAGGAGGCAGTGTGAGCGCTAAGTGCCAGCTCAGTGAGGAAACTCTGTTTTGGAGCCAAGACATAAAAAACCCCCAGCCACAAACCACTGAGCCTTGAGTGAGTGTTTGTTTCTCGCAGGTTCTGAGCCCAGGGAGGTCCTCTGAGGGGAGTGCAGGCAGGGAGCTGGAAATTCGAAGCAGGAGAAGGAATTATGCTGGATGGGGTAAGGCCCTTCAAGAGGTGGGAACAGCATGGGGCATCTGACTTTGGCTCAGATCATGATCTCACAGTTTGTGGGTTCGAGCCCTGCGTTGGGCTCTGTGCTGACGGCTCGGAACCTGGAGCCTTATTCAGATACTGTTCTTCCTCTCTCTCTGCCCCTTCCCCACTTGTGTTCTCTCTCTCTCTTTCTCAAAAATAAACATTAAAAATTTTAAAATAAAAAGAGGTGGGAACAGCATGTGCAAAGGCATGGAGGTAGGAATGTATACGTGAGGAAGAGTTTGGTTAGAACAGAATTTACAACAATCAATGAACTCAACACACGTCCATTGAGTGTCTTCTGGGTGTTAACCACTGCTCAAATCACCGGGGGATGAAGTTGGTGAAGGAGAGTGCCTCCTCTGTGGACATTCGAGCATGATAACAGATATAAATAGCAATTCTAATAAGACATGTAAATAATAAACAGAAATAAGAACAATATAAATAATGATAGCTCCCATTTATCGAGGAAGGCTTACTACATGCCCTGCACTGTTTTAAGTACTTTATATTTACTCATTTAATCCTCAAAATAAAGAACACAAAGAAGGCATGGGTCTTGTCTCTAGTTCACAGAGGAGAAAGCTTAGGCACAGAGTGTCGGAGGCAGGGTTCGAACCCAGAGTCTGGTCTCTGACCATGTCGCCTCACTACTCCAGTAGCCTCAGTAAGAAGGGGTGAGAAGTCAGGCTGGCAGGTAATGTGGCAAAGACCAGGCAGGGGAGTGGGGATCCAGCGCTTTCAGAAGATTGATCTGGGGAGGGGTGTGGAATCAACTAGGGGGGCAGGTGGCCAGAGGCAGGGCGGGGGGGGGGGGGGGGGGGGGGGGGGGGGGGGGGGGGGGGGGGGGGGGGGGGGGGGGGGGGGGGGGGGGGGGGGGGGGGGCAGGGACGTCCCCTGGCCTCACTGAAGAGGCAGAGAGGAGGACCGAGAGGAATCGTTAGATAGGGCTTCCCTTGCCTGAAAAGAATGAGCTTGGCAGATCAGAGAGCCGCCGGACAGTGTAGTGTGGACTATTTTTATTAGTATTAATTGTAACTCACGAGGGGCGAGAAGGCCTTTCTGGTGGGTGGAGCCCTGAGCGCGCACCCCGGAGCTCCAAGGGCTTCCTAGAAGGGGCCAGACGACGTGAGGATAGGCACCTCGGCCAGACTCCGCCTCCTCTGCGAAGTCCACCAGCCAATCCCCACGCTCTGGGTTCAGGTGAGCCGCGGGCCCCACTCCCGCCCCGCTGTCCTCTCCCTGCCCTGCCGCCCCCCCCCCCCCCCACGTTCCCCTTTGGAAGTCCCAGCACCGGCCCCTGGGCTGGCTGGGACCACGCTTGTGGGGGGCGGTTGCGGGTGGGGTGGGGTGGGGGTGGGGAGGCGGTGCCCCTGCTCCTGTCTGACGGCCTGCCCACCACAGCCATGCCCACCGCAGACTCCCAGAAGCACAGGCCAGCTCCCCGTCTCAGTCTCTCCCAGGTTCCATCCACGTTTCCTGAGCGGATGCGAAATCGCACTGCGGCTTCAGTAAGAGCAGCCAATTTCATGTTCTGGCTGCCACCGCCCAGCCGCTGCCAGGGCCGCCTCTTCCCGGCGCCCCTCCGCGCACCTGCCAGCGCCCCTCTGGGCCACCGGGCTTTGCCAAGCCTTCTGCTGGCTGCCTTCTGCCCCAGAGAAAGGCCCCGGCCCCTGAAATCCCAGAAGGGTTTGGACCCTCAGCCACTGTTTAGCCTATCGATCAGGGTGTCTGGCCTCAACCAGGGTCCCTGGCTTCTCGGTGCCCCCCTTAGCCCTCCCCTCTCGCTCCCACCCTATCTCTGTTCCCACCTCAAAACACAAGGCCACCCACCAACTCACGCATATACCCCGTCTGATTGGGGGGGGGAGCGTGGGAGGGCGATGGGCCAGGGCTCAGGTACTCCCCCCTAGAGCTGGCAAGAACGCTGCCACCGAATTTTAGGATTGCCCTTTAAGAATGTCCTCAGCCTGGCAGAGCCCTTGAGGGCTGGGAATTCCCGCCCGGGAATTTTTCCAATATTCTGCCAGCTGTTTCTGTTCTTTCCGTGGTTTTATTATTTTTCTTTCTGTTCCAACTCCTCCTTTCGCTTTCAGTATGGCAGTCAGGCCAAATGGCGGTGGAGGGTGGGGGCCTGGCACAGCACTCCTGAGCCTGCGCTGCTGCGGCCGCGGCCACGGCCAGCTGTGCCAAGGGAGGGGACGGACGCAGGAGGAAACAGGAGGGGAACAGGGAAGTGAGAGCAGCAGCGGGGCAGGCCGCCTCTTGTTCTGGTGACTTGCGTGTCATTCGGCTCTGGGCACGAGTCCTTGTGTTCTTCGGGCCCCCATGAGAAATGCACATTTGCTCATTGGGAGGGTGACACATTAACCCAGTAACACCAATCCACTTGTCAGCCGTGCTAGCTGCTGCCTGACAGAGGAAAGGCCTTGGGGAGGGGCAACGCAGAAGCTGTGAAGAAGAGTTGGGGGGGAAGGGTTAGGGGCTTGGGGTACGTGCCGGGGGACCTCTGAGCAGCAAGGAGGTGCCAGATAGCCGAGGCGGGGGGGTTGGGCAAAAGGGGAGAACTCTGACCCAGGAGGAGATTTTTTTCACTGCATTAGGCTTCAGGAGGGTGGGTAGGGCGAATAGGGTCCCTTGGTGCGATCGTTTCCCTGGCACCTACCTGGGCCATTGGGTGCACCTACCTGGGCCATTGGGTCTCCATGGGTCAGTTGGACAACTTCCTCCACTGGCCTCCAGCTTCAGATAAGGATTTAGATCCAGCTGCATGTAACAGGAAAGCAAAATACGTGGCTTAAATCAGGGAAAGCTTTATTTTCTGCTCTCATAAATGACCTGTGGAGGCAGAGTCCTGAGCATTTCAAAGTATTTTTTTTAATGTTTATTTATTTATTTTAGAGAGAGAAGGTACAAGCAGGGGATGGGGTGGAGAGAGAGGGAGGCACAGAATCTGAAGCAGGCTCCAGGCTCTGAGCCTGACATGGGGCTCGAACTCAGAAACTGAAATCATGACTTGAGATGAAGTTGGATGTTTAACTGATTGAGCCACCCAGGTGCCCCATTTGAAGTATTTTTTAAGTGTTTATTTCTTTACTTTTGAGAGAGAGAGGGAGGGAGGGAGGGGCAGATAAAGAGGGAGACAGAATCTAGAGCAGACTCCACGCTGTCAGCACAGAGCCCAATGCAAGGCTCAAACTCACAGACTGTGAGATCATGACCTGAGCAGAAACCAAGAGTTGGACGAATAACCAACTGAGACACCCAGGTGCCCCCCTGAGCATTTTAAAAGCAAGAATTAAAGGAATAGATACCCAGGTACCCTTCATCTTCCTAACTCTACCTCCAAGCATTTTCCCAAGCAGATGGCTCATTCTGTGTGGAGCTTGATAAATGTGTAAATGCACCCTGTGTGGGCTTCCTTCCCGCCTTGTCTCATGTCTCCATGAGCCCGTGAGCCTCCTGGGCTCCCCTTCCAAACCCCTGTTTTGGGGTCCACACCTGCGGGGACCCCAACCAAGATACTAACATTTCGAGCACATACTACCTGTGAGCCGTTCTCTCATTTCTTCCTCAACCCTGGGTGATGGGATCCAATTATTTTGCCCCTTTATAGGGACGAAGCCGGAACTTGGCCAGGGTCATCCACCATTGGAACCAAGACTCAAACCAGGCTGACCATTTTGTGATATTTCTTTGGGATGAGTTCCTCAGCCAGGAGCCCAGGTCGGAGAGTGCACATCTTCAGGCTTTTGACCTTTTGGCCAAACTGCCCCTGAGTAAAGTCAGATCCAAGTGCCATTCCCCACCAGCAACATGGGGACCACTCACGTCTCATGTCCTACTGCGAGCGCTCCTAGCTTTTCCCAACCCAGCCCCTTGGGAGGCCATTCCTCCCAAATTTGTCTTTTAACACAATGTTTATTTATTTTTCAGAAAGAGGCAGAGAATCTCAAGCAGGCTCTGCGCTGTCCGTGCAGAGCCCAAACTGGGGCTCTAACTCACCAACCATGAGATCATAATCTAAGCCGAAATGAAGAGTCAGATGCTTAACCAACTGAGATACCCAGGCAGCCCCCACCCTCTTTTTTTTTTTTTTTTTATTCAGAAAGCATTAATGTGAGCAAGCCTTTTAAAAAGCCTTATGCCAACAGACATGCAGTACGTGCCTGTGAGTTGAACTGAAAAGGGATGAAGCCAAGTAAACGGGTTCCTGACCCAAGCAGAATAGGTTTTCTGGCTGCCCCTCAGCTTTCCTGGGCCGAGTGGAAGGAGGGGGAAGGATCAAAGAGGAAGGGCACCTGCATGGCCACCGCGTGGCGAGGGCCTGGGGAGGGAATCTTTGATTGCACAGCTTTGGGCTTTTCTACCACATTCCTTTTCTTAACAGAAATACTGTGAGGTGGGGGTGGCTGTGCCCCAGCCCCCCCTTTTCTTCGCCTTAGATGTTTGGAGAGCCAACCAGCCACTCCCCAATCCAGGAGTGCCAAACGCCTGAGGGTGGCAGGCAAGCATGCAGGCAGCTGGAGGAAGGCACTAGAATCCCTCTTTCACCAGCATGTGAATGTGTTTCAGATGTCCTCACTGAGCTCCAGTCTGAGGCTGTGCCTGCCTGATCCCTTTCTAATAAAACTCTCTTACTGGGCTTGATAGTATTCCAAACGTGTCCACATTAGGGAACTCCTTTGATCCTTCCACTGCCTTGAAAGTGGGCTGTGCCAGGGTATCATTAGCCCCATTTTACAGATGGGGAAGCTGTGGCTCTGATTAAAATGATGGTTCAGGGGCGCCTGGGTGGCTCAGTCAGTTAAGCATCCAGCCTCAGCTCGGGTCATGATCTTGCAGTTCGTGGGTTCAAGCCCCATACCGGGCTCTGTGCTGACAGCTCAGAGCCTGGAGCCTGCTTCGGATTCTGTGTCTCCCTCTCTCTCTGCCCCTTCTCCATTCATGCTCTGTCTCTCTCCATCTCTCAGAAATGAATAAACGTTAGAAAAAAAAAAAGAGCTCAGCTCCATGCTGACAGCTAGCTTAGAACCTGGAGCCTGCTTCAGATTCTGTGTCTCCCTCTCTCTCTGACCCTCTCCTGCTCACATTGTCTCTCTCTCTCTCTCTCAGAAATAAATAAAACATTAAAAAAAATTAAAAAAGAGCTCAGCAGTGAATCCCTGTTTAAAAACAAATAAATGAATAAAACGATGGTTCAAAATAACATGCTATCGCTCAAGGTTTCTTTTTTTTTTTTTTTTAATGTTTTATTTATTTCTAGGAGAGAGATAGAGACAGCATGAGCAGGGGAGGGTCAGAGAGAGAGGGAGACACAGACTGAAACAGGCTCCAGGCTCTGAGCTGGCAGTCAGCACAGAGCCCGACGCGGGGCTCGAACCCACGAACCGCGAGATCATGACCCAAGCGAAAGTCGGACGCTTAACCGACTAAGCCACCCAGGCGCCCCATATCGCTCAAGGTTTCTATAGCCTCACCTCCCAAATGTCATAACTGGAGCGATTGCAATGTTCATTCAACATTATTACGTGCAGGCAACTGTGTGCAGCTCTTCATCTTGTGTTATGAAAGTTGGGTCTTTCAGGCCTCACAAAACCTTCTCAGGGTGGATAGTTAACTACATCTGGCGGAGGTGGGATTTGAACCTGGGCTGTCTGACTCCAGAGCCAGGGCTTCTCAAAATGTGGTCCCCAGACCAGGATCTTGTAAGAAATGCACATTCTCAGGTTCTGCTCCTAAAACCTGGGGGCAGGGGGAGGCCTGGCGGGCTATGGTTCAACATGCCCCCCAGGTAATTCTGATGCACTCCAACATTTGAGAATCGCTGTGCTAATACATTCTTTGAACGCCATGGATTTGGATTTTGACTGCACAGTAGAATCACTCAGGAGCTTTGGCTCAATGCTGGGCCAGACCAGTGTCTGGGGTGGGCCCCCAGCATCAGTGTTTTTAGGAGCTCCCTTGGTGCACTTCTCTGCCTTTGACCTGCACCAGGAAGGTAAGCCCTGGAAGGCTCCACATTTTACTAGAAGGTTCGAGAGTAGAAGAATAGGGCAGCCTGTATCAGACAATCCTGGAGGGAATGAGGGAAGACTTGGAGTCCAGGAAGGAGAGACTCGGGGGGCCCAGCCCCTCCTTCTTGAGATGACTCCATGCCCCTGCTGGGGCCCAGAGCTCTGCAACTGTTTGTCTTGGCATTTGCCCAAGCAGGCGGTTCTGTGTGGAGTTGCAGCTCTTTTGTTTGTGTGGTTTAACTGTTGGCCCAGTTTTTCCAGAGCTGATTAGATATCCCTGAGAGCAGTATATCCCTGCCTGGTCCACAGGATTCCTGCAAAGGGGTCGAAGCCGCTGTTTTCCCCTTAGGGCTGAAGCAAGGAGCAAGGGAGGGGGGTGGGGGCAGGGATGGGACAGTCCCCAGGTTCTAACTGTATGACTCTGAGCTTCAAGTTCAAGGATACATGAATTCATCAGTCAGGGTCCATTCAGGAGACAGAAACCACACCAGTCATTTTCACAGAGAGAACCTAATAAGAAGAATTGTTAATTAGGTACTGAAGAATTGCAAAGACAAAGAGAATGCCAGAGAGTCCCGGGGTCCCAAGTGCAAGGGGCAGTAGGGTTTTCCTAGGGCCGGAGGAACACAGAGAAAAGTTTGCAATGGTTCAGATCTAGAAGGGGCGCCTGGGTGGCTCAGTCGGTCAAGTGTCCGACTTTGGCTCAGGTCATGATCTCACAGTTTGTGGGTTTGGGCCCCATGTTGGGTACTGTGCTGACAGCTTGGAGCCTAGAGCCTGCTTCAGATTCTGTCTCCCTCTCTCTCTTTCAAAAACAAAATAAACGTTTAAAAAAAAATCAAATCTAGAAGCTCAGAGGAAGGTTGCATAAGCCAAAACCCAGATGTCTGGGGAGGGGAGGCCAGCTGGTGGTACTGGTGTCCCTGAAACCACCAGGCACTAGGGAAAAAGCAAACTGGAATTACCCCTCTTGGAATGAACTGGTGCCATCAGGCAGAAAAAGCCTTGCTCCTGTCAGGGGCTGTGGAGGGAGCTGGATGTCCATGTTGTCTGTCTTCTTTCTACCTCACCTCAGTTTCCCTCACTACTTTCTCAGCTTACTTCCCTCCAGGACCAATCCCAAACGTTGCTGGTTCAATCAAGAAACCTTTACTGAGGGCACCTGGTGGCTCAGTTGGTTAAGTGTTCGACTTCAGCTCAGGTCATGATCTCATGGTTTGTGGGTTCCAGCTGGCATTCAGCTCTGTGCTGACAGCTAGCTCAGAGCGTGAAGACTGTCTTCAGATTCTCCCTCTTTCTGACCCTCCCCTGCTCATGCTTGCTTGCTCTCAAAAATAATAAATAAAACATTTTAAAAATTAAAAAAAAAAAAAAGAAACCTTTATTGAGGGTGCCTGGGTGGTTCAGTCAGTTAAGTGTCTGCCTTGGTTCAGGTCATTATGTCATGGTTTGTGAGTTTGAGCCCCACATCAGGCTCTCTGCTGTCAATGCGGAGCCTGCTTCAGATCATCTGTCCCCCTCTCTCTGTATCTCCCCTGCTCTCTTTCAAAAGTAAATAAACATGAAAAAAAAAAAGAAATCTTCACTGAACACCTATTATGCCCCCGACTCTGAGGACTAGGTGCCTGAGATACAAAAATAGCAATAGCACCCATGTTTATTGGAGCACTTACCTGCCTGACCTTGCTAGAAGCATCTCATGTACGTTAGCTCACTTACTATTACCCTCATTTTATAGATGGGAAGCTGAGGCACAAAGCCATTTTAGTAACTCCCCTAGGGTTATTATTTAGCTAGTGAGTAGCAGGGCCCCTGTGAACCCAATCTGTGTGACTCCACTACCCACATTCCTCACCAAGTCACCTCATTGCCTAGAGAGCCAGCCAGGTAGAGAATGCCACACAGAGAGGGCCTCACAGACATGGCAGCTCGTGTCATGCATTCATTTAAGAAATCTGTAGACCCGGGTATGAAGATGTGCAAAAACAGACATTCTACCTCTTTCTGGGAAGCCTCTAGTGGACACAGAAACATGAATCAGATTTTCACACCCAAAAATGTTAGCTCCAATAAACAGGTTCCCTTGGCCATGAAAACTGTAATCATAGACATTCATTATTTGTTACAAATGTGGAAATGAGAAGGCTGCTTCCTGGAGGCTGTGATGGCTGGGCTGAGGCATGAAAGATAAGCGGAAGTTAATCAGATGTAGAACAGAAAGAAGAAAGAGGGTTCCAGGCAGAAGGAACAGCATATGCAAAGGCTCTGAGGTATGGGAGGGGGCTGCATAGGAGTGTGAGAACTCTAAGTCCTACCCCTGAACTCTGGCTGACTGACCTTGGCAGCCCTCCCGGGCATGTAGCCCACCACCCCAGTTTGGAGCCCTGTGGCCAACCCTTCCTGGATCAGGCAGGAGGCTGGCCATGACCTAGCAGTGTGGTCATGAGCTGAGCTTCAAGTAACAGGCTGGCCTCGGGGGCCTCTGGAGGAAGGTCTGAAAGAGCTCCAAAGCTGGAAGCTGATCAAGGAAGCAACAGGGACAGTCCTGTCGGATAGGGAGTGTGCTAAGTCCTCAAGGAATTTTCGAAGAGTGAGTGAATGGGGGCACCATATAAATGACCTTTGTGAAAAAAAGCTTCGGGCAGCGGGAGGCTCAAATAGGCAATGATCGCCCCCTCCCAGAGACACCAGAGCTTCTACTGGGAGTCAGAGCACTCCACTTATACCAGTTACCTCCCACTCCTTGACTGGGTGGGGAGACAATGATTAAGCCCATTTTACAGGGCAGCAAAAGGGAAAGGCAAGGCTACAGAGGAGAGATGGAGCTTGGGGTTCCATCTCAGCTGACCCTTTTGGGAGGCAGCTGGGTTCTTGGGCAAATGAGACTCGGAAAAGCCTTGCAGAGGTTTTATGCAGGGTCCAGAGTCTCTGAGATGAGGGGGCAAGACCTCAGCCTCCTGATGGGTCAGAAAAGGGGACAGACAGACTGGAGGAGTGGGAGCCACCACTTCCTGTCTCCAGCGCCCTCTCTCTGCCCTGTTTACAGAAAACAAAGTGCCTTTGGCTGACTCTGGACTGGTTCCCCTGAAGCAATTAGAGCAACCACTGTCACGCTTCACCCCCCCCCCCACTCCTCCCCGCAGCCCGGCTGGGGGCCCCTTGCTGGCGGCTGGTGGGATCCATGTGCATGGGGCCCTGACCCTCTTCCCCACCCCAGACAGCGCTGATAGGTGCCCAATGCTGTCCAAGTTTCCACGGGCCCAACCTAATAGAGACTAATTGAGGGCTGTGTCATCCCCATGACGGGGAGCATCTGATGAGAAGGCACATCACTGGATGGGCCCCTCTGGCTCCCAGTGGGAATATAGGCCCCACACCACCACCTCCCTGACTCCCCTTGAAGGCCTGAGGTCAGTCTTTCAGCAGAACCACCCGACCAGAGGCACCGAACAAAGGCGTCTTGAATTCTCTGAGCCTCCCTTCAGGGCAAGGGTGAGGGCCTGGGCACAAGTCCCTGTGGTGCCCTGTGGGGCTGGGGGGCCCTGCAGGATGCCTCCGTGCATCTGCCAGGTCAGGGGAACCTCCTGATGGGAAGGTACAGGCCAGCACCTGGAGTCCTGGACAGGGACTCAGTGGTGACAGAGGGCGGCCCCACTGGTTTGTGGGGTGTGGCCATCTTTCCTAGCGGCCTGCTGTATCACTGGGGTGGCAGGACAGATTTCTTTCTCCCTCCTCGGCTTTGTGCCCACCTGCCTCACTCCAAGCAGGGTGTGCTGGAGCCGGTTCACACAGACGTACAGAGTCAATCGTTAAAGATTCAGGAATTTTGCGAGCTGATTGTTGAGCACAGCCATCAATGAAAATTAAATTAATAGGGGCGCCTGGTGGCTCAGTTGGTTGAGCGTCGAACTTCGGCTCAGGTCATGATCTCATGGTTCGTGGGTTCGAGCCCCCCGTTGGGCTCCGTGCTGACAGCGTGGAGCCTGCTTTGGATTCTCTGTCTCCCTCTCTCTGCCCCTCCCCTGCTTGTTCTCTCTCTCTCTCTCTCTCTCTCTCTCTCAAAAGGAAATGAATATTGGGACGCCTGGGTGGCTTAGTAGGTTAAGTGTCTGACTGTTGATTTCAGCTCAGGTCATGATCTTGCAGTCACAGGATCGACCCCCATGTCAGGCTCCATGGTGATTGTGGAGCCTGCTTGGGATTCTGTCTCTCTCCCTCTCTGCTCCTATTCTTTCTCAAAATAAATAAGTAAACATTAAAAAACTTTATTAAAAAATAAACATTTTAAAAATTAAAAAAATTAAATTGGGGCACCTGGGTGGCTCAGTCAGTTAAGTGTTGGACTTTGGGTCAGGTCGTGATCTCACAGTTTGTGGGTTTGAGCCCTGCATCGGGCTCTGTGCCGATAGCTCAAAGCCTGGAGCCTGCTTCGGATTCTGTGTCTCCCTCTCTGTCCTTCCCCTGCTCACACTCTGTTTCTCTCTCTCAAAAATAAAAAAAAAAAAGTTAAAAAAAATAAAACTAACTAAATAAATTAAATTAAATTATGTACACTAGTGTTTCTCATCCTTTTGCTCATTACTGCCTACTAAATAGTCTTGTCAGACATTTCCCCCTAATTTCCTACCACCCTCCCCCTGAAAATTTAATGTCACAAGACATGCTATATGTCTGTTTATACACCAAATGTCCTATCTGTACTTTATACATAAAAAAAAAAAAAGACTGTTTTTGCCTCCAACAAGAACCAATGTTCAGTCCTGTTGAAAATGGAGGATATAAACTCACAATTAAATACATTAAAAACAAAAGTAATGTATACTCAAATCACATCACTTTCTAGTTATTTTACTATAATTTTTTAAAAGTTACTTGTTTATTTTGAGGGAGACAGGGGCAAAGGGAGAGGGAGAGAGAGAGAGAATCCCAAGCAGGCTCCATGTAGAGCCGGACACGGGGCTTGAACTCACAAACCCTGAGATCATGACCTGAGCTGAAACCAAGAGTCAGATGCTCAATGGACTGAGTCACTCAGGCGCCCCTAATTTTTTTTATTATTGGTTCGTCCAGCCCTGGAGAGCTGATTGTTCAACATTTACCAGCACACTGTTGGTCAGGTCTTTCAGCAAAATAACAAACACTTTGAGTGGTGATTGATTTTAGTCACAGAAAGGTCAGCTCGTCTAGCCAAAGCCTCACTTGAAGAAGCATGGGAGGACCTGGAGAATTCCAGTGGGTGCGGGGACATGAGGGAGAGAAGCCAGGAGACAGAAAAGACGCTCTGGTGCAGACTCCATAGTCAGCCACAGAGTGTCTCTGTGTGAAAAGTTTAAAATGGGGAAAAAGTGTGTGTGTGTGTGTGTGTGTGTGTGTGTGTGTGTGTGTAGCCCACACCCTCATGCTCTAGGAACGTCGGTGACTAGCAATTGCTTGCTTTCACCTCAGGTGCTGTGCACACTTTTAGCCACCGTTAGAGGCTGATCCCCACCCCCCACCCCCCGTCCCATTTCCTCCCAGTGTCCATGTCTAGAGTTTTCTGTAAGTACCTGAATCCCAGTTCCACAGGGAGCGCCGAGAAACCCGCAGCGAGGCCTGGTCTGAGGAGAGGCAGGACACAGGACCTCACACTCAGACCACGCTGTGCAAGCTCCCCTCGCATCCCCTCAGGCTCCTCACCATGACATGGGAGAATAGCCTGAGTTCTCAGGAGGGCCTTCCAGCTCTCCGTGCCCTTGCCTGGGAAGCCGGCTCCTCTCCCTCCATCTGGACAAACCTGCCAGGTCCATCCTGTCCAGGCACGGCCTCCTGCCTCTCCTCAGGCCTCGCTCCCCTCCCCTCTGCCTGCAGGAGGGCCCTCGAAAGCTCAGCCCGGCTCCCTCTGCATCTCCCACAAAAGGCCACAGGAGACAGGGCGGGCTGTGAACTCAAATGTTCCGCCATCACTTGTCAGCTGGCAGACCCCTGTCCCAACACCAGCTCTCCCATCTTTAAAACGGGAACGAGGCCCGCGAGGCCCGGGCTGGGGTGACACTGCGTGAGCTGATGTGCCCAAACACTGAGTTCCTCCTTGTTAAGGCCAGAATTGTGCCCACCCCATCCCCCATTCGTGTGTCGAAGAGCCTTAAACCCCAGTTCCTTAAATGTGGCTGTATTTGGAGAGAGGGCTCTCACACGGGTAACCCCCAATGGGGCTGTTGGGAGGGGGGCCCTAATCCAATCTAACTGGTGTCCTCATAAAAAGAGATTAGGACACACAGAGAGACTCTGGGGGCGCGAATGCTCGGACGGACAACCATGTTAGGAGGCAGCAACAGGGCAGCTGTCTGCAAGCCAAGGAGAGGCTTCCAGAGAAATCAAGCCTTCTGGCAACCTCGATCGTGGCCTTCCAGCCTCCAGAACTATGAGAAAGTAAACGTGTTTAAATCATAGTCTGTGGTATTTTGTTATGGCAACTGTAGAACACTTTAATGCAGCCTTTAAGAGGTACTGATTTGTTCTGCCATTAATTTGTGTCAGCCTTGTGTTATGTGTGAGGTGAGGAGTCTTGTTTCTCTGCTTCTAAACAACTGGAGGCGAGATCCAGGCAGATGTATCTATCTTTCCTGTGTCTTCAGGGTCTTCAATACCACACACAAAGTATACATACTTGGACCTCTGTCCTCACTGCCCGCCTTGCCCACCTGCAGGCAAGGGAGGGGTGGACCAGTTGCCAACCACCAAGATACTGTTGGAACTTCAGGTCATGGACAAAGCAGGAAAGAAGATCCAATGGATAAACGACAGTCTTTTCAACAAATGTTGGGAAAACTGGACAGCGACATGCAGAAAAATGAACCTGGATGCCTTTCAGGCATCTATACACAAAAATACATTCAAAATGGATGAGAGACCTAAATGTGAGACAGGAAACCATCAAAATCCTAGAGGGGAACACAGGGAGTAACCTCTATGACCTTGGCTGAAGCGACTTCTTCCTAGACACATCACCGCAGGCAAGGGAAACAAAAGTGAAAATGAACTATGGGGACCTCATCAAGATAAGAAGCTTCTGCACAGCGAAGGAAACAGCAAAACTAAAAGGCAGCCTATGGAATGGGAGAAGATATTTGCAAATGACATATCTGACAAAGGGTTACTATCCAAAATCTATAAAGAGCTTATCAAACTTAATACCCAAAAAGCAAATAATCCAGTTACGAAATGGGCAGAAGACATGAACAGACATTTTTTCAAAGAAGACATTCTGATGGCAGACAGACACATGAAAAAGATGCTCAACATCACTCATCATCAGGGAAACACAAATCAAAACCATGATGAAGATATCATCTCACACACCAGTTAGAGTGGCTAAAATTAACAACACAAGAAACAACAGGTGTTGAAGAGGGTGCATAGAAAGATGAACCCTCTTGTACTGTTGGTGGGAATGCAAACTGGTGCAGCCACTCTGGAGAATGGTATGAAGTTTCCTCAAAAAGTTAAAAATAGGGGCTCCTGGGTGGCTCAGTCAGTTAAACGTCCGACTTCAGCTCAGGTCATGATCTCAAGGTTCATGAGTTCAAGCCTCACATTGGGCTCTCTGCTGACAGCTCAGAGTCTGAACCCTGCTTGAGACTCTGTGTCTCCCTCTCTCTCTCTGCCCCTTCCCTGCTCACACTCTATCTCTCTCTCAAAAATAAACATTAAGACAATGTTTTAAAAGTTAAAAATAGAACTATCCTATAACCCAGCAATTGCACTACTATTTACCCAAAGGGTACAAAAATACTGATTCAAAAGGACACATGCACCCTGATGTTTATAGCAGAGCTATCAACAATAGCCAAGTTATGGAAAGAGCCCAAATTTCCACCAACTGATGAATGGATAAAGAGGATGTGGTATGTACACACAATGGAATATTACTCAGCCATCAAAAAGAAAGAAATCTTGCCATTTGCAATGATGTGGATGGTACTAGAGTGCATTATGTTAAGCGAAATAAGTCAGTCAGAGAAGGACAAATACCATATGATTTCACTCATATGTGGAATTTAAGAAACAAAACAGATGAACAAGTTGGGGGGGTGGGAAGAGAGAGGGAAACAAACCATAAGAGACTCTTAATAGAAAACAAACTGAGGGTTGAAGAGGGAGGTGAGTGGGAGATGGGCAAGCTGGGTGATGGGTACTAAGTTGTGTATACAACATCGCTTGTTGTGATGAGCATCAGGTGTTGTATGTAAGTGATGAATCACTGAATTCTACTCCTTAAACCAATATTGCAATATTGTATGTTAACTAGAATTTAAAGAAAATTTTGAAAAAAAAAAAAAAGAGAAAGCTTCACAACTCAAATGTCAGGTCATGGAATCAATGCAGTGAGTCATGTGAGCACTTTTCAAACATAATGACACTGGGGCGCCTGGGTGGCTCAGTTGGTTGAGTGTCCGACTTCACTCAGTTTATGGTCTCATGTTCATGAGTTCGGGCCCCGCATCAGGCTCTGAGCTGTCAGCACAGAGCCTGTAACCTGCTTCAGATTCTGTGTCTCCCTCTCTTTGCTCCTCCCCTGCTCATGCTCTGTCTTTGTCTCTCTCAAAAATAAATGAACATTAAAAAAAATGTAAAAACCCATAATGATGCTGAATAGCAGAGATTAGAGAATCCCAGAGTGCATCTAAGGGAAGCACTATTTCTTGCAACTTGAATTTGGTTTTACATATTTGTAAGTAAACAAATGAAGTCGCCGCAAATTATTCTAAGAGCTACGAATTATTTTTGTGTGTCTGGTTATTGCATTGTGGTGTTAAATGCATTTCTGACCGTGACTTACAATCCACAGGTCTGAAAAAAAACACTGACCTACCAGTGTTTTTCAATTTTTCTCTGAATAAGTTGATGGTTAAAAAGCAGTGAACCCCCCAGGGGAGGCTTGGGGTAGGTGGTGTAGGGAGGGGCGGGCCCTCAGGGGAAGAGCTGAATGGGCAGGGTCACTTTGTCCAGGCCATAGCCATGGAGCCCTGACTTTGGGTTCTTTCCTCTCTTGTGTCCTGGGCCTCAGTTTCCCTATGTCCCAAACCCACTCTCAGGTGTGCTATGAAGATTACCAGGAACCAAAGAACTTGAAGGCACACACTCAATGCGGTAAAGGGCGGCTTTGTTATTTTATCATTTCATTCAGGTCTGTCTACTCTAGCAGGCGAATTGTTTCTCTACCATCTAAGGAAAAAGGAATGCACGGACCCCTCACCCCTGGGGATCCCTGGCTGGGGGGTAGCCCAGGGGCATGGAAGGGGGAGTATCCAGAAAGGTATTTCAGAGTCTAAATCCCTAGGGGAGACTCTTAAGGATTTTATGCAGATAACGTCAAACTCTGGCAAACTCAAGCAGTTTCCAAAGGTGAGTCAGTGTCCCCAGAGGCCTTGAGAAGGGGTAGCCTCCCACCCTTTGTCCAGGAAACAGAGGGGTCTGGGCCTTCTGCCACCCTTTCCCCCTCTGGCTGGCTTCCCAGAACATTGGCTGCAAGTCTTGAGTCACTGCTAGAGGCCATTCTGGGCTCCCAGGAGCGCAGGGCTGGGACAGCTCCCCACCTAGGCGTCCCTGGAACCCGGTGGCCTGACGACCCCTCCCTCAGCCGGGCCGCTTCTCAGCACACCTGTCTTCTCTGGGCCAACGCCTCTGAAACCCACGTTGGCAAACCTGCTTCCAAGCAGAAACCTTGGACATGAGTGGCATATCTGGAATTCTTGGAGGATTTATAACCCGGCAACTGGGACAAGTGTGGGTAGCTGACCCCAACTCTACCCCAGCTCTGACCCTGCCTGCAGCTCTGGCATTGGTCTCCCCTCTCTGGCCCCATATCTAGGTCACCACCCTGGCCTCCATCCCCTCAGTCAGAGCAGACAGTTCTGGATACAGAGCCGGGAGCCAGGTTTCTAGCCCTTGCTCTGCTACTACCTCTCTCTGTGACCTCAGGCAGGCCACCTCACGTCTCCAGACCTCAGTTTCCTCACCTGTAAAATCAGCAGACTGATAGGACGTGGGTTTGTGCTTGATATTCTGTAAGAGTCAGATCTTTAACTGTGCTTTCTAAAATTCCGGGAAATGGACTAGAGGAGTTGACATCACGCTGGTTTCCTCCCTAAAGAGAGGACCGGGCACCTGCGTTCCTGGGGATGGAGCCGGAGCCTGTGAACGGTCAGACCAGCCTCCAGGGTTCGGGAGGTTTGGGATCTTCAGTGGGACAGGGGCCAGGCATCCCGTCAGCAGCCCGCACCAGCAGGGTGTGGGCTCTGGACTGCACAGGGTGTACTTAAGCCTGGGGTGGGGCAGACAGAACGCTTATTCCCCGCACAGCTGCATTCTGCGCCAGAGTGGGGAAGTGGGGAGCTTCCCTCTGGCAGGCCTCACTCACTGTTCTCCCTTCTCTTCCTGTGTCTCAGCGCAGAGACCCCCTGCCTTATTTTGGGAATGCCCACTGTCCAGGGCTGATCAGAGGGACCCCCCGACTATACCCATTCAGATCTGCCCCCAGATCACTGCTATCACCCATCACCTTGCCCCCTCCCCCAACACCCTGCTGCCACACCTGCCCAGCTGTCCTTTGTGAGTCAGGAGACCGATAGACATTCATCCCTCTGGCTTGGAATTTCACGTGGTGAAATGAGTCCTCAAAAAGGTAGCCCTCGGATGTCCTTCCTCCTCCGTGAAACCTGACCTGGCCACGGTCCGAGTTCTGGTCCCTCTTCCCACTTCTTCCACACCAGACATTCAGTTATTTCATCAGTGTATCCTGAGGGCTGGCTTACCTACCCTGTGCTCTGCTGGGTGCCAGGCTAAAGAGAGAAAACACAGACCCAGTTCTCCCTTTATGGGAGCTCAGGGCCCGCTGGGCAGGGGCAGGGGTTCTTCTTACATGTACCTTCCCCCTGGCCCCCACCTTCCAGCCCCACTCCCTCCCAGACCAGCTCCCCGGGACAGCGCCCCGTCTTACGCATCTTTGTAGCTCAGCACCCAGCAACTGCCCGTCACCTAATGGGCTCCCAATATGTTGGAGACTACATTTGAGCGCCCATGAAGGGAAATGGGCTTGTGCCTGAGGTTGGTCCTAACTCTGGTATTTAGGGGGAACAGACGATAGGGAGAGTAACTAAGGACAGACACGGGGTTAAATCGAATGTGGCCGCTGCCTGCAGGGTGTGGTTTGGCCACAGCCATCAACATCATAAATGCAGTTCCACTTCTCTGAGTTTATTGGACAGATGGATGCTCACACATGAGAAAGGGTATGTGTATAGTGACACGGATAGTGACAGTCACTGTAGTATTGTTTGCAACCGATTGGCAGCGACTTAAATGTTCATCTATGGGGCCTGTTTATTTTTTTTACTTAAAAAATTTTTTTAATGTTTATTATCTTCAAGAGAAACACAGAGCGCAAATGGGGAAAAGACAGAGAGAGACACACACAGAATTGGAAGCAGGCTCCAGGCTCCAAGCTGTCAGCACAGAGCCCGATGCAGGGCTCAAACCCACAATCCGTGAGATCATGACCTGAACCGAAGTCGGACGTCTAACCGACTGAGCCACCCAGGTACCTGTGGAGCCTATTTAATACATTATGCTACATCTGTATGGAGGAGAATCCTGTGTGGTATGAAAAAAAAAAAAAATGAAGAAGCTGTCTTTGCTTTACTTTTATTTTAAAGTAAACTCTATGCCCAACATGGGGTTTGAACTCATGACCCTGTGATCAAGAGTAACATGCTCTACGGACTGAGCCAGCCAGGCACCCCAGGAGAATCTCTCTTTGGGTATAAATAGGGAAACCTCTAAGACATATTGTTGCATTAAAACAGAAGTTGACCAAGAGTGTAGTAGTTCATGTAGTGTAAAAAAACTGGAGTGATGGGGAAGGAATGCATTTAAATATACACCTACTTGTTTCCACATGCGAGGAAGGGTCCACAGGGAGGAGTCTCAGGAAGTGGGTAACAGTGAGCACCATGGGGGGAAAAAGGAACAAGGTAGGAAGAGATCTTTCCACTGAAGAGCCTTCGAATCTTTTGAATATTGTATCATGTCAATATGTAACTTGTTAAAAATAAAAATAAAATAAAGTTAATTATAAAGGTAAGAAGGTAGCATGGAAAAATGTTTATAAGATAGGTGGGGAAAGGGATTTTTAAAAAACCTGTATTTAGTAGGATTATAAACATGTAAAATAGATGCATGTTAACATTTCTATCTTGTGGAAGGGAGAGTCTGGGTAATTTTTATTTCCTTTCTTTCTTGTAATTTTCCCCCCAAACTTTCCATAATAAACACATCGTACTTTTTAAAAATGTTTATTTATTTTTGAAAGGGGGGGAAGAGAAAGAGAGAGAGAGAGAATGAGTGGAGGATGGGCAGAGAGAGAGAGAGGGAGAGAGAGAATCCCAAGCAGGCTCTGTGCTGTCAGCACACCTAGGCACCCACTTTTATTATCAGAAACAAACCTGTGACATAAAAAAATACATTAATACTAAGCAAATTGTTATTCTGTATAATCTCAATTATGGAAACAAGGTTGAAAAAGACTAGAAGGAAACATGCAAAATGTTCACGGTGGTTGTTCTGAGATATTAGGTAATTTTTTTTTAATGTTTATTTTTTTTGAGAGAGAGAGACAGAGCACTAGTGGGGGAAGGGCGGGGGCAGGGCAGGGGGCGGGGAGGAGACACAGAATCCGAAGCAGGCTCCAGGCTCTGCACTATCATAACAGAGCCCGATGCAGGGCTCGAACCCATGAACCACGAGATCATGACCAGAGCCGAAGTTGAACACTTAACGGACTGAGCCACGCAGGCACCCCGATAATTTTGTATTATTTTCATGACACCTGGAAGAAAGGAAGGGAGGGAATCTTAGTCCAAGGGAGTTCTTCAAAACAACAGTTTTCGTAGTAACAAAATAGCAACAGGGTAGTAAGATGATGAGTCATTTTTGTTGTTTTGTTCCGTTTTCCAAACTTTTCATTATGTGGTTTCATTGTTGTTTTAGCAGGGATGGAACCCTCACTGCTGTAGAGTGGGATCCCCGAAGTCCTGCTGATTCCGTGCTAAGGGCCTGGGGCTCCCTAACTGTTATTCCTTTCAAGTCACGGAGCCCACAGCGCTGCCTGTGGTGGCGGGGACTGCTACCGGTGACATGCTGCTAGGGAGGAAAATAGCCAAAATCAAAGCACCTTTGGGCCCTTCAAAGCTGGCCAACATTTAGGGAACCCTGCCTGCCAGGCATAGCGCTGAGAGTACAGGGTACCAGGACCCAGTCCCTGCCCTTCCTGGGCTCCAGGCTCCTAAGGCCAGGAGGTTCCAAGCAGAGATAGAACGGGGGTCCTCGAGAAGGTCTGAGCAGAGGCCTGGCAAGATCAGGCCCCGTGGGCAGTGACAGATTGTGATAGTGGACAAAATGGGGCCTAAACTTCGGCTTGTCCGAGGGCTGGGCCCTCACTCGTCCTAACCTGCCTTGCTGTAGGCACGCAGCACTTGTCCCCTCAGAACCTCCTCGGCGGAAGGGCACTAACTAGTGATTATTAAAGCAAACTGCCCAGCCAAAATTTTGGTCATCCAAACTGGAGCAAACTGGGTTCTAAATCTGGCTTTGCCATTAACCAGCTATGAGATCTTAGACAAGCAATTTCACCTTTATGAGCCTCAGTCTCCTTATCTACAAAAGGGGGAGAATCATCATCATAATGAATAGTACCTGCCCTGACTACTTCCCAGGCTTTCTGTGAAGGATCGGCTGACATAATGTACACAAAAGTATTTTAAAAGTATAAAGGATGGGGGCGCCTGGGTGGCCCAGTCGGTTAAACACCCGACTTTGGCTCAAGTCATGATCTCACGGTTCATGGGTTCGAGTCCCGAATCAGGGTCTCTGCTATCAGCTTAGAGACGCTTTGGATCCTTGGTCCCCCTCTCTCTTTGCCCCTCCCTAACTCGCACGCATTCTCTCTCAAAAAAATAAGTAAACATTAAAAAAAATATATTAAGGATGTCCACTGATGAGTGGATACACAAAATGTGGCATATCAATACAACGGAATACTGTTCAATCTTAAAAGGAACGAAGCACTGATACATGACAACATGGATGAACCTGGAAAACATCATGGCTAGCAAAAGAGGCCAGACACTTAATTTCTTTTTATTTTTTAAATGTTTATTTATTTTTGAGAGAGAGAGACACAGTATGAGCAGGGGAGGGGCAGAGAGAGAGGGAGACACAGAATCTGAAGCAGGCTCCAGGCTCCGAGCTGTCAGCACGGAGCCCGATGTGGGGCTTGAACCCACGGACCATGAGATCATGACCTGAGCTGAAGTCGGACGCTTAACCAGCTGAGCCACCCAGACACATAGTTTCATTTATGTAAAATATCCACAACAGACAAATATGCAAAGAAAGAAAGAAAGGTGAGTGGTTGCCAGTGGCTGGGGAAGGAGCAATGGAGAGTGGTTGCTTAATGGGCATGGGGTTTCCTTTTAAGGTGCTGGAAATGTTCTAGAACTAGACAGAGGTGATGGGTTGCACAACACCATGAACATACTAAATGCCACTGAATTGTACACTCGAGTGCTTAAAAGGGTAGGTTATATTTATTTTACCACAATTTTTTAAGACTTATCAACAGGATGGGGTGCCTGGGTGGCTCAGTCGGTTAAGCATCTTACTTTGGCTCAGGTCATGATCTCACAGTTTGTGAGTTCGAGCCCCGCATCGGGCTCTGTGCTGACAGCTCTAAGCCTGGAACCTGCTTCAGATTCTGTGTCTCCCTGTCTCTCTGCCCCTCCCCCACTCACAGTCTGTCTCAAAAGTAAATAAGCATTAAAAATTTAAAAAAAAGACTTATCAACAGTATACATGATGATTAAAATCTGAGTTTATTTTAATTAATATTTCCATGATTAATAATCAAACGGATTTGATGGCCAGAATTTGAGAATTTTGCATCTGTACCAGGGCAGGGTGAGAAGTGCCTGGAAAGAGCAAAATGAGAGAAAAGAAATCGCCCTCAGAGTGTGCAGAGCCCCAGGGACCTGGACCATTCAGCCCACAAGCAGTATGACCCGAGGGGAAGCCCAGAATGCCAGGGCCAGGGAAGCAATGATCTGGGAATTTCAAATCCATCCGTGTGGGCTTATGCTTTAATTTGGGGATCCCCTGGGGAAGAGTTCACCCCTACCCCCCTGCCCCCCAAATTGTTTTCCAGTCAGACTGGGAGAGTCCTTTCTGGCGCCTGCCCTGAGGACGAAGGGCAGCTTCCGGGACATAAAAGGCCCAAAGCCTGAGTGACCCCAGACCTGTAGTCTTTAAAGCCTGACAGACTCTCCCGTGAAGACTTCTTGATGACGATGACGTGACATTTTGATGATGTAACAAAAGCAACAATTCACTACAGGACACTCAGATGTGCAAAGAAGATAGTTTCTATTTTTTTTTAAATATTTTTTAATGTTTTATTTATTTTTGAGAGAGAGACAGAGACAGAGCATGAGCAGAGTAGGAGCAGAGAGAGAGAGAGGGAAACACAGAATGTGAAGTAGCCTCCAGGCTCTGAGCAGTCAGCACAGAGCCTGACGTGGGGCTTAAACTCATGGGCTGTGAGATCATGACCTGAGCCAAAGTCAGCCACCCAACCAGCTGAGCCACCCAGGCGCCCCGAAGATAGCTTCTTTGTCTCTGTTACTGATACAGTCTGTCTCATGAGCCCCACTTCACGGAGCAGAAGCCGACAAGGGAGGGGACAACTTGCCAGTTAGGCATCTTGGTCTGTTCCCATTCAACTCCACCTAATAGGGGCTCCTGGGTGGCTCAGGTGGTTGACCGTCCAACTCTGGATCTCAGCTCAGATCCTGATCTCAGGGTTGTTGAGTTCAAGCCCCGCAACTGGGCTCCGGGCTGGGCGTGAAGCCTACTTAAAAACATGAAGTAAAATAGAAATAAACTGTATCTACCAGATAAATATTCAGTCACTTCATAAATAGGGGCACTCTCCCTTCCCTGCCCCTCCCCCGCCCCCAGGCCACCTTGGGGAAGGGTCAGCGGGCACACAGGGAACCTAGTGCTTCCCCTGCCTCTTTCTCTCTCCTCCCCACAATGCACCAGGCTGTGAAGAGCAGACACAGCCTCTCTGCCAGGGGTTCCTAAGCTTCCATGATAAGAACCAGTAACTTGGGCACTGGTTTAAAGTGCTCTGTCTGTGGGAATGCAAACTGGTGTAGCCACTCTGGAAAACAGTATGGAGGTTCCTCAAAAAATTAAAATAGAACTACCCTATAGCCCAGCAACTGCACTACTAGGTGTTTATCCAAAGGATACAGGTGTGCTGTTTTGAAGGGGCACATGCACCCCAATGTTTATAGCAGCTCTATCAACAATAGCCAAAGTATGGAAAGAGCCCAAATGTCCACTGATGGATGAATGGATAGAGAAGATGTGGTGTGTATACACACACACACACACACACACACACACACACACACACACACACAGGAATATTACTCGGCAATCAAAAAGAATGAAATCTTGTTATTTGCAACTACGTGGATAGAACTAGACGGTGTCATGCTAAGCGAAACTAGTGAGTCAGAGAAAGACAAATATCATATGACTTCACTCACATGAGGACTTTAAGAAACAAAACAGATGAACATAATGGAAGGTAAGCAAAAATAATATAAAAACAGGGAGCGGGACAAAACAGGAGAGTCTTAAATACTGAGAACAAACAGAGGGTTGCTGGAGGGGTCGTGGGAGGGGGGATGGGCTAAATGGGTAAGGTGCTTAAGGAATCTACTCCTGAAATCATTGTTGCCCCATGTGCTAACTAACTTGGATGTAAATTAAAAAATAAATACAATTAAAAAAAAGAAATCACAAAAAAAGTTTTAAAAATGCCCATTCTGATTCTATCTTTTCCTCTCTCTGCCCCTCCCCTGATCACTCTCACTCTCTCTAAATAAATAAATAAATAAATAAATAAATAAATAAAATGCCCATTCTGGGGCACCTGGGTGGTTCAGTCAGTTAGGGTCCAATTCTCGGTTTCGGCTCAGGTCATGATCTCATGGTTTCATGTACTCAGGTCCTGTGTTGGGCTCTGTTAGCAGCATGGAGCCTGCTTGGGATGCTCTGTCTCCCTTTCTCTCTGCCCCTCCCCCACTAGCGCTGGCTCTCTCTCTCTCTCTCAAAATAAATGAACTTTAGAAAAACAATTTTTTAATGTTTACTTATTTTCGAGAAAGAGAGAGAAAGAGTGCAAGCAGGGGAGGGGCAGAAAGACAGGGAGCCAGGGAATCCAAAGCAGGCTCTAGGCTCTGAGCTGTCAGTGCAGAGCCCAATGTGGGGCTCAAACCCATGAACCGTGAGGTTATGACCTGAGCCAAAGTCAGACACTTAATTGACTGAGCCATCCTGGCGCCACAACGAAGGGTTCTTTTCATTGCTAAGATACCCCTTCCCTAGCTGAGTTTGAGGCCTCTTGGAAATCACCTAGTCCAACTTTTTTCTTTTTTTTTTGGAGAGAGAGAGAGTGCACAAGAGCCGGGGAGAAGGGACGGTGGGGGGGGGGGGGGGGGGGGGGGGGGGGGGAGAGAGGGAGGGATAGGGAGAGAGAATCTCAAGCAGGCTCCATGCTCTGCATGGATCCCGATGCGGGGCTCCATCCCACGACACTGGGATCATGACCTGAGCCAAAATCAAGAGTTGGACACTCAACTGACTGAGCCACCCAGGCACCACCAACCTTCCTGTTATAGGTGTGGAGACGCAGACTTGGAGACAGAGTGACTTGTCCGAGGACACACAGCTGGTCAACAGCAGTGCTGGGAACGGACCCCAAGCCTGATCCAGTGCCCAGCCTCAGTGCTAGCATTTGATGTGCGATGTGTGACCTTCAGTAAGTGCTGCTGAACGGCCTGAGGACAGCGAGTCCTCAGAGGAGTGAGATCTGCTCCGTGGTTTCAGAATTTCACTGAGTTCTTAAAATGAGAGGACCCATCCAAAAGCACTGCTTCACTGTTGTTGCCCCATAAATTTCTATTCATTGATTTCTTTTTTTAAATTATTTTTTAGTTTTTTTTTTTTTAAGTAAACTCTTTACCCAACATGGGGCTCGAACTTATGACCCCCTGATCAGGAGTCGCACTCTTCACCGCTCCACCAACTGAGTCAGCTAGGAGTCCCTCTATTCATAGATTTCTTTTTCTTTAATTTTTTTAATTTTTATTTTGAGAGAGAGAGAGCAAGGTTGGGCGGCTGACTTTGGCTCAGGTCGTTATCTCGCAGCCCATGAGTTTGAGCCCTACGTCAGACTCTGTGCTGAAGGGGACAGAGGATCTGAAGCTGGCTCTGTGCTGACAGCAGAAAGCCGGAAGTGGGGCTCGAACTCAAGAACTGTGAGATAATGACCTGAGCTGAAGTTAGAAACTCAATGGACTAAGCCATGTGGGTGCCCCGGTCAATGATTTCTAATGTTTTAATGTTTTCTAAGTGTGTTTTTTGGACACTTGCAGCCTAATTGTTTTGCAGATTTTTGGGAGTTGAAAGGGTGAGGCTGGTAGCTCCAGGGTCCATGGGGGTTTCTGGACCCGGGTAAGGCTTGTTTCACCTCTGCAGGGTGCAAAGCCCTGAGGCAGGGAACTCCTTTGAGGGGGTGAGTAATGTGAGAAGCCTTTTGACCTCTAGTCATAGGATCTTTGTCCCAGCACATTTCACAATCGGGAAGGGCGAACTCCAACTCCAAAGGGTAGGAAGAAAGAGAGCCCACATTTAGCAAGTAGCCACGATGAACCAGACTGTGTGTTAAATACTTAACAGAGCTATTTAATTCCCACCCTCTCCCTGCGAGGCTTGGACTGTTATCCTCATTTTACAGATGAAGAAATCAAGGCTTAGAGAGGGCGAGGTAAATTGGCCCCAAGTCTCACAGGTTTTAAATGGGCTGACCTGGAGTCTGAACAAAGTCTGCTGGACTCCAGACTCTGTACGTAGGATACCACGGAGCCTTCAAGGGCAAAATGCCACGCACAAGCTTTCCAGAGGCTTGCAGACCCCGCCGTCTGCTCCCAGCCATGGCTCCTCCTCCTCCTCCCTTGTTCCTGACCCTCCTCTGGGCTGGCACTTCTTGACCATGTGCTGCTGCCATCTGAAACTCATGCTTGTGGCCAGCCTTAGCTTTCATTTTTCTGGCCAGGAGCTTCCAGCCTTCATGAGGTGTCCCAGAGATGGCATTCACTGTGAGCCTCACCCACACCCCTTCCGGGGGACGTGTTACCTGAAAACCTACCTTTCAGGGTCCCAGCTAACTGTTCCAAGGCAGACAGCTGAGCGAGGTCAGTTGGGCTGAGATGAGCCCCACGGCTCATGCCTTGTGGGACTTGGCTCAGTAAAGGGGAGCTGTTTTAATCAGATGCCCTTTCAAGAACTGGGAATTGGGAAATCCAAGAAGGGCCACCGAATCAGTAATGGCACTTGAATTACAAAGGTTATGATGTAGACAAGAAGTGGGAAGAGGTAGGATGAGCCACTTCTGAATTGACGAGTCAACAAACCAGAAAGCACGGAATGGGGAAGAGTGGGGGGTGTGTGCAGAGGGGCAGAAAGACCACACCTACCTGTGCATGGCAGCCACAGCTCCTGTGCTTGGATTCCCAATGAGCCTGTCAGATCCTTTCATGAAAACTCCTTCTCCTGAGGTAAACTGAATGGGCTTCTTCTTTCTTGAAGCCAAAGCAGCTTTGTCTAGAGCAGGAGGAAATGAAATAACTTATGTTTGAACTTACAATTGGCAAGGGACACCTTTGGGTTAACGCTTCCAAAGAGTTCCAACCAACACTTGGAGCCGCTTTTAAGCAGCAAAGGAGTCATATGGTATTCTAGTTTTCTATTGCTGGGAATAACACCCCGAACTTAGAGACTTAAAACAACCATTATTTATTTTGCTCATAAATCTGTAATTTGTGCAGGGCTCTGCAGGCACGACTTGTTTCTGTTCCACTTGGCATCGGTTGGGGTGGCTTGAAGGCTGGGACAGGAATCACCTGAAGGCTCACTCTCTCACTTGGATATTTGGACACTGGTGCTGGCTGTTGAATGGGGCCTCGGCTGTCTGCCACACACACCCATACGTGGCCTCTCCACGTGGGTTTGCCTCTCCCTTGTGGCATGGTGATTAGGTTCCAAGAACAAGCATTTCTAGAGGACGGAGTGGAGGCCATATCACCTTTTATGACCTTGTACATCACAGAGCATCATGGACCCACTCAGATTCAAGGGGAGAAAGCATACAGATGGGTGGACTGTCAACGTTACATTTGAAGAACATGCTGGATGTGATATGTTGTGGTGCCTGTTTTTGGAACAATCTGCCACAGAGTGCCATGTAGTGAGCTAGAGACATTAGGAAGACAGTGAAAGCCCCTGGCCCGTATTCCAACAATTGCATATTAAATGCAGCAACCTATTAAAAGGCTCAATAAAACCACTACAGCGAGACAGAATTATAAAAGCAGAGAGAAGTAGAACGCACAGCAGTGTGGGACCATTTAATGTAGGTGCAAACAGCCTAGCACACCTCAGGAACTCCTGGGAGTCTCGCCATCTAAGAGCATACTAATGTTAAATTTGAACCTTCTTTTAAGAAGCAAAGGATGGGGTGATATACTTTGGAATGAGTTACTTCAGAAATCATTATAATCATGCTTTGGTTTTTATATTTATTTTTAAGGTTTTATGTATGCATGAATGTACGTATTTTTAGGTAGGCTTCACACCCAGTGCAGAGCCCAACACGGGGCTTGAACTCATGACCCTGAGATCAAGACCTGAGCTGAGGTCAAGGGTCGGACGCTTAATGACTGAGCCACCCAGGTGCCCTTGTTTTGGTTTTTAAAAGGATGATAACTTCAGTAACACATTACCTTTCCCTCATGATGATATATAAATCTTACTATAGTGCCCTACAATTATTTTATGGTCTACCTTTCAATAAGAGCAACCTGCCTTAGAATTCTCTTGGAGATATCATTCCATTATCTTCCAGCCTCTATTACTGCTGATGGTAAGTCTGCTGTTAATCTATTTTAGTTTCCTTGCAAGTTATCTGTCTTATTTCCAGGGCTGCATTCAAGATTTTTTTCTTTGTCTTTGGTGTGCTACATTTGCTCTTACATATATGTCTACCAGTGGAAGTTTTACAAATTCTGCTCTGGGCACCTGGCTGGCTCAGTAAGAAGAACATGCAACTCTTGATCTCAGAGTTATAAGTTTGAGCCCCACATTGGATGTAAAGATTACTAAAAAGGAATAAATAATAAACTTAAAAAGCAAATTCTGCTCAGGGTTCAATATGGTTCTTTTTTTAAGTTTATTTATTTATTTTGAGAGACAGCAAGAGAACCCCAAGCAGACCCCTGCTGTCAGCACAGAGCCCTACATAGGGCTCAAACCCATTGAACTGTGTGACTATGAACTGAGCCGAAATCAAGAGTCAGATGCTCAACTGACTGAACTGAGCCACCAGGTGCCCTTCAGTGATTTCTTTCTTTTTTTTTTTTTTTTCCTGAGAGAGAGAGACAGTGTGAGCAGGAGAGGGTCAGAGAGAGAGAGATACAGAATCTGAAACAGGCTCCAGGCTCTGAGCTAGCTGTCAGGACAGAGCCTGATGCGGGGCTTGAACCCATGTGAACCCACGAACCGTGAGATCATGACCTGAGCCGAACTCGGATGCTCAACTGACTGAGCCACCCAGGTGCCCCAGTGATTCTTTAATCTGATGAAACATGTTATATAATAAAAAATTTGGTCTTTGTACTGGGTTCTTGGAAGGGAGATTCTAAACTCTTCCTAATTTTCCCAATGGATTATCTTTGTTAACTATGATGGGACCCTTAGACCACATCTGAGTTTATGTTAATGAGTGACTCAGGGATGGGGGCTGGTCATACCAGAAAGACTAACCATGTGGTTAGAGTGTTGGGGATCTGAGCCACATGATATCAGCCTAACTTCCTCTCTGGAGAGCAGGGGGCTAGAGAGTCAGTTCAATCAATTTTGTGTGTATGACATCCCCCAAAAAACTGTGGACACCCAAAGCTTGGGGGAGCTTCCTGGCTGGTAAATGCCTCAATGTGCTGGGAAGGTGGCACATCCTGATTCCACAGGGAAGGGGGCATGGAAAGTCTATGGTTGGGACCCTCCCAGACCTCACCTATGTGTCTCTTCATTTGGCTGGTTCTGATTTACATCCTCTGTAACGAAACTGTTATTAAGTATAGCCCTTGCCTGAGTTTTATAAATCCTAGCAAATTATGAAACTTGAGGGGGTCATGGGAGCCTCTGAATTTGTGGCCTATTGGCTGGAAGTGAGGATGGGCTGGGGTCTGAGTAGAGAAATCTTATTTGGACGCTGTGCTCTTAACCTGGGCAGGCTGTGCTAACTCTGGGCTATTAGTGCCAGAATAGTTCTGTAGTACTGAACACATCTCTCGTCACTCTGGAGAGATCTCAGTGTCAGGAATCTGTGGTCATCAAATACTATGCCGGATTATGAACCAGCGATAATGACTTCCTGTTGTCTTTTGTTCCAGTCACAGTGAACTGTGGCTCCTCTGCCTGGCAGCAAAGACACACCATTAACCACAGGAGAAACACGGTCATGCCTCTGATGCAGAAATAAGACAGTGTAAAGTGGAGGCCGCGTGCAAGATGGCATTAACGTGTCTTTAGCAGACATTACTGGTGCTCTGCTCAGATCTTTTCAGCTCTCTCTTCAGGTTCTGGTCCTTCTCCCGATTTCTGTGTGACTTTGTTTCTAGGAGCCACGCACCTGTGACTCTTTTTAGAAAGGGCTGTTCCAGGGCTACTGGAGCTGCTTCACCCACGATCGGAAAGTCCGAACTGCTCCCTTGGAACAGTCCTTAGCCAATGATGGACAGCCGTGGAAATACGAAAGCCTAACTCCCCTGCCTGGAGCTGGGATAGACTCTTGAGGTATAATTTACACTCCAGAACGCCCTGCAGGATGATGTTCATCCCAGGATTTTGGCTGATATTGCTTAGCCCTGTCCCCTTCCCAGTTCTGTTCCCCTACTCCTTTTCTGGATTTGCCTAGAAACACTTCCTTAGTAAATCACTTACCCACAAATCCTCGACTCAAGAGTCTACTTCTGGGGAACCTAACCTAAAATAGCTCCTAATTATTCATTGCCAAGCAGGTGGCCATGTGACTTGCAATGCCTGGGGAAATAGGCATTGTACGCTACACGTTACTTGAATCTTAAGGATCATCACATGTTACTAGAATTGCCTTTTTCTCTGGGGGAAAGGCTAACGCAGGGGTCGCTCCCTCAGCCTGGGTCCCATAACAAGGCATGTGAAGAACTACAGCTGACACAAAGCCAACATATAACATGAGCTAGAATAAACCTTTATTATTGGAAGACAATGAGATTTGGGGGTTTTACTGCAGAGCTCAACAGATATTAACACAGGCAGTGAGTGTAACATAGTGGTTAAGAGCATACATCCTGGAGCTAAAAGCCAAGTTCTACTGCTATCTCTATAACCTTGACCAAGTTGCTTAGCCTCTCTGAGCCTGTTTCTCCATTTGTAAAATAGGGATATTAATGATATCCATTTCATAAGGTCACTGTGGGGGCCAAACGAGTTAACATATATAGAGTACTTCCAACAGTGTTTGGCACATGGTAAACGCTTGATAAATATTAACTGAAGTGAACTATAATAGCTCATCCCCAAGTTTTCAATGCTTTCTCCCACAACCACTGAACTTGTTGGCTTCCTCTCCAGCATCCATTCCACTCTTCCCACAGTCTTGATTTCTATTTGAGGATCTATCTGGTTCTGAGAAAGCTGACTTTACTCTCACTTCACTTGGCCCAAGATGAACCTAATAATAGCTAGTAGTGTGTTGGTAAACTGGATCCAAGGAGGGTGGGGAGGGAAGGCAATTTCCACAGTGTAAATACTCCCTACTTAGCCAATTTCAGTCTATCCATGGTTTTTAACAACTGGCTTCCAAAATTCTTGAATATTTAATAATCACCTGGGGAGCCAGTACCCCCCAGTTCTAACACCTCACATGCTGCTCCTCTAGCCATGATGCAAAATCCCAAGCTGCTTTCATCTGTGAGAATCTCAGAATTTCTGCAACTCTAATCAGTTTCCCTGCATATTGTAAAACATAAAAGAGCTTTCTGAACATACAGAATTGCCAACATTTAACCCATTTTGATCTACATAAAGAAGGGGTCAATTTCAATGACTCAACTTAATAGATCAAATGCACAGAAAATATGGTAGAAGAAAGGAGTAAGTAATGAAGTCAGATGGAAGGAAGGAGGAGGGGGAGAAAGTGGAGGAGGAGGAGGAAGACGATGATCCACCAGAAACAAACCTGAACTATGACCATGTGGAGTTTAAAAAGAGATGTGAGGGGCGCCTGGGCGGCTCAGTCGGTTGAGTGCCGGACTTCAGCTCAGGTCATGATCTCACGGTTTGTGGGTTCAAGCCCCACGTCAGGCTCTGTGCTGACAGCTGGCTCAGAGCCTGGAGCCTGCTTCGGATTCTGTGTCTCCCCCTCTCTCTGACCCTCCCCTGCTCATGCTGTCTCTCTCTCTCTCTCAAAAATAAATAAAATATTAAAAAAAAAAAGAGAGAGAGAGATGTGAATCCTTTACTCCACAATGGGTATTAGACTTAATTATGGACAATTAGCTTCTTTATTATTCAACTACATACCCTCAGGAAAGTATCATATCTCACCCTACAAGCATATCCAACATCTTCATTCTTCCAGCTTTGTTTTTATGGCACGAAACCCAGATTTCCTTTCCATCATGGGCTAGAAATTCAGAAAGGTCTTAGGAGAGATTTTCGCAAGCACCTTGAGACAGGTTTTTGGGGAAACTCAGGGTCACGCTATCCAGAGTTCCACTTCTCTATGGTGTTTATCTTGGTGTAAACTCACGGGCAGAGTTCCACTTCCCTATGGTGTTTATCTCAGTGTAAACGCATGGGCAGCAAGTTGGGGCGTTAGGGACCCGAGTGCGGCGGGTTCCCTCACCTCTCAGAGCTTGAGGCCACTCACCTGTGCGGTGGGGATGAGAACTCCCCTCCGGAGCGGGGCCCTGAGTACAAGCCAGGGGAACACAGGGAGGGGGCAAGGCGCTAGGCCGCCAGGAGCCGTCAAATGAGACACTGCAGAACCGAGGGGCTGTCACAAAGCCCAGCCCGCAAAAGTCGAGGCGACAGATGCTGCGCACCGCACCACGTGCATTTCCAGCGTTCTAACCTCCACCGCTTCCCAGCGGCCGCTGCGATGGGCGCGGCCCCTCTTCCCAGAATGCCCCGCACGTGGGCCCAGGCACGCGGCAGCCACGTGAGGTCGGCCATGAGCCTGTCCAGTCTGTTGGACGGCGGCCCCGCCCCCGGGCCCCCAGCGGAGGTCCCGCCTCTTCCCAGGCAGCCCCCAAGGGCAGCCTGCACGCGGGGACAGCGCAATCCCTGCACAGATAACACCAGCACACACCTCCACACACGGGCACACTCTGCGTTTAGCTCACACATGACACACATCTCCCCCACGCCAAACAGAACCCACGCATCACGGCACTTGGAGCATGCGCAGCCCGCAACACAGTGTCCCTGCACACCACTGGTTCGCGTCAGTCCCCACGTTGATCACAGCATTCACTCTGCTCACCAAAGACAGAAGGCCCTCAACGCAGCACACACGATACACCTTAGTGCACCACCTACACAGCACACACACTATAAACACCATGTATTTTGCAGAGATGACGCGAGTCACTCACTTCCACACACCACAACGCACCGCTCCCTCCTCGCGCAGATGACATGCATGCATTCCACACTACACCGAACACGAAATAGATTCTTAAACCTCTGATTAAACACACACACACACTGCACACAAACGACATGCATACATTACCCACACCATACCAAATACAACACATTATCCAAGCCCTACCCATACACATCTTACGAACACACACATCTTCACACACTCAGCAACTGAACCACTTAACTTCTAGGTACACTTATGGTGACCAGCCATCCTTTATGTACCCAGAACTGGCCTGGTTTTAGCTACATCCTGAGAAACCCCCTCAATCCTGGGCAATCTGGGAAGATGGTCACACACCCCCCCACCATTGTTGAAATGAATTAGGCTGGTTCCCCAATAAGTACCAGTGATAAGATCTGAGCCGCTATGGGAGCAGAGAGACAGGGGGCGGCAGAAGCCCGGAGCTAAGGGGACTCAGGTGTGGCTCTCTGGGCCCTAAGTTCTAGCCTCTGATTTGTCTGTAGGGGGAAATGCAGCTAGGGAGAAAATGCCTTAAAAATAAAGTTGCTCACTGCACCTTCCAAAAAGAAAAAAAGAAAAGAAAAGAAGGAGTCAAAGAAGTCTAACCACACCTGACTTTGAGGTTTTACCCCTGGCAGAACACTTTTGCTGAAGTTATCTCATCTTAGAAAAACCTGTGGGGTAGGTAGCGTAGGTGCTATTATGACAATGAGGCTGGAGAAGGCACGGACACCTGCCTGAAGTCACAGAGCACAAGTCTGTCTGCACAGCCCCCCTCTTTCCTCCAGCCTGGCTGAGACACTGTGGCTACAATCAAGAAGCCACCTGTCTTGAGCCACCACCTTCAAAAGCCTTTCATTCCCGTCCTAATGGGGCAAGGCGCCCAGGCCGCCCCACCCTTAGGGTGGATTAGGCCTCTGCCTCCCTGTTGGGGTTTAAGGCACATCAAAAGAGCTCCCTGCACCAAAATAGCTCTCACAGGCCCTGTCTGGTAGCTTGAAATCACACCACGAGGCATCTCTTTTAGGTAAAAGGCAGTGTGCTTCCAGGGCCTCTGCTCAAAATGCACCTGTGTCCCTGAGCGAGCCTCCCACACGGCAGCCTCCAGCACCCGGAGCTGGTGTTGTCTTCCCCGTCGCTCTGCGCGTTGCCAACACCTGTTGCCTAATGCCAGCCTGCTGATGGCATTGGATCGTTTCTAGCGAGTCCTGTGGGAAAGGGGCAGAGGATGGGAACCTTTGGTCTTGGCTGAGGGGAAGTGCGAGAAGGGTGCAGTGTGGCGTGGAGAGGAGAAAACAGGACAGTAGAGGTACGGGGACAGGATTGAGAAAGATAGGGTGGACATGCCCTTGGTAGGAGTGGAGGAGACCTTGAGTCTAAGAGGAAGGAGAGGGAATGCCAGGAGCTTTCCAGAGAGGCCAAGAAGTACCAGAGAGCCCAAAGAATATGGTGGGGCATCTGTGGGGGGTGGAGAGGTTGGTGGGAGGGAGCTGTTGGGGGGGACACTCTGGCTCATCGCTGGCAGCACCCGGGTCAGGGCACTTGAGCAATCACAGATTATTCCTATGTGGAAGTTGCAGAAGAAACCGTAAGGTCATGGGAAACGTTTGTGATATATTGATAAGTGAGAGAAAAGGAGGTTTCAGAACAGGATTTAGAGTGGGATCCACATTATGTGACACTGCCTGGAAAGACACCAAAATGTCAGCTGTGGTTATCCCTGCTGTAGGGAGGATGACTTGCATTTCAACCTGGAGTCTTTCTGTATTTCCCAGACTTTCTACAGTGAATGTGGAACTTGATTTTTGTACATATCAGAACGAGTTCTTTTAGATGAACGTTCACTGAATATTTATCGAGTGCTTATTAAATTCTACGGTGGAGGCCCCATGCCTAAGGCAGAGAAATGTGAGCTGACCACTGCCCTTGGATTACCATTAAATCCAGTCGTGGCACGGGGCTTCAGGTCTGTGCACCTAAAATGTGGCCTCAGGAACCAGACTGCCTGGTTCAAGTCTCTCTTCTGCAGCTTCCTAGCTGTGTGACTTGGGCGAGCACCTTGACCTTTCTGTGCTTTGGTTGTCGCATCTGTAAAATAGAGGAATTAATAATATACCTGTAAGGATTAGTTGAGTTGATACATGTGAACATAAGTGCGTGGCTGGTACGGGGTAATCACCACCTAAGTGTTAGCTGTTATTGTTATGAGTGGGTAGAGAGCTTTGCCTCTGGAGCCAGCCTGTCTGGGTTCAAATCCTTGTTCTGTCTCTGTCTCGCTTGGGCAAATGATTTAATATCTGTGTCTACCTCAGTTCCCTAATCTTGAAAATGGGGATGAAAGTAATGGCGTTTCATAGAGTTGTTAAGAATATTCAACGAGTAGCTATGGATAAAGTACTTAGAACAGTACTCGGCGCATAGAAAGTGCTCATTGAGTGTCAGCTGCTCTAATACTAATTGTCGTTGTAATTATTATTATTGGTCAATACCGGAATGGGGGACCAACCACCAGAGCACCCCACGTAGAGGCAACCCAGGGTGGGGTGCAGGATGCATGTGATGGGCTGAGCTGGGCACTGCAGGATGGCCCCATCCACTCCGGACTCCCTTGTATTCTCCTCCAGCCCCGGTTAGTCTGGTCGTTTTAAGTTTTAAAACGGTAGCCCCCAAGGGGCCACTCCTTGCACGTACACCACCACCTCCCTGATCTTTATTTAGCCATAAACAGGGTAGATTTATGGTAAAGCTGATGAAGGGAGGCTTCCAGGACTTATTTGCATGGGGAGTGCCTGGCAACACTACATTTACAGTTGTGATCTTTTTCTTTCGATCATTACATAAATTTCAGCCCCACCTGGATCCTCCTTTAATATGGGGAAGGGGACTCCTAATTCAGACTTCTGATGAAATCTAGCTCCTTTCTTCAACTGGGCTGGGTCACTGAGACCTACCCGGGTGGGGTTTTTGCGTGTGTGAATCTGTTTTCCTTTGTTGCTGGTGCATAGTACTTTCTGTCTCTTCTTGCAGCCATAGCCTCTACCTGAGTGAGTGAGTGAGTGAGTGAGTGAGTGAGTGAGTGAGTGAATGAATGAATACCCACTGGCTCTGTTTGGTTCTCAAGGTAAACCAGCAGAAAAATGGCTGAGTTCTTGGAGCAAGCTCTTGGCAGACAGGAGAAGCTGGAAGGCCTTTTAAACCTACATGGAATAAGAAGCCTCTGAAATCTTAGAGTGTTTGGCAGCTTAGGAACCTGACTACACGTCTAGTTGGGAAAATATGTAAGTCTGGAAATTCACCCAGAAGCTGAAATTGATGAACAGTCACAAGTCAGGGAGAGTGGATCCCTATCATACCTGTGTTCTTTGTTGAGAACTTGTGTTCTCCTTGTGTTCTAGCTTTTTTAAGGCTGCTCTGGTGTTCTTTTCTATGTTTTTAAACATATTTAAAGTTTATTTTTAAAATAACTTAAAAATTACTTTAAAAATTATACTTTAGGGGCACCTGGGTGGCTTAGTCGGTTAAGCGTCCGACTTTCGCTTAGGTCATGATCTCGCGGTTCGTGGGTTCGAGCCCCGCGTCGGGCTCTGTGCTGACTGCCAGCTCAGAGCCTGGNACTGACATATCTGTTAGAATGACATTTTAACTTTATTTTCTGTATTTTCTTTTTTGTATTTTTCATTCTTATTTCTCTTCCTACTTTATCTTGAATGTATTCTTTTAACTTCTAATTCCTTCTTGTTTTAAAAATATTTTTTTTTAGGGGTGCCTGGGTGGCTTGGTCAGTTAAGCGTCCAACTTTCGCTTAGGTCATGATCTTGCGGTTCGTGGGTTCGAGCCTCACGTCGGGCTCTGTGCTGACTGCCAGCTCAGAGCCTGGAGCCTGTTTCAGTCTGTGACTCCCTCTCTCTCTGACCCTCCCCTGCTCACGCTGTCTCTCTCTCTCTCTCTCTCTCTCCTAGAAATAAATAAAAAAACAATATAAAAAAAATTATACTTTAAAATTTAAAGTATTTTTAAAGTTTATTTATTTTTGAAAGACAGGGAAACAGAGCATGAGTGGGGAAGGAGCAGAGAGAGAGGGAGACACAGAATCCGAAACAAACTCCAGGCTCTGAGCTGTCAGAACAGAGCCCGACGTGGGGCTATAACTCACGAACTGTGAGATCATGACCTGAGCTGAAATCAGATGTTTAACCAACTGAGCCACCCAGGTGCCCCTATTTATTTTTGAGGGGGGAGGCAAAGGGCAGAGAGAGAGGTACACAGACAATTTGAAGCAGGCTCCACACTGTCAGCACAAAGCCCGACGCAGGGCCCCAACTCACAAACCATGAGATCATGACCTCACCTGAAGTCATTTACTTAACCAATTAAGCCACCCAGGCACCCTTCTGCTGTTCTTTATTAAAGACGTATGTTTTTATTTAAAAACGGGCAAAATCCACAAGAGAGGAAGCTTGCTTGTCTTGGTATTAGGCATGAACTTCCAGGGTTATCTCTAGCGTTCTGGACTATATTTGGGGGGACTTTTCCAAGCCATGCACAGAACCTTACAATTTATCCCATACTAGCTGCTTCATACTCTTTGTGATTGTTTTATGCATCCCAGCTTTATCTCCTCCGTGACTGTTAATTCTGGGAAGATGGGGACTTTCACATCCCATCCATGACAAACACTCAAAGCTGAAGTATTAAATACCCCAGTATTATGACCCCAGTGTTAAATAGGTATGATGATTAATTTTGTATTAACTTAGTGCCCAGTTGTATGGTCAAACACCAATCTAGCTGTTGCTGAGAAGGAATCTTTTTTTTTAATGTTTACTTATTTGTGTGTGTTTGTGTGAGAGAGAAAGAGAGAGAGACAGAGAGAGACCGAGAGACAGAGAAAAGAGGAAGACACAGAATCCAAAGCCAGCTCCAGGCTCTGAGCTGTCAGCACAGAGCCCGATGCGGGGCTCAAACCCACGAACTATATGATCATGACCTGAGTAGAAGTCAGTTGCTTAACCAACTGACCTACCCAGGTGCCCCGCTGAAAAGGTATCTTTTAGATATATTTAAGTCAATAGACTTTGAGTCTACTGAGATGATTACCCTCCTTAATGTGGCGGGGCCTCATCCAGTCAGTTGAAGGCCTGAGAGAAAAGACCAAGGCTCCGACCCAGACTCTAAGAAACAAAAGAATTCTGCCTCTGAATGGTCCCCCAAGCCTGCAACATCAACTCTTGATGAAATTGCCACCCTGCACCTACATTAGGGACGTAGCAGCCCTCCCCCCAGTGCACAAAACCCAGTACCTTACAGTAAACCTACTTGTCTGTCTCTGGATAGATACACAGAAAGTAGAGAGTTCTATGAAAACTTTCGTAAGCTGATACGGTGGAAAGCGAAGAAGCAATTGCCGTTAACTTATATGGAATTTTTTTTTGGTGTTCTCAGACTCTAAATACACTTCTCTTGGGCTTTTCAGAGATGTTAGGACACATCTTGCTAATGGATGCACCAAATACATGGGGATAAAGCACGGATGTTCACAGACACAGTTCAAAGCTACGGCCGCTTGATGCTGAGATGCTGAGTGCAGGTCGGGGGGCAGGAGCTACGGTCGGGGGACTGCGTCCCTCACAGCAGCTTGCAGAACAAACACTGAAAGCTATTTTCACTTTTAGCTCCCCCCCACCTTTTGTTTTTTGTAAAAGTGACAGTCCTCTTCAGATTTCTTTTGGCTCACAAAAACAGGCACAGATGTAGGTCTTTCATAAAAACAGAGTGTGATAATGCAAACTTTTGCAAAGTTGTGGGATACCTGTATATATATTTAGTAGGTCTATAAAATTTGGTTCCGTTTCTCTAGAGAATCCTAGCACAGGATGTTGCTTTCTTGCTTGGGAAAAAAATCATTCTTGGGGCGCTTGGGTGGCTCAGTCGGTTGAGGGTCCGACTTTGGCTCAGGTCATGATCTCGTGATTTGTGGGTTCAAGCCCCACACTGGGCTCTGTGCTGACAGCTCGGAGCTTGGAGCCGGCTTCGGATTCTGTGTCTCCCTCCCTCTCTGCCCCTCCCCTGCTCATGCTCTGTCTCTCTCTCTCTCAAAAATAAATAAACATTAAAAAAAAAAAAAAAGAGGGGCACCTGGGTAGCTTAGTCGGTTAAGCATCCGACTTTCGCTTAGGTCATGATCTCGCGGTTCGTGGGTTCGAGCCCCGCGTCGGGCTCTGTGCTGACTGCCAGCTCAGAGCCTGGAGCCTGTTTCAGAGTCTGTGACTCCCTCTCTCTCTGACCCTCCCCTGCTCACACTGTCTCTCTCTCTCTCTCCTAGAAATTTAAAAAAAAAAACAAAAAACCAAAAAACCCAGAAAACCAGAGCTAAAAGGATGGGAAGACCTTTGCAGTGTTACTTACCCCTATTAATGTGAATAACTTCCACCCCAGACCTCCAGTGACCAATTGTCCTGTTTGCTTGGGGCTGACAGGGTTTCCTGGGCATGGAACTTTTACGGCACTAACACCCTGAAGGTGAGTCATTCTAACACAGAATCTAAAGGGGGGAGGGGGGAGGCGTTACTGAATACATGGATTTGCACCCTATTACATATCTGAAATCTGAAAAGCTCTGGCTTCTCAAACCAGCCTGTCCCCTGGGGTTTGGAGGAAGGACCGTGAACCTGGACATTCATGGTCTGTCTCTGGCAGGAGACACAGCGACCAGCCACAGCCTCTGGGAAGGAAGCAAGTGCCCAGAGGGACGGGAGAGGACAGACGTTTTCACTGCATATTCTTTTGCATCTTTTGACTATACAACATGTGAATGCATTGTCTCCTCAAAAAAATAAATACAGGAAATTATGGAGAAGCAAAACTCTCCGTGCTTTTGACTCAACTATAAATAGAACTTTAAAGATTTGGAAGAATTGCATTGCTGAGCTACTGTTATGGATGCTGTCAAGACAATATTTGTCTTTTTTGATTCTGCTGATTCTTGCGTATCCTGTCCTGACAGCCGCTTCACCTACTGAGCTCTGATTTGGGAGTCCAGAGACTTGCTTTTAGTTTCATAAACCAAGAATGCTGAATAGGTCTTTCTGGAACAGCAGGTGGCCTAGGGCTCTTGCTCCAGGAGCCTGCTCCACGGCCCCCCGGGCGATTTTTCTTTTTTTTCTGGTTGGTAGTGGTTATTATTATTTTGAAAAATCAAGAACAATCATGCAAAGCAAGTAGAAACAGGCTGGGTCAGCTGAAAAATGCCCACACGCTCCCGCCCTGGGTCTCTGGGTGATATAATTAGCTGGTTGTATCCAGCGGTGAGTGGGCGGCTCGCTCCCCTGGCACCCGCAAGGCCAGGGGATGATGTAACAAAAGGCTAGCCCGGGCAAGGCCAAGGCTGAGCCGAGCCTCCAGGAGAGGCTGATGAGTCGCTCTGCGGCAGGAGGGGGAAGGAAGTGGGGGGTTCAGGGCTGCGGGGTGGGGGCTGCTGACTGCCCAAGAGGAAAAGCCAGCCTCCTGTTCACTCAGCCTTAAGCACCCCTCATGCCCCAATCCCCACTTCTCTCCTTCTTACCAGGGTAGAAGAGTCCTCTGAGAACTCCTTGAGCTGAGGAAGGGGTCCCTGAGCCTGGATAGACTATATCAGGGTCCCCAAAGCTGTGACGGTGGAGGATGTGGATGTTACGGGCACCCAGGAGATCTTTCAAAACATTTGTGAACTACGCAAGCTAGCTGGCTGGCCCTCACGCAATTTTAATTTGGTAGGTTTGGATAGGGCCAGAAATTGGAATATGTTGTTCACTTGTATTGGTTATTATTTAAAATATTAACTAATGAGGCGCCTGGGTGGTTCAGTCTGTTAAGCATCCGACCTTTGATTTTGGCTCAGGTCGTGATCTCATGGTTCCTGGGACCAAACCCTTCATCTGGCTCTGTGATGACGGCACAGAGGCTGTTTGGAATTCTGTCTCTCCCTCTCTCTCTGCCCCTACCTGGCTCACGCATGCTCTCTCTCTCTCAAAATAAGTAAATGAACATTAAAAAAAATAATAAAATGAAGGGTGTCTGGGTGGCTCAGTCAGTTGAGTGTCTGACTCTTGATTTTGGCTCAGGTCATGATCTCATGGTTCGTGACATTGATCCTCGTGTTGGGCTCTGCACTAAGTGTGGAGCCTGCATGGGATTCTCTCTCTCTCTCTCTCTCTCTCTCTCTCTCCCTCCCTCTCTCTCAAAATAAATAAATACACATTAAAAAAATAAAATGATATTAACGACTACAAAGCCATATTATGAGGACTAAGCCTACCTCATACCCCGGGCCAAGCTGGCTGCACACATCACAACTCCAAGGGGCACTGTCCACACGGACTTGGGTGGTGCTTGGTACCCTGGATATGGGTGGCGCAGTCATTATTTCTGTGTCTTCTTCCAGAGAGAGCCCATATGCTTGCAGGATCTGAACATTTTTCCAAAGGGGTTTCCCTTTCCTCCTGCTCAGGGAGCTAGAAGGGGCGAGGTCTAATGGAGGGGGCTCAGGCATCCACTCGGTGATGAAGGATGGGGTTCTTGCTGAAGCCTCACCCCTGGGCCCCCACCAGACCCAGGCTGGCTCCCACAAACCCCATCAAGTACTTCTCAGGGTCCCTGTACCTGCATTTCAGGCAATCAAAGGCCTTTTCTTAGCAACCCTCCAAGGCTCCCAGGCGGTTTTCAGACGGATTTGCTGAGTAAGGGGTTTTCCCCGCATTTCAGTGTTCTCAGCAGACTTTGATGTTGACCAGTAAAAACAAAACAAAACAAAACAAACCTGTGTACCAGAGAGAGGAAATTGGATCCTGCTGTGTGACTTTAGACCAGTCACACTGTCTCTTTGTGTGCTGGTTTCCTCCTTGGGGAACAGAGGAGCATCGGGCCCCTTTCATGTTTTTTCCATCCTCTCAGGGAGGTTGCAAGATTGTGGATACGAAAGTACCCATTTTATAGATGAAGATATTGAGGTCTAAGTCCACGCGGCTCAGAGGTGGCACTGTTCTTGTGTCAGGGCCCAGAAACTCGGCAGGAAAAGACCCCCTTGTAGGAAGGCAGGGGAGGGGGTTGGAGGAGGGGAAGGGGAGGAGAGAGGGAGGGGGCCAAGGGCTTTATTTTTCCTCTCTCTCCCGCTGTGGCACAGATGGCTAGCAGGCCATCACAAATCTGTGCCTCTGTCCAGGGACTACGTGGACCCTTGCATCTAGGTGGGGCCGCCTGACATGTTCTCATCAATGAAATGAGGGTGGGAAAGGATGCATGTGACTTCTGAGCCAGATGTGAAGGAAGGCATAGGCCTGCTTCGTGACTGTTTTCCTTCCTCCAGCAGAAAGCAGAGAGCCTGATGTCCTAGAGGATGGTGGGACCGCGGGATGGAGTGAGCCTGCACCCCTGAATCACCACGCGGAGGTCACCTGCTTGCCATCCAGAACACTGTAGTTGTATTCCTATGTGTGTGAGAGATACCCTTCTTTGGGTTGTCTCAAAAATCAGTGGGAGAGTTTATTTGCCACAGTGGGTAGCACCATCCTAACACGCACCCCACGCACACATACTTTTCTTCCTCAGTCCAGCCTTGGGCTGCTTACATGTACCCAAAAGGAGACACAGACAATTGTTCAATTATTCCTTATAGCAAACTGAGCGCGTGAAAAGGGAGACATTGTCTCTTCCCTTGCTCCGAGATTGAGGCCACCAGCATTCGGGGCTTGGCGGTTGCAGCTGTTGGCATTCTGCAATGGCCCTGGCAGTATTATACCATGGGGGACCCTCGGGACCATCCTAGGGGAGCAAAGACAAGGACAAACAGCTGACAGGACGGTGGGGCCACAGCCAGAGGGGTCTGCCCACACTGGCTACCTGCGTCAGTCAAAGCCAAAGCCAGTACCTCCTGGGGCCTCTGCTTCCCCATCTGTAATATGAGTCTAAAACACCTGTCATGGGGGTGCCTGACTGGCTCAGTCAGTGGAGCGGGTGACTCTTGATCTCAGGGTCGGGAGTTCAAGCCCCATGTTGGGTGTAGAGTCTACTTAAAACACACACATGCGCACGCACACACATACACACACACATACAATACCTGTCATGGATGGGGAGGGTGGGAGGTGGGGTTGGGGAGGTGTGAGATAATAATACTGAAATTCTGAAATCACTGTCTAAGACTCCACACTGCTGAGCAGTCCAAAGATCCAAACCCAAGACCCTCAGGACTTTGATGTGTATGCAGGGGGCTATTCCTCAGGAGGTGCTTACAGAGAATATGTTAGGGAAGAAAACAGTGAAAGATCACAAAATTCCTACTCTTAGGGGACCATCCAGAAGGCTGTTCTAAGCCCAAGGGCCTGGGGAAAGGGTGTCTTGGAGCTCAGAAGGCCAGCTCAGAGGACTGAACCCAGTGTCTGTGGGCAGTTTCTCCTGCCACCAAATGTCTGCTCTCAGATGTCCAGTGTCTGCAATTCCACCATTACTGCTTCATTTGTTCCTCCACAAAAATGCAAGCAATGATAATCCCTAACATTTGTTCAGTGCTTTACACTTGTTCCAATAATCCTGAAAGAGATAGGCAGGCCCAAACATTGGGTGTGGTGTTTCTCAGTCACTTCTCCTGACAGGAAGATGGTGGGCAATTCTACTCCTAGGCATATATCCAAAAGAAACTCCGGCGCATGTGCCCTAGAGAAATGGGTAAGAGCAGTCAAGGGCACCTGAGCGGCTCAGTTGGTTAAGCGTCCAACTTCAGCTCAGGGCACGATCTCATGGCTCATGAGTTCAAGCCCGGCGTTGGGCTCTGTGCTGACAGCTTGAAGCCTGGAGCCTGCTTTGGATTCTGTATCTCCCCCTCTCTTTATACCCCTCTCCTGCTCATGCTCTGTCTCTCTTTCAAAAATAAACATTAAAAAATTTAAAAAAGAGAGAATAGAGCAGCTTGTGTCTAATAACACAACACGGAAATAACCCAAGTGCTCTCTGACAGGAGACAAGGACCAGTGGATGTTAAATAACAGTGAAAATGGTTGAACCCTGTTTTGATTAGGTATTGCCTCACAGCAAACCGTGTTAGAACATGGTAACAACCACAATCTTTATTTGCTCATGATTCCATAATTCAGGGAGGTGCACACACATTGGGGATGGCTTGTCTTACTCCATGTGGCTTCAACTGGGAAGGCTCACCTGAGAGATCAGCTTTCAAGATGGCCCTACTCAAATGGCTGGCACATTAATGCTGGCTGGGAGCTAGGAGATCAGCTGGGGCTATTTGATGTGTGTGGGGAGGGGCTCAGTTATCTTGCACATGACCTCTCCACATGACTTCTCACAGCATGGTGGTCCCAGAGTGATCAAACGTCTCACATGTGTTTCAAGAATGCAAAAGCAGAAAGTTGCTAGATATTTAAAAAAAATTTTTTTTAATGTTTATTTATTTTTGAGAGAGACAGACAGCATGATGGGGGAGAGGCAGAAAGAGAGGGAGACACAGAATCTGAAGCAGGCTCCAGGCTCCGAGCTATCAGCACAGAGCCTGATGTGGGGCTTGAACTCACGACCTATGAGATCATGACCTGAGGTAAAATCTAGAGTTGAATGCTTAACAACTGAGGCACCCAGGCACCCCAAAAAGATGCTAGACCTTCTTAAGGCTTTAACCTGGAACGGGTACCAGCTTACTTCTGTCCCATTCTATTGGCCAAAACAGTTGCAAACTGGACACATTTAAGGGGAAGAAACTACAAAAGAGTGTGAAGACCCAGAGGTATAGTTCTACAGGCTTCTACAGACGGCAACCACCCACAGCCACATGGATACATGTTAGGTTATGATGCAGCAACAAATAATCCCCACATCTCAGCGACTTCATGCAAGAAAGGGTTACTGCTTTCTCACAGATCCCACACAAAGCAGGGGGGCTCTCTGTTCCACACAGCCCCCTGGGAACCCAGGTTGACGGAAACTCCATGTTGAGGTGGCAGCATCTGGGACATGACACCCTGCTTCTGTCACAGCCATGGAGGACAGAGAGCCTGGAGAGTTTCCCTTGACCTCAGCCCTGAAGAGGCACATGTCACTTATACTCACATTTCATTGGCGAGAACTAGTCACATGACCCTGTTAAGGGCAAGGAGGGGTTGGGAATGCATTTCTATGTGTGGGTGAGCCCTATGGTACTGGCCACATGGGATGAAACTATTGAACACAAAGGAAGATTCAACCTAAAATTCAAGAGCATGTTTACTACAGGATAGGGAAGGAACTCACAGGAAGGTGTCAATGATTTGTAATGTTCTGGATCTTGGGTTGAACAATGAGTCTTCATTTTATATATCTATACATGAATGGATGAGTGAATAGATGAATGAATAACTAGAAGAAGGGACTCAGAAGCAGTGACAATTGAAGCCTAATCTCAGAGTGCAGGCCAAAAATGGCCCTTTCATAAATATTCTATGAGCTCTGGTTGAGGCCGCTAGATCTCAAAGGTACAAAGATGAATAAAATATGGGCTCCTCCCCTCCAGGTTCCCAGTCCAGGGAATGCAGTAGGCGCACAAACCAAACAAGCTGGCAAGGCACCAGAAAATGGATTGCTCACCGGGTGCTCTGGGAGCCAGAGGGAGCTCCCCCTCCCCCAACCATGAAGGCCTCCCTGGGCGGGGGGGGGGGGGGTGTCATGAGGGTTGGGTCATACAGGATCAGTAGGAGTTCAATGGGTACAGAAAGGAGTGGAGGTGGGTGGGGTAGGTTGGCCAGGATTCATTCTAGGAACAGGGGCCAATATGCACAAGGCATGATGAGCCCTTCATTCTTCAGCTGCCTGTATTCGCAGGATTTCCTCACCACCTTCTAGTCTCTGAATGACCTGATCAGCCCTTTCACACCATACTGTGCCACCCAGCACCCTCAGCGGCACCCAGGCACTCATTCTTCCCACCGGCTGCTGGGAGCATTGGTTGCTGATTGCTTACAGCTGAGTCTTTCTTCAGGCATAAGCCTCCTACGAGGGAACTCTCTTGTCCAAGGTCATGTCCCCCCTCCCTACTCCAGGGGTGGCCACATTCAAATGACTGGTCAAAGCAGGAATGTAAAGGTCTGGCCCCCTTACTTCATTTCAGGGGACTCAGCAGGGCACCCCAGCTCCAGAGCTCCCTGTAGGATCGGCTAGGGCTCGCTAGGGTCTCCAGCCTCCATTATAGTCCCATTCATCTCTCTGCTACACCCTGCTCCCTTTATACCCCACAGGTGTGGATTGTGAATGCACTCCCCAAGAAACCTCGTTCAAGAGTACCTCCACTTCAGGGCACCTGGCTGGCTCAATGGGTTAAGCATCTGACTTTGGCTGGGGTCATGGTCTCACAGTTCGTGAGTTCAAGGTCCAGTTTGTGAGTTCAAGCTCTGTATTGGGCTCTGTGCTGACAGTGCAGAGCCTGCTTGGGATTCTCTCTCTCTCTCTCTCTCTCTCCCCCTCCCCCACTTGATCTTGCTTTAAATACATAAACTTAAAAGAAAAAAGAGTATCTCCACTTCAGAGTGTGTTTTCTAGGAAATCTATCTAAGGTACCCACTAAGTGTAAGTGATTACTCAATCAGGGATGAAAATGCCGTTCCTAGAGGTATTTGTATAGCAATAATATTAACTAATATTCACAGAATGATTTCTATGAGCTAGGCACCATGCGAAGCACTTTTGCCTCTGTAAGCTTATTTAGTAAAGAATGGAATGAGCTAATGCCAAAGAGATGAATTTCTAATGGTGAAATTTCAAACTCAGGGAAGGTGAAATTGTCAGCTTAGGGAGTCTGGAAGTGTTTGTGTGTCACATATTCTGTCACAGATTTCTTTCTCTGTCATCTGTCTCATTGTCTAGTAGTCCTAATCTTTTCTATCGGCTGGGTAAAGCCCCCAGCAAGTCAGGGATAGGGCTACCGAACTCATTCTTCCTAAACACACACACACACACACACACACACACAAAACAACAACAAAAAAAAGAAGCAAGACTTCTGCTCTTCTCAGTGGTGCAATAATATTTCTGTTCTGTCTTTTTATTCTAGGGTTCCACTTCTCGGGAGCCTGTGTGAAGGTGAATTCCTCTGAAAGCCAAGCGCCCCTGTCTGGGACTCCCCAGACATTTTCTGAGAAACGGTGACATTGTTCCTAGTACTTCCTCTCCCTTCCTGAGCAGCTCCAGCAGCTACACTTATATCCTCCTTCTTCAAGCTTGGGCTTTCCACCTTTCCTTTCTGTCAGCACCTCCCTCCTGGTGGGGGGCTGGTCTGAAACTTCTTGACTCCAGAGCTGAGCCTCTCTCCATCCCTAAGCTGCCTCCTTCCTGGGGAGCATGCCCAGGCAGCAGGCTGTAGCCCTGACTGGCCCCGCAGCCATCAGGAACATGTCCCAACATGTCGAGTGCTGGCTGAGGCTGTTCTGTCCTTTGAGCTGCCTGCTTTGGGGCAAAGGGGGGTGTTAGGACACAGGAGCCACCCAAGACCCCAAGGAGACCTTGGTCTGAATTCCTATGAACAGAAATACATGGTTTGCAGCAGATCTCTTGGGACTGCCCGGGGATCTGGTGTATGTGTGTGTGTGTGTGTGTGTGTGTGTGTGTGCATTTTTTGCATCAGATCTTGGTCGTGACTTCTAACAACCCGCTCTTTCACCCTCTTCAGGGCAGAAGTCCTTCTTTAAGGGCATACCTGGCTACACACTGAAGTGTATGATTGGAAACTCTTTTTTTTTTAAAAGTATGGAACAGTATTAAGCACTTAGTAGGTGCTTAATAAATACTTGTTGAAGTCTGCTGTGGAGGTGGTGAGCTAAAAGTTATAGGGGGAAAAAAAACAGAACTCACTTCCCAACAACAACAACAACGAAAAGAATTATTTTATGGTGAAGTTCAGTATCACAAAACTTTAAATAATTCAATACAGACTTTCATTAAAAATTTTTTTTTTCCAGAGTAAACAGACAGACAATGTCAAGTCTATTTGAAATGCTTGAAAGCCAAGGGGATTCAAGGGGGGAGGAGGCTATCCTTGTCCTCTGCTGGACATTTAACAACGCAGCCTTTGGGTATGTGTATGTTGGGGCGAGGGCAGCATGGAGAAAGGGAGGAGGGAACTGGTCCTGGGGTGTTGGCCTTCTTGGGGCCTTCTGAGGTCCAGCTGCAGTCCTGGCCCAAGTCCAATATCAGGTAGGCAAGGGAGTCTGTTCTGTGTCCTCCACTCCTACCTGGGCTCCTATGCCAGCATTGAGGAGAAGACCTGTCCTCCCTGAGGTCAGCTGTGTTAGAGGAAAAAGGCCGGGCATGTCTGGGCAGAGATTTCTAGACACTGAGCAGTCCTAGATGTCAGTAATAGTAGCTGTTCCCAGCCCGAGTTCTAATTTTTTATGGGATTTTTGTCCAAATGAACATTCTGTTCTCTGCAATTTTTAAAAAAGATTTAAAGAGTTATTTTATTTTACTATTTCAGTTTATTTTTTTAAAGTAAGCTCTATGCCCAACACGGGGCTTGAACTCAGACCCCAAAATCAAGAGTCGCATGCTCTACTGACTGAGCCAGCCAATCAGTAGAGTCAGAGAACAGAGGTTGTCTGCAATTTTTTAAAAGCTCCAACTGCAAATGTTTTAGGTGAAAGGAGGCAAAATGGGGTGCAAGAGGGGCTGGGAGTGGGAACTGGGTGGGAGGAGGTGAGCACCTCACTTCTGTATCTGTAAGAAGCACCAGTGGACATTTCCAGAATTGTCTTTCATCAAAGTCACCTCAGTATCCTGCCTGAAAATGAAGGGTGCTGGGTGTTTCCCTCTTCCCAGAGCCACTGTGTAAGAGAGGGCAAGGAGCAGAAGGCTCTGGGTGGGGGGCAATAGACCTGTGCTCTAGGGGCACCTGGGTGGCTCCACTGCTCAGGAGTCTGACTTCGTCTCAGGTCATGATCTCAAGGCTTGAGCCCTACGTCAGGCTCGCTGCTGTCCAGGCAGAGCCCGCTTCAGATCCTCTGTCTCCCTTTATCTCTGCCCTTCCCCTGCTTGTGCATGCTCTCCCTCAGAAATAAATAAATATATTTTTAAAAAATAGGCTTTTGCTGCAATCATAGCTATTTATTTGCTGTGTGACCTGAGTCAGATCACTGAACTTCTCTGAGCCTCAGTCTCCTGTAGTTCTGTGGGCCTTGATTTCCTCATCTGTGCAATTAAGGGGGGGTGGATCCCCCTCCTGGCCTCCAAGATGCTTTGTTAGGGTGTCTGGGTGGGTGCATCAGGCGGTGCTTTGGGACACAGGGTCTAGTGACAGATCCGTTGGAATGGTGATGCTATAGTGCGCTTTTCTGGGAATTGCAAAGTGAGGGACTTCCTTTTTTATTACTTATGGAGTTTTATTTATTAAGGGTCACCCCTCGTGCTCTTTTTGGGGCCAGAAAGGGGGCTCCTCCTAAGAATGCCATCCCTTCCTGGGGAGTGCCAACTCACATCCCAATTAAAACAACCCAGATGTGTGGCTCAGTTAGTTTCCCCACTAACTGTGTCAAGCACACAGACCCAGGGGCGGGGGGTGGGGGGTGGGGAGGTGGAGGTGGGGAGGAGGGGAGCGCCCTCCTGCAGCTAATGACATTGGCATCCGAGTTCCGAGGTTCCAGAGCGCGGCGGCCGGGAGCGCAGAGCGCTGCGCGGGGCTGGAAGGGCGGTGCGTCCCAGGCCCTCGGCGGGCGGAGCGGCGGGTCCCGCCTCCCAGCGGCAGATCCTTTATAAGGGCAGCGCCGGGCGGTGCCAGCAGAGGTGTGAGCAGCCGCTCGAGAAGGTGCCCTGGAGACCCGGAGCCGGGCGCGGATTCACGGAGCCACCGAGACCCTGAGACTAGGTGAGGGAGTCGTGGCAGGCAAGAGGGGCAGGAGCCGACCCTGGGCCGGCCGCTCTGAGCGGAGCCGAGCGTGTCCGCCTGTGTCCGTTCACGTCCGTGCGTGTGTCCTCGCGGGTGTATGGCGTGTGTGCTATCTTCACAGGTGAATGCCGTGCGTGGGTCCGTGCGCGGGTCTGGGTTTGCTCGCACGGGTGTCTCTGTAAGTGCCCGTGTGACAGAGGTCGCGCTGTGGCGGAGACTCCCGGAGGAGGGAGGGCCGGAGTTGGAGGGATCCCCTGCCGCGCTCCCCTCCCCTTGAAACAAAGCTGGGCGGAGGGGAGGCGGGGACCCGGGCGTCGCGGACCCCAGGCGCCCTTAGCCTTAGCGGCGAGCGGATGAAGCCCCGGAGCGCCGCGCTCCAGCAGGGGCGGGAACGCCGAGCCCAGCAGGTTCAACGGCGATCCGCTCCCGGGCAGTCCCCGGATCCAATAGGTGCCGTCTCCCCCCACCCCCGACGCCGCCGTGTCCGCCACCGGCTGGGTGCTGAGGTCAGCGCGGGCTGTGTCCCTGGTCCTTGGGAACGTGTTGGTACATGTCCCTCCAGGGCAATCGAGGAGGTGACTCATGGTGACAAGGAGACCCCGGGAAACGAACCGGGTGAGGTCAGAGCCCCTCCCGGGCTGGTGGGGGACAGTGGCGCCCCAGAAGTCCGCTTCCCGGCCCTCGGCGGTCTCTGACTTACCCCCCCACCCCCCCATCAGCACAGTGACCTATTTGGCTGGCACGAAGTGTTCTCAGGGAAGCCGGGGACACCAGGGGGTCCAGGACTGGGTGTGCGGTCCCCGCCTCGCCGCGCGCCCTCGAGGACGCGGAGCGGTGGCCCTGCGCGGGGCGGGTTCGCGCCAGCCAGTCGGTGTGAGAAGAGCAGGAGTCGGACACACCTCTGTTCCACCGAGCCCGCGGACCCCCCGCCCAGCCTGCCCCTGGGTCGCAGAGCCCTGCGCTGCGGGGCGGCGGGGCTTCCCGGGAGGGGAGGACGGGGGGGGGGGTGTCACAATAGGAGGGTGGGACTTCGGGGGGCGCGACGCTGCTCCGGGACTCTGCCAGCCGCATCCGGGGGCTCCCGGCGCTCCCCCCACCCAGGTGCCCTCTCTGAGGGCGACAGGTCTGAGCGGAGCCGGGGAACGAGCCGTCCTTCGGACGCCGCCGTCCTGCGCGGGCCACCGTGCACCCGCCCTGTCGGGGGCCCTCGGGGGACCCTGGCGCCCTTCTCGTTCGGAAAAGAAGCTTGGACTTACTAGGGTTTGGCACTTTTGGGCGCCCCGGCAGCTTCCCCCTCCCTTCCCCTCCCCTCCCCTCCCCTCCCCTCCCTCCACGTTGCGTTTCGAGGAGGACTTTTCGAGCGGTTTTGTTTTCCTTGCTTTCGTCTATTTTTATTTTCCAGGGATCTGACTCATGCCGTGCTTTGGGCGTGGAGATAAGGTGGAGGGCCCAAACCTCTGCGCGCCTGTGCGTGCGGTGTGTGTGTGTGTGTGTGTGTGTGTGTGTGTGTGTGTGTGTGTGTGTGTGTGTGTCACAGAGGAGCGCGCGGTTTCCCAACAGTGGCGGGGCTCTCGGAAGCCTGGCTGGCTCAGCGTGACGTGTTTGCGGCCCCTGGTTCCCCTCCGAGTCCCCCCACCCCCCCACCTCCAGAGGGTGACGCGCAGCCTGAGTGGAAGCGAAGTTTTGGCGGGTGGGGAGGGCTTTGCAGGAAACTGACTCATCACAACTCCCTGCTGCTGTCCAAGGCTCTGCCCACGCCCCGCCGAGCCTGCGCGTGATTTCCTGGCGACCAGCGCCCCCTTCCGGCCCCAGCGCGAAGAGCAAACATGCCTTCCCGCGGAAGGCGGAGTCACCCGCCTTTCCTTCCCGCTCGCTTCGGTCACTCGCCGCTTCTGCCAACGCCCCTTAACAAGAGTAATCGGTTCAGCGGTGTGTAATGAGTGCTTACTGTTTACTGCGGAATTAAAATTGTTTGAAATCTAAAGCACCAAGGCCAACAAAGGAAGCTCTTCTCGGTTACTTGCTTGTTAAACAAGGGTTTGTGTTTCTCAGCTCTCCCGGAGCTGGGAGTTAGGATAATGGGAGGGAGATCAGATTTTGATGCGGAGCCTATGAGACCAATAAGGACAGGGGCGTTAGCAGACCCGATCCCTGCCTGGATTCTGGTCTCAGCTCCTAGAAGCCAGGGAGTATCGAGCGTCCTGATAAAATCCTAGGCAGGCGCCTCCTCCGTGTGCCAGTGAGGCACTGAGACCCAGAATGTTCACTTTGGCCATCCTGTGTATCCCCTCTTGAATGGCGCCCCCAGAATGCCCATCTGGGGAACTGCCAAACACCTGCTTAAATCCCCCTTAGTTGGAGTTAAATGAATCTGGGGAAAGAGGGCCTATCAATATGGGGGTTTTTTGTTTGTTTGTTTTGGTTTGGGTTGGGTTGGTTTTTTAGAGAGAAGAGAGAGCAAGCGGGGGAGGGGCAGAGGAAAGAGAATCCCAAGCAGCCTCCACACTAAGGCAGAGACTGAAGCAGGGGCTCTATCCTTACCCTGAGATCATGACCTGAGTGGAAGTCAAGAGTCAGTGGCTCTTTTGACTGAGCCACCCAAACACCCTTGTATTATCTTCTTATCTTATCTTTGAGAGAGAGTGTGAGTGAAGAAAGGCCAGAGGGAGACAGAGAATCTTAAGCAGGGTCCATGCCCGGTGCAAGAGGCCTCAGTGTGGCTCCATCTCATGGCTGCAAGGTCATAGGACCTGAGCCAAAATCAAGAGTTTGGTGCTCGGCTGGCTGAGCCACCCAGGTGCCCCTCAATCTGTATTTGTAAAAAGCTCCCCAAGTGGGGCGCCTGGGTGGCTCAGTTAGTTAAGCACCCAACTTTGGGTCAGGTCATGATCTCAGAATCTCATGGTCAATGGGCTCCAGCCCCACGTCAGGGTCTGTGCTGACATCTCAGAGCCTGGAGCCTGCTTCGAATTCTGTGTCTGGGTTCTGTGTCTTCCTCTCTCTCTGCCCTCCCCACCTTGTACTCTCTCTCTCTCTTTCTCAAAAATAAAAAATAAACATTAAAAACAAAAGTTTCCCAAATGATTCTGCTGGGTCTGTGGCTAGTAATACAAAACTAGAGAAAGAGTAAGGATGAACACCAGAGCACAGAACCCAGGACAAACAGCCTTGGGTTCAAATCTTGGCTATGCCACTTGTGAGCTGTGTAACCTTGGGCAAGTTTCTTAATTTTCTGAGCCTTGGTTACTCATTCTGTAAAAAAAAAAAAAAAGCACATATACCCACTCTTTAGGAACAATCCCTTGGCACATAAAACTATAAAAATAAATCCCGATTCTTGCCCTGAAGAGAGTGGGCAAAGGTTATTTGAGGGCCCTGGGTAGCCCCTCTATGGGGCAGTGGCCCTTGGCCTTTTTCGTTTTCTGGTTTGGGGTTAAGCTCCCTATCTCTTCAAACTCTTGCTCTTTTAATTTGCTCTGAGGTCACCTGGTGCCTCTCCTCCCCCATCAGCTGTGAGAGGTGGGGTGGGGAAGGGTAGGTGTGCCAGGGGTCCGGTCTTCCTGCCCCAGGAGGTCACTCAGCAGAGCTTTCGCCCTCAGAGCCTGCAAAGCACGACGTGTCCTCGGGAAAACGCGGTCCCTGCCAAGGTCGCACAGCCGCTCAGCCCTGGAGTCAGGCCAGGGCAGGGCAGGTGGGTGCCAGTGCTTCGTCACGAGCAAACTCAACCTTGGTTTTCCCTCTTCTGAAGTGGGAGGAGAGGAACCGGGTAGACCGGCCACTTCTAATTTTCTTTGCCTGTAAAACGGGTTCTTTGGACGCAGCCAACATAGGACAGGGGCTCCCAGGCTGTCTAGACTTCAGATCACCTGATGTGCCTGGCAGGATGTGGCTCCGCCTGGGAGAAATCATCATCCTGCCCCGCCCTGCCCAGCCCCTCCTCGCCCCCAGGCCTCCAGCTTGATGACATCCTTGGGAAAGGCCCTCAGCACACAGCACCTGTCAGCTGCTGTCTGACAGAGGCGGTGGCCTGGGGGAGCGAGGTGGGGGGAGGCTCAGCCAGAACCGAGCACTGAACGAAATAATAACCCTTCTGTGTTCCAAGCACTTCTGTATACCAGGTGCTTCTCTAAGCATGTTCCCTGCATTAACTCAGTTAATCCTTACATGTGCCTTCTGAGACATTCACTATTACTGTCTCCATTTTCCAGATGAGAAAAATCGAGTTGCTGAGAGGTTGAGCCATTTGTCTAGGGTCACCCAGCAGAGCCTGGATTCCAGCCCAGGCGGTCCAGCTCCAGAGCCCTCACTCTTAACCACAAGATACAGCCTCTCCGCTCTGTTCCAATTGCCTTGCCTGAAGGGACTCCCTGACCTATTGCTTGAGGCTGCTTCCATAGCTCCATTTTATAGATGAGAAAGCTGAGGCCCAGAGATATTAAATGACATTTTATTTTTACAATTTTTATTTTTACATTATATATTATATAATTATATATTACAAATTTATAAACATTTTTGTTAATGTTTATTTATTTATTTATTTATTTTAATATTTTTATTTATTTCTAGGAGAGAGAGAGAGACAGCGTGAGCAGGGGAGGGTCAGAGAGAGAGGGAGTCACAGACCGAAACAGGCTCCAGGCTCCGAGCTGGCAGTCAGCACAGAGCCCGACGCGGGGCTCGAACCCACGAACCGCGAGATCATGACCTAAGTGAAAGTCGGACGCTTAACCGACTAAGCCACCCAGGCGCCCCAATGTTTATTTATTTTTGAGAGAGAGAGAGAGTGAGACAGAGCATGAGCTGGGAAAGGGCAGAGAGAGAGGGAGATACAGAATCTGAAGCAGGTTCCAGGCTCTGAGCTGTCAGTACAGTGCCCAACGCCGGGCTTGAACTCACAAACTTCGAGATTGTGACCTGACCTAAAGTTGGATGCGTCACAGACTGAGCTTACCTAGGTGCCCCTTCTTGTAATTTTTAAATTAAAAAAATTTTTTAAGTGACTGCTTATTTTATTTAAAGTTTATTTTTGAAGAGACAGACAGCATGAGTTGGGGAGGCGCACAGAGAGAGGGAGAGAGAGAATCACAAGCAGGCTCCTCGCTGCCAGCACAGAGCCCCATGTGGGGCTCAAAGTCAGGAAACCATGAGATCATGACCTGAGCCAAAACTAAGAGTCAGGCACTTAACCGACTGAGCCACCCAGGTGCCCCTTTAAGTGACTTTTAAAATTTTAGGTAGCAGGCAGCGAGCTAGGACTGGATCCTAGGTATCTGTTATCCCAGTGACCAGGGTACTTTTGTGTTTCAGAACAGGGTTATCCCACATGGGCCTCTGGGTCAAGGGGTTCAGGAGGCCAGCGAAGCTGTCCGCCTGTCCTTTCATAATGCAGAGTACTAACCACTATATGATCACGGCCCTTTCAATCTGGTACCTGACCTTTTGGCCTGGGCCGCGGCTGGGAAACTACCGGACTCTGGCAATTCACACATACTAGGGGCATTCGCGCCCATGAGGGACACCTTGGGGGGGAAAGAAATTGATTTTAGTTGATAAAGCCAGGTGGTAAACAGGACTCTGATCCTTGCTATTGCAGTAAACTTGTCTTTGTCAACATAAGCCTGTCCTTCAGCAGCTCACTCCCCCAGTGACCTTGGGGTACCAGGGTAACCTAGCTCTGCCCCCACCCCGTGGCTGTGGGCTGGGGCCTGGGGGCGGCCTGTGGGAAGGCAGTGTGGAAAAGCGGCTGGAAGGAAGCAAAGAGCCCTCACATTCCAGTGTGAAGACTCCCTCCGGGCAGAGCGTGGCCCGGTAAGGTAGGGTCCAGTTTCCCGAGTGACCAGGGCCTTCCCGTGTCTCGGCTGCAGGTGCCATGGCAGAGCCGTCCGGGGATGCCCACCAGGTCCCGCATGGCAGCAAGGCCTGCCGCCGCCTCTTCGGGCCCGTGGACAGTGAGCAGCTGCGTCGAGACTGTGACGCGCTAATGGCGGGCTGCGTGCAGGAGGCCCGCGAGCGATGGAACTTCGACTTCGTCACCGAGACACCGCTGGAGGGCGACTTTGCCTGGGAGCGTGTGTGGGGCCTGGGCCTGCCCAAGCTCTACCTGCCCGCGGGGCCCCGGGGGGGCCGGGATGACCTGGGAGGGGGCAAGCGGCCCAGCACCTCGCCTGCCCTGCTGCAGGGGACAGCTCAGGAGGACCACCTGGACCTGTCCCTGTCCTGCACTGTCATGCCTCACCCCCCTGAGCGGCCTGAGGCGTCTCCGGGTGCACCTGGCACCTCTCAGGGCCGAAGACGGCGGCAGACCAGCATGACAGGTGAGGCTAGGTGTGGGGAAGGGCACTGTAAGGGATCAAGACTCAATCTGCGGTGCAAGGGCTGACCTCCCTGGCCCAGGGGAAGCAAGCCCAGACAGACAAAGCACCTTGCCTGAGGTCACACGCAAGTCTACAGCCAAGACCAACTAGCTAACATCTACTGGGGACATCTGTTAGACGGCAGGCCCTCCACTTAGGTGGATTTCTAGGGTGGATTTCATTTAGTCCTTAGAGCAGCCCTATCCCATATGACCTTCTTGCCACTCTTTTATAGGAGTGGAAATAAGGCTCAGAGAGGTAGCGTGGCTTGCCTACGGTCCCACAGTGAATTTGCAGTGGAGAGAAAACTAATGACAGTAATTTCCTGGGTGCCCTATCCAAATCTAACTCGCCTTCCCCATCACACACACACACACACACACACACACACACACACACACATTTCCCATCCACCCTCCCCTGCCAATTTTGTTCTCTTTGGCTTTTTTTTTTTTTTTTTTTTACTATTAACAGCTACTTCCTTGTCCTGATATTGTCTGTCTGCCCCATGATGTTATTATCTCCATGAAAAGGGATCTCTATCTCCCTCATTGCTGGATTTCCAGCACCTAGGACAGCGTCCGGCACACAGTAGGTGCTTGATTAAAAAAAAAAATGGATGAGCGACGCTCACATTTGAGCATTTACTGTCCCAGGCCCTAGACCAGAGCCTTTAGAGAGGGCGTTTCATTCAGTCCTTAGGGCACCACACCAATGGTCATCTTCATTTTATATGTAAGGAAACTGAGGCTCAGGGAGGTGCAGTCAAGAATCCTGTGGCGAATTTGCAGCTGGATCAGAACTGACAATACTGAAGATACTAGCTCACATGGATATGGCCCAGTCATCATGCAGGACACTTTTCATGGATTATCCAATTGCATTCCTATAGCACTGCTATTCAGTAGAATTCTGCAGTGATGCAAATGTCCAGTGCCACTAGCCAAAATGTAGCCATTGAGCATTTGACATGGGGCCGGTGTGACTGAGGAACTGAAGTTTTCATATTATTTGAGTCTAATTAATTTAACTATGGGCTACTGGCTACTGTGGTAGCAGCCTGGCTTGAAGCAGGCCCACGGATGTTGGTCTGGTTATCATCCGTCATGTCTGGGAAGCGTGGAGGCCCTGTATAGTGGTCCCCTGGGAGACAGAGTGAGAGTTGCCAGAGTTTTCCCTGTACTTGGCCATGTGCCCCTTTGGCCTTAGGGAGGGGTCCCTGACCCTCTGCTCTGTGCTTTGGATGGGTGGCTCCGCTGGGCCCCTCTCCCTCCCGGCCTGGCTGACTTCTGTTCTCTCTTCCCAGATTTCTATCACTCCAAACGCCGGCTGATCTTCTCCAAGAGGAAGCCCTGATCTGCCCACTGGAAGCCTCAAGCTCCTAGAAATGAGCTCCCGACCCCCCCTCCCCCCCCGTCCCCACCCCTACAAGCCTCTTCTCCACCTTTGCCCTTAGCCCTTCAATTTGTGCGTTTTAATTATTATTTGTGTTTTAATTTAAACTCCTACTCATGTACATACCGTGCTTGCCACCACCCTCCCCCCCGCCCCGCCTCTAGCAATTCCAATTATTTAAAAAACCAGTAGCAGAATGATAGGCTTATTAGAGTGCTAAGTATTTTTATTATGCAAACTGTTATTTAAGACGTCTTTATCCTGTGCTCCCCATTTCCGCTCTCCCAGAGGTAAGGTGGGGCCGGCGTGACCCTCACCTTCTGGGTGGTGCTCCCTGGAGGGGTCTGCCTCCTTGTGCTCACCACCCCATGGGTGTTTTGAAATTTCTGCCCCTTTCCTGCGTTCTCAAACCTGAATTCTTTATAATTTGAGAAGTAAACAGATAGCACTTTGAAGGGGGCCCAGCAGGGTGGGGGCGTCATCAACCCTTTGGAGTCCCCTCCCCTTCCCTAAGGTTGGGCAGGGTGACCTTGAAGTGGGCACAGCCCGGAACATGGCTAGGAACGTGGCACTTTCCTGTCCCTTGGTGCCCCACCCTGCCCTGTGAAGGCGTGGGCGAAGGTAGGGTCCTGTAGCAGACCACCCCACCTCCTCTCGCCCCCTCTGCCACCCACAGAGGGGCCAGTCTCAATGTTTGGCCTCCCCTGCACTTTTCTAGGGGCTCCAGATGCCCAGCTGGGCTTTCAAGCCCCTCTCTGCTCCCCTCCCCTCCCCTCCCCCATACCCTTTCCCTCTACTACCCTCTGGGCCCTAGGTGGCAGCTCTGGGGTGCCTGTGCCCCCAGCTTAGTGAGCGGGAAGGAAAGACGTGTGCTAGAAGTAGGGGTCCCCAGTTCTACCTCAGGCAGCTCAAACAGCGACCACATTTTCCTCTTACCTTCCCGGGCAGAGGTTCTGGGTGGTCCGACAGGCCTTCTTGAGTGGGGATCTCTGTCAGGAGTATGTCACGGGGAGCAGATTTTTCGAGGAGGAAGAGTGTGACGCCAGCCTCTGGAATGCATCCAAGGACCTTCCCCGCTGCCCCACCCTCCCCCATTTCATTGCACTTTGAATCGCAGCTGAACAAGGAGTCAGATGTTTTAAGACAGTAAGGTAGAGGCTGTGGACAGGGTAGGCTACGTGGGTGAATACGGCCCTGGGAGTCGTGACTTATTGTCTTTCCCAGCACTGAACATTGAGCCCATGGAGGCACCGAGGGACTTAGTGCGTCTGACCCCAAACACCCAAAGTTCCTATAATATGCTGGCCTGGACTGTTTTCTCCCGGCTCCTCCTATCTCCACCTAGACTGTAAGCCTCTGAAGGGCAGGGAACAAGTCCTCTACTGCTCTGCGTCCTTCGTAGCCCCTCAATAAATGCTGGGTCCACAGCAGGTGCTCAATAAATGTTTCCTGATGATTTTAGTTGTAATATTACCATGGTGGCCAATATGCCTTGTCATTTATAAGAATAAGTGAGCAGATGTTCTTTTGGTTGTGTGTTTTGGTTTGTTTTTTTTTTTTACACAATTCTAACAATTAAGCATTTAAAGTTTAAAAATACAGAGAGCTTCACAAACGGACCATGAGGCAAAAAAAGCAGACGACAATAAAACAAACACAATAAACATCAGGCCTCTGCAAAGATCGTCACAGTCAATATTTTGGTTCATTGTGTGGTCTTTTTTAGTAAGGGATATGTTACTCACCAGGGACCCGCAGATCATTACTCACTACGGAAATGCACATTAAAACCACAGTAAGATAACACTGTACACCTACCAGAATGACTAACGTGAAAAAGACTGACAAGGCCAAGCGTGGGCAAGCATCGGGAACAACCGGAAGTCTTAAACCCTGCTGCCGGAAGTATAAAATATTTGAACTACTTTAGGAAACAGGCAATCCCTTCTAAAGATGGCTTCCCTCGTGCCTACCCCGTGACACGACACTCCCATTCCCGTTTGTTCTCACGAGAAATCACTACACATTTCTACCAGAAGACACGTTCATAGCAGCGTTATTCTTGACAGACCCAAGCTGGGAACATCCCAACTGTCCACAACAAGAATGGATGTGCAAATTGTGGTATCTTTCTACCGTGGGGGTATTACACAAGGTTAAAAAGAACAAAGTAGTTTATGTGCACGTTTCTGATGATCTATTCATAACTGACCACTCCAAGACTTAGTGGCTTAAAACAATAACCCGTGTTTGCTCCTGATTCTGCAATTTGGTCAAAAACTACTTTTCGAATATGGGGTAGTTCTCTGCTGTGTGGGGCATGGCTTTGCTCTAGAACCCGAAGGGTATGAGGTAGGGCTCTCCCACTGGGGCTTTTCAGAGACTTCACACTGCCCACTTATCTGCTACGGATATTTCTAGTACCACGGGACACACGGGGTCGTATGTCCCAAGGGCTTGTCCCATAGCACGGACCTGTCACAGAGCCCTCTTTTGTTCTGGACTCCACTCAAACGTGGCAGCTCCCCACGTCATCCGGTAAATGGGCCAGAGCATTCGTATAAGGCCTCCCAAGTCCAATGTGGCTCACTAAAGCTCCACCTCTTCTGAGGGGGAGCGGTCCACAGCACTTGTCTTTTCCTATAAAGGCTGTGTAGACTATTCTAGCAAAGATACCATGTCTGACATAATGGCTGCCATTAGGGCTACTACGTGGATAATCACCAATTGCCATGCTTCGTTTGGTTATTATAGGAGCAGTATGGGGTGATGGAAGGGGGATTTGATGGGGACCGCCGTGCATCCTGCAGGGCTTTGAGAGGAACACTAGACTCTGCACTTCCCATGGTATGTGGTGTTGCTTCTGATTCACTCTCCTGACTAGTGGGATAACTTTAGAGACTTCCATTCAGTCCTTCTTTCCATTAGTGGCTCTCATTCTGTAGATAACGGAACCGACCAGTGCTCATTCTGCCAACTGCTAAATATATCCACCCCAATTTGCACTCAGGGGCTAGGAAATAACTACAGAGTGTGTCCACAGGCCTACTGGACTCTGAGAGGAACCCGGCAAGGACTCCATTATCCCCCAGCCTCACATGTCCCCCTACACTAAAAGGAGGCCATATGGTATTTTGGGTCACCTGGTACCAGTATAAGCTCAGACTCTGTATCCAATAGACCTCAAAAGACCTGGTTATTCCCTTTTCCACACTGTACAGCTATTCCGGTGTCTAGCTGGAGGGCACTTCGAGGGGAAAGATGGAGGAAATATTTATTTAATATACTTACAGTGACATTATGGGTCTTTTTCTTCAGTCAGTGAGTCTGGGTCTGAGAACTGGCTCAAATACGGAGCTGGGTGAGAGATTGCAATTTTTCTTTCCTTTTTAAAAAAATTGTTTAAACATTGTATTTATTTTTGAGAGACAGAGCACACGCGAGGGAGGGGCAGAGAGAGGGAGACATAGAATCTGAAGCAGGCTCCAGGCTCTGACCTGCCGGCACAGAGCCCAACGTGGGGCTCGAACCCACAAACTGTGAGATCATGACCTGAGATGAAGTCAGACGCTTAACTGACTGAGCCACCCAGGCGCCCCAGGCTCCTTCTTTTAAGTCACAAATATAACAAGGGCCAGTTTTGATGATCATCTGTCTAACGTGGTTCTGAATGCTTTATGTGGTTTATAGCATTTAATCCTTACAACAAACCTATGAGCGGGACACTATTATTACCTCTGTTTTACAGTTGAGAAACTGAGGGAGTAAGCCCTTACGTCACTTGCCTGAGGCCACGCCTCTAGGAAGTGGTGGGGAGCCAGGACATTCATGCTGGTGACCCCGGTGACATTGCCTGCTTGATCCATAAACCAGAAAGGGGAAGTGCCTCCCGCAGGGCCACTACCTTCATGACCACTCCCTGGAGGCCCTGGGCACCTGTCTCCACTAGGTCCCTCCTCTGTCTCTGAAGTAACTCAGGTTTTCAAATGCAAATTTGAACCAAGCTCCCCCGCCCCGGTTTCCCACCAGGGAACCCTCCTAAGCCTAGAGACTAGAGATGGCGTGGAGCCCGCAGCGGACCCAGGTCCCCACGTCCACGCTGTGCCTCAGGACAGAGAGTATTTAGCCTCGGCGTTTCCTAAACTGTGAGGTGAATGCAAGCATCTTTGGGGACTTGAAAACCTGCGAGTGTGAAACGTCCCCATTGATAAAACAGTCTCACTGTCTCGGACCGTTGTTCATTCAGTCAGTTTTTGTAAAGTGTAGTTTGAGCGCAGTGTTTTTAAGCCCAGCGGCACCGTATTTTAAAATTAGCTGTGCTGTTTCCAGAAAGGCCCGGATCTAACTTTTTTCTCGGCACTTGGCTCCGGCCTCCTGCTGGCTGGTCTCCCGGCAGATTCTCCCCTGGGGCTGAGCTCTGACCACTCGGGCTCCATCAGGGAGGCCTGGGGCCATCCCTGGCTTCCCCGTGCCCATTTTCTTTCCATGGTTGGGGGGGGGGCGGTGAGGATGCAGGGCAGATGACCTGACATACTGGGGGCTGGGTCTAAAAAATCAAACATCACTCTGTTCCCAGGAAGTGGAGAGAGCCCCTCACTGCTGAGAAAAAGGTCTTGGATTTGTTGCAGTGGCCTCACCAGCAGCAAACGATGTTGGTCCTACCTTCAAAATACATCAGGGGCGCCTGGGTGACTCAGTCCAACTCTTGGTTTCAGCTCCGGTCATGATCTCACGGTTTGTGAGTTTGAGCCCCGCATGGGGCTCTGCACTGACAGTGCAGAGCCTGCTTGGGATTCTCTCTCTCTCTACCCCTCCCTTGTTTACTCCCTCTCAAAATAAATAAATAAACTTAAGAGAATATTTAAAAAATTATATCCAGAGTCCACGGCTACCCTCCTGGTCCAAATCATCGCTTCTTGTGTGAATTATCCTAACAGCCTCCTCACTGGTCTCCCTGCTTCTGCCCTTGCCTAGGACAGTCTATTATCCAGTGAAGACAGCCAGAGGGTTACTTTTAAGACCTCTGGCTTCCACCTCACTTATGGTAAGAACCCAGGTCCTTACATGGCCCACAGGTCCTCCTGTCTGTTACTTGTGACCTCATCTTCTCCACTCTTCCCTCCATTACCTGCTCCAGCCACACAGGTCTCCTCACTGTTACTCATGTACACAGAACACGCTCCTGCCTCAGGGCCTTTGCACCCACTGTTCCCTCTCCTGAACACTCTTCTTCCAGACCTTCTTCCTTGTAAGCTCTATTCCAACATCACCTCCTCATCCAGGCCTCCCCCAGCCACCCCATCTAAAATATACTTCCCTCCATTCACTTTGCTTTACTGTTCTTTGTAGCCCTTATTACATATTTCCTCCTTTGTAGCCCTTATTATGTATCCCACCCCACCTCGGTTTTGTGTCCTCAGTGCCTAGCACAGTGTCTGGCACATATTAGGTGCTCAACAAATATTTTTGAATTAAAAAAATGAATGCCTTAGAGTGCCTGGGTGTCTCATTCGGTTAAGCATCCGACATCGGCTCAGGTCATGATCTCATGTCATGGTCCATGAGTTCGAGCCTGCATCGGGCTCTGTGCTGACAGCTCAGAGCCTGGAGCCTGCTTTAGGTTCTGTGTCTCCCTCTCTCTCTGCCCCTCCCCCACTCATGCTCTGTTTCTCTCTGTCTCAATAATAAATAAACATAAAATTTTTTTTAATGAATGCCTTATTTAGTTTAATAAAGCTATAGAAACTCTCTGGGTATCAATTTCCTCACCTGTAAAAATGGGGTAAAAAGGATGGTTCATTGTGAGAATATCGGTTTATTTAGAAATTACATTTGTTAAATTTCAAACCTTATTGTTTTGAAATAATTTCAGGCACAGAAAAATTGCAAAAATAGTAAAATAAGTCCCATATACATGTTAATGTTTTATCACATTTCCCGCATCACTCTCTCTCTGAATGTGTACAAATTATTCTTTTTCTTTTCTTTTTTTTTTCAAATGTTAATTTACTTATTTTTAGAGAGAGGGAGAGTTTGTGGGCACTGGGGGGAGGGGCAGAGAGAGAAGGAGAGAGAGAATCCCAAGCGGGCTCCATGTTGTCAGTGCAGAGCCCAAAACGGGGCTTGATTCCACCAACTGTGAGATCATGACCTGAGCTGAAATCAAGAGTTAGACGCTTAACTGACTGAGCCACCCAGGTGCCCTTGAACACATAGAAATTATTCTTTTATTTATTATTAAAATTTTTTTAATGTTTATTTTTAGAGAGAGAGAGAGAGCAAGCCCATGCAAGCGGGGGAGGGGTAGAGGGAGAGGGAGACAGAGGGCCCAAGGCGGGCCCTGCACTGACAGCAGAGAGCCCAATGCAGAGCTCAAACACGAACTGTGAGATCATGACCTGAGCCAAAATCAGACGGACACTTAACCAACTGAGCCACCCAGACTCCCCTTAAATTTATTTTTCAGCAGGTAATATATCAAGATGGTACAAAATAAACAGCGAAACATGTTTCCCTCCTTCATCCCAACACTTCTCTCCAGCCTAACTGCTACCAGGTTCTCGTATATCCTGTCAGAAATCTTAGGCGCATTTACAACCGTGCAGGGATGCACATGCATTTACAGGGCACACATTTCATCCACACACCTTTTCCTTCATGCAAAGCATACTACACTCATTGCTCTGCACCTTGCTGGTTTTACTCAACGATCTATTTTGAAGGTCTTCACACTGGTCCACCTGTATCCTTTTCATTTTCTTCACAGCTGCCTCGTAGGCCCTCCACGGACATATTTGAGCTTTAATCAGTTCCCTGTTGGTGGAAATTTAGTTTGTTTCCAGTCCTTTGCTACTGTAGACAATGCAGTAGTGAAATCTTTCTATATCGTCATTTGGCGCATCACCTGTAGGACAAATGACTAAAAGTGAAATTGCTGAGTAAAAAGCTCCTTCCTTTTTAGTGTTGACAGTCTCCCCACATTGCTTTTCAGGAAAGCTACACCAGTTTATGTTCTTCCTTACAATGTGTGAAAATGTTTCCCTGCATCCTTTACAACACAGCATGCTATCAATTAAAAAAAATTTTTTTAACATTTATTCATTTTTGAGAGAGAGAAAGAGAGACAGACTGTGAGCAGGATAGGGGTAGAGAGAGAGAGGGAGACACAGAATCTGAAGCAGGCTCCAGGCTCCAAGCTGTTAGCACAGAGCCTGACGCAGGGCTCAAACTCACAAACCGAGATCATGACCTGAGCCGAAGTCGGATGCCCAACTGACTGAGCCACCCAGGCACCTCTCAGTTTTATTTTATTTATTTATTTTTTTGCTTTGTATATTGAAGAACTTAAAATATTACATTGTAGTTTCATTTTGTTTTATTTTTTAATTTTTTAAATGCTTATTTTTGAGAGAAAGTGAAAGAGAGAGTCGGGGAGGGGCAGAGAGAGAGGAACACGGAATCTGAAGCAGGCTCCAGGCTCTGAGCTGTCAGTACAGAACCTGACTCAGGGCTTGAGCTCACAAACCGTGAGATCATGACCTGAGCTGAAGTCAGACACTAAACTGACAGCCACCCAGGCCCCTGCATTTCTTTTATTATAAGTGAAAATGAATATTTTTCACATGTTGAAAAGCCATTGGTATTTTTTTTCTCCCACAAATTGTCTCTTTATTGATGGTCCCAATTTCTCTATAGGAACTTATTATCTAAAGAGGAAATGAGCTTATTTTCTGTGACATGGGAATATTTCTTCACAGTTCGTTTGCCTTTTGACTTGTCAGTGGTTAATGGGTTTTTTTGTGTTTTTTTTTTGGCCGTTCAGTCATTTATTTTTTATTCTAAAATTTCTGTGTCATCAATTATGTCAATCTTTTCTTTTATGGCTTCTAGATCTTTGTGATAGGCCTGGAATGGCCTTGCCTGCTCCAGGATTGTTTAAAAAACTATCCCATGATTTCTTACCACATCTGTTGAAACATACACGAGAGTTGAGAGAATAGAATGAGTCAGTGCTGCCCTTGCCAACTTCAACAGTAACCAGAGCAGGGCCGGGGCCTTAGTTCATCTGTCCGCCGCCCCTAAACCCCCGCCATTACTTTGAAACCTATCCCAAACATATAATTTTATGGTTTTTTAATGCTTGAACTTATACCATCTGGAGTTATTTTGTTTTATTATTTTTAAACGATTTTATGTATTTCTTTATTTTTAAATGTTTATTTATTTATTTTGAGAGAGAGAGAGCATGAGCAGGGAAGGCACAAAGAAAGGGAAAGAGAGCTCTGTGCTGTCAATGCAGAGCCCAATGCGGGGCTCGAACTCACGAACTGTGAGATCATGACTTGAGTCGAAATCAAGAGTCAGATGCTTAACATAGCCATGCAGGGGCCCCTAGATTTTATTTAATGTTAGGCAACATCTACACCCAACTGGGGGCTTGAACTGAATCCTGAGATCAAGAGTTGCATGCTCTACCGACTGAGCCAGCCAGGCGCCCCCCTCTAGAACGATCTTAGAGTTAGAGCCCCAACTTTGCTTTTTGGAGATAGCTAGTCCATTCTCCAAATGGTTTATTGAGTAAACCATCTTTTTTAAAAATCTTTTTTTAAATCTTTATTTATTTTTGAGGGGGGAGGGGCAGGGAGGGGGTGGACAGAGGATCTGAAGCAGGCTCTGCGCTGATAGCAGCGAGCCCAATGCAGGGCTTGAACTCAGGAACTGTGAGATCACCACCTGAGCCAAAATCAGACGCTCAACCGACTAAGCCACCGGGGTGCCCCTTGAGTAAACTGTCTTTTATCCACAGATTTGAACTGCCACTTGTAACATACATTAAATTCCCATATGCATTTGTGTCTATTCCTGTCTATTCTGTTCCACTGATTCATCCCTGTATATTCATGCTCTGAGACCACACTCTTCTGCTGGTTGTAGCTCCACAATACATTTCGGTACTAAGTTAGGCTATTCTCCAAAGGATGATTTGGATGTAAGCCTCCCCTGGTTATTTGCGGACACCGTCTGAGACACGATGTACAGTTACCCCAGGACAGTCCGTACACCAGCCTTAGCCATAACCATGTCCCATGGACACTCTAGCTTGGATAAGGCATAGCATCACGCTGGCAACCAGACACTTGGGTCCAAGTCCTGGCTTTGCCACTGACAGCCGGGTGACCCTGAGCAGCCCACCTTACCCTTCAGAGCCCCTGCTTAGAACTAGCCCCTCCCTGCTAGTTCCCGTGCTCTGCAGCTCTAAGATTTTAGGGAGAGGGGCCTGGGGAGTATCAGCCCAGATTATGAAAGGACAGCCGGTGCTCACTTCTACAGGAAGTCCTGTAGATAACACAGGAGATTGGCTTGCTGGGGAACGGAAAGGGCGATTAAGCAAGAGACAAGACTGTTAACAGTTCCAGAGCTCGTGGGCTCCTGGGGGCAACGGTTACCCCACCACCAGGTCCAGGAGGCCAGCACTGGGTGCCCGACCGGGAGCCTTTGAGAGGTGGGAGTCACCAGCGTGGCAATGCTTTCTTTTCTTTAGGAGGGGTGGGGATGGGGGAAGGAGCAGTGGTCCCCATCTGGCTCCTGTGACGAGGGTGCAAAGGTCTGAGCCCTCTTTTCTTGAGAAATGGGAGCTCCCTGCATGGTCTGATGAAGACACTTGGAGGGGGACTGGGATAGATCGCCTCCCTCAGATGGCTGCGTGACCCTGGGCAAGTCACCCAGCTTCTCAGAGCCTTGGTTTCACTATCGAGTCAGCGAGGGGAAGAGAGAGGGTGAGTAGACCAGAGCCAGGCACTCAGTGGTCTCTCAGACCCACCATGCTCGACAATTTGGGTTCTGTGGCTGTCACTATTATTTTCAGTTATTGGAGAAAGTGAGGTGAAGGGCAGAAGGGGCATCTCCTTGCCCCTTTGGTGAGAAGAAGATGGAGTTAGGGAAGCCGTATGCTAGCTGTCGCCTACCCCATTTTTTTAAATGTTTATTTATTTTTGAGACAAAGACAGAGTGCAAGCAGGGGAGGGACAGAGAGAGAGAGAGAGACAGAATCCGAAGCAGGCTCCAGGCTCTGAGCCGTTAGCACAGAGCCCGACGGGGGCTCGAACCCACAGACCGTGAGATCATGACCTGAGCCGAAGTCGGACACTTAACTGACTGAGCCACCCAGTCGCCCCCCCCTCTATTTTTCTTAAGTGGCTCTCCGCTCCCTGACCCAAAGCACGTAGTGCCTGCTCCCCTAACCCAGTCCCACAATGGTTCCTATAGATGCCTGGGAGTGGGATCCCTTCTCCCTCGAATTTGGCTTCCACATTTGTGTGGTTGCTTGGGCGAGGGAGGTGGGGAGAGGTGGTAAGGCTGAGGGTGTGTGTGCGTGTTCCTGGTCATGAGGGGCGCTGACTGTCAAGGGTGTGAGGTAGCGATGATGGGGGTGGGGGGGTGCCAGAGGATGGAGGGGTCCCCCTGCTGGCTGACTCGGAGAGGTGTTGTCCTGAGTGACTGCCAGCGGGCAGGGGCCTTCGCCGCGCCCATGACCTGTGAGGGGTTGTCCTGTCAGACCCATGAGGGAGGGGTCAGTGGTGGCTGAGCAGGAGCTGGCTGACAGGGAGCATGTGTGTGAGTGACCCGCTGCCTCTGAGGGGTCACGCCTGGCCACGAAGGGGACGCAGCTGTTTTAAGGGTTGCTGCAAGGCCATGAACGGGGAGTTGGCCATCCCCGACTGGAGGTGTTTGTACTTGGAGGCAGGGCTGGTGGCGCGCGCGGCATCTGCTGCCCTTCTACCCCGGGGCCTCCTGCCAGGCAGGGGGTGGTGCCTCCGGGCGGCCCTCCAGGGAAAGGACTGGGTACTCGGGCTGTAGCTGAGTGGGAGCCGGTGAAGTGTCCAGAAGCTGCTGCCTTCTTATAAAATGCCAGGGAACTGTTGGAAACAGGCCATGGTGACGCAGTTCGACCAGGAGCTCCCTGGAACGGATGTCAAGAACAACCCCTATCCTGGGATACGGCCACAGGGAATTTGTTTTGGGATTCTCATCTCCTTCACTCACAGGAGCCTGACAGGCTCAGTGATAAGGCGCCCGTATCATTATAAACCCTTCCCCCAGGGCTTTGGTTCTAGAAGCTTCCGCTCTGAGAGTCTTATCTTGCTGCCTCGTGCGTGTTATCTCCATCGGCGGAAATACACGTGCAACTTGAGTTTCCAAGCCTCACACCTACAAGCGAGGCCTGACTGCTTGGCCCTGCTCCAAAGCCCTCGTCTCACGCATAGGTTGCAGTCGTCTGTGGCCCGCAGAGGGGCCTTCGGCCCACCCAGGGGGAGCCTCTCTGGGAAGTGGTCTTGGGGAAAGCCCGTCGCACACAAACCAGCAAAGTGGATCCTGGGCCAGTTCCACTACTGGTGTCATGGCCAGGGCAGGTCTCTTGCTACTCAGAGCCCCCCCTCCCTCAGTTTCCTCATATGTCAAGTGGGAATCAATGGAATCTGTCCAGTACCTGGCTTTTATGAGGCTCAAATGGAATTTCGCCCCCACCTAATGGTGTCACCCCTATTATCAATGCCTCCTTCACTGTGTGCCAGGTACTGCTGTGAGTGCTTCCGGTGAGCCATGTAGTCAACAAGTATTTGCTGAACACCAGCTGTATGCAAAACACTGCTTGAGGCATTCGGTAATTAGATGAACGCAGTAAACAAAAGAGCACACTTTCAACTCATGGGAGGCTTATATTTCAGTAAGAGTCGAAGATGGGAAAGTGACAAAGTAAGTGACTAGAAGACTCTATTCTGAGAAGGTGACAAGTGCTAAGAGGAAGTAAAGCCAGAAAGGGAGGTGGGCTGTGCTGGGGAATGGGAGGCGGTGTTTCACCTTGAATTATCACATCTAAGCCTCACAGCAGCCCTGGGGGATAGACTATAGTCCCTTGTTCCAATGAGGAAACAGACATGGGGGGGAAAAAGGAACAGACACAGGAACGTTAAGTGACTTGCCCAAGGTCACATGGCTAACTAGCGGCAGGGCTGGGAATGGCAGACGTCTGTCTGACTCCAAAGCACTGTGACTGGAAGTCACTTCCTCCCTTGGGCCTCCTTTTCCATGCCTATGATTCAAGAGCATGGGATGGACTGCCAGGAGGAAGGGGGACCTCTTCCCAGTTCACCTAGTGGGACCATGTCATCGCCGCAGGACTGCTAGCCACGGTGCTGGAGTTCAGTCGGTGCTCAGTAAATGCTTGTCACACAAGCGCATGCTAGATCTTGGGAAGGGTCTGGGCAGAAGGCAGTCTTTGGGCAGAGTTATGCCGCGCTGCTAACTGTCTTGTGTGGGGCGGGGTGGGGGGCAGCCCTGACTTGTGGCATTTGCTGGTTCACATGGCTTAAATATTCCCACGACGGCTGATCTCAAGCCACCATACTAGGAAGAAATGTGCACAGTGGGCTTTTGCAAGCCCCTCAGATCTGATTCTGCAATTGTCATCTCCGATCTTAAAACTGCATCTGAAACAGATTTGGAAGGCCCCAAGAGAGAGAGACAAGACAGTAAGATGGAGAGAAACAAATGGAGACCAAAAAATACAGGAAGCAAGAGAAAGACTGATGGAGAGAGAGCTAGAGATTCTACTTCGTTTTGAAGGCTGAGGGATTCCACAGACTGGGGAATTGCTTCATTCAAGTCCTATGCAACCCATGCGAGAGAACTTGCCCAAAGGGAGGCTAGACCTGTGGTCCCGGCCCCTGGAATAAGCCCTCCATCCCTGGAACGGAGTCCTCTGCCCCTTCCACTCAGCCTGTCTGTGATCTTTCACCCCAGCGGAGAAAGCCCAGAGGGATCTTGTTCCTGCTGATCAGTTCCTTTGCATATGCTGTTCACTGCTTCTAAATCCCACCTGCCTCCTTTAGAGCTTGGCCGAGTCCCGTGGCCCGCAGGAAGCTGTCGGAGGGGTCTCTGTGCACAACTAGTTCCTCCCGTCCCATACAGTTCCATGTGCCTCAGATTTATGCCCCCCCCCCCCCCACCTCCCAGGACAGGCCCAAACTACACCCCTTCCAGACTCCAGACTCCCTCTCTTCTGTCCTTGGAGTCTCACCTAAACAAATCCTTATCCATCCAAATCCTTAGCAATTGGCTGACCTAAGACCTTCAACAACAGTGGGGAGGACCCCGATTAATGAATTGGACAACGCTTTCTTGAGCACCTACTGTGTGCTAAGGAGCTGGGGGCAGTGTGGAACCAAGGTGCACAGTGACATCCATAGCTGGGGCCCAGGGCATCATGGGGCCACAGACTAGGGGGCACTGAACCCTGCTTGAATCATGGTGATGGCTGCAGGGAAGGCTTCTTGGAGGAGGTGGCCTCTTAGGTGAGGGAGGAAGAGGCATCAGTTGGGTGGGGGATAAGAGAGTCAGAGAAGCTGGGGCAGAGGAAGCAAGGTGGGAGGGAGTCTGATATTCCAGGAATGTAAGTGGTTCGCAAGGGCCAGACCTCCCCTTGTGAGAGCAGAGCAGGTGAAATAGGGCCGCATGGGGCCAGGCCCTGAGAGCTACTGATTCCCGGTGTGGTGCGTGTGTGGAAGAAGCAAGGAACTGGTGTTGAAGAGGAAAAAACAGGTTGGAGGTCAGGTGAGACAGAGGGAGAAGGTATCCCTGTCACCCCCTGCCGAGGTGAGATGTGAGCAGCAGGGGAGAAGGCTCAGGCAGCGAGATCCTGGATGACACTGTGTCCCCACCCCCCAGCTCAAAGCATAGAACGTATCCTGCACAGGCCTCTTTCAGACAATGGCTAGAGAAGCCTGCTTGCTTGCTTGCTTTTCCCTTCCTTCCTTCCTTCCTTCCTTCCTTCCTTCCTTCCTTCCTTCCTTCCTTCCTTTTTAAATATTTTTTAATATTTACTATTTAATTTTTGAGAGAGAGAGAGAGAGCGAGCAGGGGAGGGGCAAAGAGAGGGAGACACAGAGTCCAAACCAGGCTCCAGGCTCTGAGCTGTCAGCATAGAACCCAATGCAGGACTCACTCATGAACCGTGAGATCATGACCTGAGCTGAAGTTGGACGCTTAACCAACTGAGCCACCCAGGCGCCCCACCCCCCTCTTTTTAAAGTAGGCTTCATGCCCAGTGAGGAACCCAATGTGGGGCTTGAACCCACGACCCTGAGACCAAGACCTGAGCTAGATGAAGAGTCGGACCCCCAACCGACTGAGCCACCCAGGCGCCCCCAGAGAAGACTTTTGACGGGCAAAGATCTGAAAGAGATGAGGGCACATAGAGAGTTTGGGGGGAGAACATTCCCAGCAGAAGGAACAGAAAGGGGGAAGGCCTCGTTGCTGGAGGCCATGAGGGTGGGCAGGGCCATGAGGTCGTAGAGGCCAGCTGGGGTCCAATCAGCTTCATCAGCCATGGGGTGTTTTCTCCAGGAGTCGCCAGAGGGTTTGCGGCAGAGTGACTGTGTTCTGCGGCCCGGCACCACCTGACCACTCTTCTGTCCCCAGGCTGAAGCGGTATGGAGAGCGAACAGAGAGTGTCCCGAAAAGGCCGTAAACTGGGCTCCAGCCGCCGCCGGCAGATGCGAGAAGCAGCTGACAGCCCGGATGCCCCCGTGGCCCCAGAGCCAGAGTCCTGGCCCCCGCAGGCGGCCGCGGAGCTGCAGGCCTTCTTCCAGGACTGTGGTGCCAAGGAGAGGGGCTTTGTCACCCGCGAGGACCTGGCGGTGAGTCCCAGTCCCTAGCTCATCCTGAGTCCCCTTTCTTTTCTTTTTTTAATGTTTATTTATTTTTGAGAAAGAGACAGAGAGAGAGCAAGGGAGGGGCAGAGAGAGAGGGAGAGGATCCGAAGCGGGCTCCTTGCTGACAGCACAGAGCCCGATGTGGGGCTTGAACCCACAAACCACAAGATCATGACCCGAACCGAAGTCAGACGCTTAACTGGCTGAGCCACACAGGCGTCCCCTGAATCTGTAGCTTCCTGAGACTTCCCATCCCAGGAAGGTAGGGCCTGCCTGCCCTTTCTTCTTTCTCTCTTCCAAAATTTGCTCTCAAAGAGGAACTCTCGGGCACTGTTGGTAGGAATGTAAATTGGTGCAGCCACTGTGGCAAACACTATGGGGATTCCTCAAAAATTTTGAAATAGAAAAATACCCCCACAATCCAATAATTCAACTACTGGGTATCTACCCAAAGAAAACAAGAACACCAATTCAGAAAGATATATGAACCCCTGTGTTCATTGCTGCGTTATTTACAATAACCAAGATATAGAAGCAACCTAAGTGTCCACTGATGGATGAAAGGATAAGGAAGATGTGGCATATAAATACAATGAAGTCGTAGTCATACAAAGAAGGAGATCTTCTCATTTGTGGCAACATGGATGGGCCCAGAAGGTTTTATAGTAAGTGAAATAAGTCGGAGAAAGACAAATACTATATGATTTCACTTATATGTAGAATTAAAATTGAAACAATGGAACAAGCAAACAAAAAGCAGAAACAGGCCCATAAAACAAACTGGTTGCCAGAGGGAGGTGAGTAGAAGACCGGCAAGGGGTGCCTGGGTGGCTCAGTCAGTTGAGCATCAGACTTCAGCTCAAGTCATGGCTTCACGGTTTGTGGGCTCGAGCCCCACATCGGGCTCTGTGCTGACAGCTCGGAGCCTGGAGCCTGCTTTGGATTCTTTGTTTCTCTCTCTCTCTACCCCTCCCCGGCTCGCACTCTGTCTCTCTGTCTCTCTCAAAAATAAATAAACATTGGGAAAAATAAAAGGTCAGGTGAAATGGGTGATGGGAAGCGGGGAGTAGAGGCTTCCAGTTATGGAAGTCATGGGGATGGAAGGCACAGCATTGGGAATACAGTTAAGAGTATCGTAGGGGCGCCTGGGTGGCTCAGTCGGTTGAATGTCCAACTCTTGGTTTCAGCTCAGGTCCTGATGATCTCCCTACGTCGGGCTCTATGCTGACACTACAGAGCCTGCTTGAGAATCTCTCTCTCCTTCTCTTTCTCTACCCCTCCCCAGCTCATACCCTCTCTCACTCTCTCTCTCTAAAAAAAAAAAAAAAAAAAGTATTGTAATAGTGTTGTATGGTGGTAGCTACACTTGTGGTGGGTACAATATAGACTTGTCAAATCACTATACTGTATACCCGAAAGTAATGTATCATTGTCTGTCAACTACACTTCAATTAAAAATTAACTAATTAATTAAAATATAAAGATCAGTGGGCAAAAAGCACAATGTATATATCAGGCATTTATGTTTGTATGCAAAGAAATGTTTTCCATTGTTTTGTTTTGTTTTGTTTTTTGTTTTTTTGAGCTGGTTGCCTGAAGAACACATTTGTTACATGATAACATTAATGTTTTTGTTTCTGGCACAAAGTATTACTTTTTTTAAAGATTCAAGTTAGTTAACTCACAGTGTAGTATTGGTTTCAGGAGTAGAATTTAGTGATTCACCACTTACATATGACACCCAGTGCTCATCCCGACAAGTGCCCTCCTCAATGCCCCTCATTCATTTAGCCCATCCCCCCACCCAGCACCTCACCAGCAACCCTCAGTTTGTTCTCTGTATTTGTCTCTCTTCTGTTTTTTTTTATGTTTATTTATTTTTGAGAGAGAGACAGAGTGTGAGCAGGAGAGAGGCAGAGAGAGAGGGAGAGACAGAATCCAAAGCAGGCTCTAGGCTCTGAGCTGTCAGCACAGAGCCGCAGGTGCGGCTCGAACTCATGACATGAGTCGAAGTTGGACACCTAACCAACTGAGCCACCTGGGTGCCCCTGTATTTAAGAGTCTCTTATGGTTTGCTTCCCAAAACGTTCTCTGTTAATGGACAAATACACATGATTTCTGAGGCAAGTAAATAAATTAAAAAAAAAATTGCTCTCAGAAAACGTGAGGGATTTGTTTATATTAATGTGTAAATGGCTGACAAGACATTCTGTGTGCCACTCTTCCAGAAACATATGCATTTTAACAAAGGAAAGGCCTTCAAGCCAAAGAAGGAACTTGCGAATGATAGAATTTCGGGCCCATCGAGCAGGGGAGTTTATCTTGGGGAACAGTCAGAGTCCTGGAAGCCAAACCATGTCGATGACTGTAAACATCAGCGAAACTATAAGATCAGCGTGGTTGTGTGTCCCAATAACGAGCCTGAGGCTCTGGCCTAGACCGACATTGACCAGGTCTTCTTTGGTTTTTCCTCATTCTCTGCAAAGGGGCCCATGAGGGTTGTGGAGTCACATTGGGCCTGCCCGTCTCCTCCGGACACTGCTCTATGCTCCAGACCTTGTCCTTCCCCCATCAGAACTGACCTTTCTTGTGTTCCAGACTCAGGGCCACAAGGTACAAATAAATGGCCGATGTTAATCAGGGCACCTGGGTGGCTCAGTCGGTTAAGTGTCTGACTTCAGCTCAGGTCACAGTCTCACAGTTCGAGAGTTCGAGCATCGTGCCAGGTTCTATGCTGACAGCTCAGAGCCTGGAGGCTGCTTCAGATTCTCTATCTCCCTCTCTCTCTGACCATCCCCTGCTCACGCTGTCTTTCTCTCTCTCAGAAATAAATAAAACAGGGGCGCCTGGGTGGCTTAGTGGGTTAAGCGTCTGACTTTCGCTCAGGTCATGATCTCGTGGTTCGTGGGTTCGAGCCCCGCGTCGGGCTCTGTGCTGACTGCCCGCTCGGAGCCTGGAGCCTATTTCAGAGTCTGTGTCTCTCTCTCTCTCTGACCCTCCCCTGCTCATGCTGTCTCTCTCTCTCCTAGAAATAAATAAAAAAAAATTTAAAAAAAAAAGAAATAAATAAAACAGTAAAGACTTTTTTTAAATAAAATAAAATTTTAAAAAATTAAAAAAAAATCTTCAGGGGCACCTGGCTGGCTCAGTCAGTAGAGCATGTGACTATTGATCTCGAGGATCATGAGGTCAAGCCCCCACATTGGGTGTAGAGATGACTTTAAATAAATAAATAAGACTTTCTAAGGGGAGCCCCTGCCAACTCCCTAGAATAATTCAGTCTTAAAAAAATATATATATACATAATTTTCAAAAAGATAACAAATAGACTTTCAAGTAACTATAAAATCAACGCTTATCAAAGGTCTTATCTAATGAATTATTACTGTTAATTAGTGAAGGAGCCAGTAAGATGTTACAACTGGCCCAAAAAAGTATGTGAGGAGCTAGGATACAGTATTTAAAGGCAATTTGACAGCACCGTGTTAGGATAAGATTGCTGAGTTCAATTTTTAACATGGCTGATTTCCCACAGGCCATAAATCTTTGGGATTATCTGTTCTACTAGACGAAAATTATTTTCATCTCTCCTGGGCAAAAATCTACAAGTTAACAAATAACTTCAGCAAGCCTGTGACTTTTAATTAAAGATAAACAATGAGACGGACTGAGCGCATTCCTTTAGTCTAGACAATGCTTGAAGGGACACGCTCTCTCTACCTTTCGACCTGGTTTCCAAGTCTCCAATTATTCACGTAATTTTCTGTGATGATAAATAATCTCCCAAGCTTATTCTCAACATAAAAGAGCCTTTTATATTGAGAAAGTTTTCCGTAAGTGCATCCTTGAGTGTGCTCTACAAATCTAGACTTCGAAGGTATGAAGCCATTTTAGCTCTGTCTAAAAATTTTCACAGAACCTTAGATTTAAAACCTCTATTATTTGCTCTTCTGGGTAGAGTGAATGTTTGTCCCAGTTTCCCCGGGACTGGAGGGGTGCCTGGGATGGGAGACTTCCAGTGTTCCAACTGGGAAAGTCTGGGGCAGACTGGGTCTTGCTGGCCACCCTAGTTTCTACCCTCAGGCCAGGAAACTAAACCCAAGACTTTTCTCTCCACCAACTTTTTACCTGCAGCCCCTATAAATGCAAGCGGTTTCCTTTCTTCTTGGGGTTCCCAATTTTTCTAAGGTCCCTCTCCTGCCCAGAAGTGGCCTTCTTTATCAACTGGTTCCTGGACAGGTTTTTGGAAGGGTTTCACAGACATTGGTTCCATGGCTGCTCTTTACAATAGACTTGTCATGTCTGATTAAGTGAGAATCATTCTCCTCCATGACTCTCTGGTTACACAGTTGATTCATCCAACTATATCCCAACAGAAAGGAGGACAGATTCTTACTGAGCCCCTGTAAATAATTCTTTTACCAGGGAAAGTAAGGAGTTCAGTAAAAGTATTGTGTTTTTTTGTTTTGTTTTGTTTTAGTTTTTTAATTCTTGAAAGAGAGACAGAGCATGAGCAAGGGAGGGACAGAGCAAGCGAGGGACACAGAATCTAAAGCAGGCTCTGGGGGCACCTGGGTGGCTCAGTTGGTTAAGCGTCCAACTTCAGCTCAGGTCATGATCTCACGGTCCATGGGTTCGAGCCCCACGTCCAGCTCTATGCTGACAGCTAGCTCAGAGCCTGGAGCCTTCTTCAGATTCTGTATCTCCCTCTCCCTCTGACCCACCCCTGCTCATGCTGTCTCTCTCTCTCTCTCTCTCTCTCAGAAATAAATTTTAAAAATTAAAAAAAAAAAAGCAGGCTCTGGGCTCTGAGCTGTCAGCACAGAGCCTGATGTGGGGCTCGAACCCACAAGCCACGAGATCATTACCTGAGCCGAAGTCAGACTCTCAACTGACTGAGCCACCCAGGTGCCCCCAAAGTATTGGTTTCTAACACAGGAGGGGGTCAGTGAGATACAGATGGTATTTAAAATGTTCAACCTCAGGGGAGCCTGGGTGGCTAAGTCAGTTAAGCATCCAACTTCGGCTCAGGTCATGATCTCACAGTCCGCGGATTCGAGCCCCGCGTTGGGCTCTGTGCTGATAGCTTAAAGCCTGGAGCCTGCTTCCGATTCTGTGTGGGTGTGTGTCTCCCTCTGCCCGCCTCCTGCTCACACTCTGTTTCTGTCTCTCTCAAAAACAAAAAAACATTAAAATGTTTAGTCTCAATTGAACAATTCACTCAGTTCTACGTAATGAATTCTTGTTCTGCTGGATCTCAGGTGAGGTGGCCACTTCTGGACTCAAGAGTACTAGAAATTGTCTGTCCACTAGCTCGGTCTGAGGGTCAGCTGATGTCAGCTCAGAACCCTTGTACTCAAGTGAAGAAACAGAGGCATCAGAAGCATAGAACCTGGTACTGTTCTTTCCCTCAAGGCTTTGGGTTGGCCCTTTGTGGCCTGCAGGTTTGGCCTGAGACTTCAGGCCACTGTAGGAAAGCAGAAACTTGGGGCACCTGGGTGGCTCAGTCGGTTAAGTGTCCGACTTCAGCTCAGGTTGTGATCTCACAGTTTGTGGGTTCGATCCCCGCATCGGGCTCTGTGCTGATAGCCAGCTCAGAACCTGGAGCCTGTTTCAGATTCTGTATCTCCCTCTCTCTCTCTGACCCTCCCCTGTTCATGCTGTCTCCTTCTCAGAAATAAATTTTAAAAAATAATAATAAATAAATTTTAAAAAATACATTAAAATATTTTTAAATAAGGAAAGCAAAAACTTAGTTGGTGATGCAACTAAAAAGCTGTAGTTATTTATTATAATAACTAATAGTATCAGAGTGGAAGAGAGGAAAGTTCTCTGTTGGGACATAGCACATAGCTATTTCCTAAGGGTTCGATCAGTGTTCTTCCTGAAGATAAGCGATAGCAAAGACATTGAGAAGTCTCCAGGGCCTTCCCATAAAGCATGCAATTTCTGAAATATTACGTTAATGACATTCTACCTATATAAAGCTTGAATATCTCTTCTGATTTGATAGTTCTTCCAATGATGCTCTTTTATTTTAACCCAAACCATAAACAAACAAGCAAACAAATATATGTTATTTTTAAATTTAATCTCCACCCTCCTAACCCAAGCCATATTTAATGCCAGATTTTGTTACAGGTTAAACCCTCAGTGTTTATTTTCATCTACATGCAACAAACATTGCAAGATTTCTCTTTATTGGTACAAATCAGTTCGTTGTCTTTTGGGAGCAGATGTTAAACATAACTGTATTAATTAACCTTCATGAATTTGTTTAACTACTTCATAAGTCATCTGTATTGTCCAAAAGAACATTAGAAATATTTCAGCATCAAGGATTTGAAGTGAGAATTTCCTTGTCACTTTTGGAAATTATTTTTTCATATTTTTTACTGAGGCATAATTGACATAACCTTATATTAGTTTCAGGTATACAATGTAATGATTTGATATCTGCATATGTTGCAAAGTGACTAACACATGGCCAGTTAACAGCTGTCACCATACAGTAACAAACATTTTTATCTTGTGATGAGAACTTTTAAGATCTGCTCTCCTAGCTTCTTCCTTCCTTCCTTCCTTTCTTCCTTTCTTTCTTTCTTTCTTTCTTTCTTTCTTTCTTTCTTTCTTTCTTTCTTTCTTTCTTTCTTTCTTTCTTTCTTTCTTTTTAACATTTATTTATTTTTGAGAGACAGAGTGTGAACGGGGGAGGGGCAGAGAGGGAGACNTTTCTTTCTTTCTTTCTTTCTTTCTTTCTTTCTTTTTAACATTTATTTATTTTTGAGAGACAGAGTGTGAACGGGGGAGGGGCAGAGAGGGAGACACAGAATCTGAAGGAGGCTCCAGGCTCTGAGCTGTCAGCCCAGAGCCAGACGCGGGGCTCGAACCCACGAAAAGTGAGTTCATGACCTGAGCCAAAGTTGGTCGCTTAACTGCCTGAGCCACCCAGGCTCTTTTGAATATGCAACTCAGGATTATTAACTATTGTCACCAGGCTGTACATGACATCCCCACGACCTATTCATTTTATAACTAGAATTCTGTACTTTTTTTGACCCCCTTCACCCATTTTGCCTACCCCCAATCCTTGCCTCAGGCAACCACAATCTGTTCTCTGTATTCATGAGCTCAGTTTTTTGGTTGGTTGGTTTAGATTCCACACATAAGTGACCTCATTCAATATTTACCTTTTTCTGTCTGACATAATTCACTTAGCATAATGCCCTCAAGTTCCATCCATGTTGTTGCAAATGGCAAGATTTCGTTCTTTTCTGTGGCTGAATAATGTTCCATTGTATATATATACCACATCTTTTCTATCTGTTCACCCATCTATAAACATTTAGGTTGTTTCTATGCCTTAGCTATTGTAAATAATGCTGCAGGGGTGCCTGGGGGTCTCGATCAGTTAAGTGTCGACTCTTTGTTTTGAACTCTCATGGTTTGTGAGTTCGAGCCCCACACTGGGCTCCACTTCAACAGTGTGTAATCTGCTTGAGATTCTCTCTCCCTCTCTCTTTCTGTCCTTCTTCCTCTCTCTCTCTCTCTCTCAAAAATAAATAAAATACCCTTAAAAATTTTCTTAAAAATAATGCTGCAATGAACATGGGGGGGTGCATATATCTTTTTGTATTAGTATTTTCATTTTCTCTAGGTAAATATCTAGAAGTGGAATTGCTGGATCATATAGTAGTTCTATTTTTAATTTTTTGAGCAAACTCCATACTGTTTTCCACAGTGACTGCACCAATTTCATTCCCACCAACAGTGCACAAGGGTTTCCTTTCCTCCACATCCTGCCCAACGCTTGTTATTTTGTACCCATAATGCTCTTATAATAGTGGTGAACCGTTTAATAAATATAGAGAAGGATATCCTAAAATTAAAAAAAATTTTTTCTAAACTTAGGATCTTAATATTGAGAAGGCAAAATTAAAAGAGCCATCAGAGAAGATTTTGGCCACTAGACTGATAGAATCATAGGAACCTTGGAGATAGTACGTGGTTACCTATTTAATCAAAGTGACAATAAAATAAAATATTTTGAGGTAAATGTAGAAGAAGGTAACATGATTACAAGGGTATTTAGCCCTTTCATAGGAGAGGTACCTTAGATTTTTAATTTATTTTTAATGTTTATTTATTTTCGAGAGGGAGTGTGAGCGAGGGGAGGAGCAGAGAAAGAGGAGAGAGCAGCCTCCACGCTGATAGTGTAGAGCTCAACACCAGGCTTGACGTCACAAACCATGAGATCATGACCCGAGCCAAAATCGAGAGTCAGACACCCAACTGACTCAGCCACCCATGTGCTCCAGATTTATTTTTATTTTTATTTTTTAAATTTTATTTTATTTTTTTAAATTTTTTAATGTTTTATTTATTTCTGAGAGAGAAACAGCTGAGCAGGGTAGGGTCAAAGAGAGAGGGAGACACAGAATCCAAAGCAGGCTCCAGGCTCTGAGCTGGCAGTCAACACAGAGCCTGACGCGGGGCTCGAACACATGAACTGTGAGGTCATGACCTGAGCCGAAGTCAGACGCTTAACCGACTGAGCCACCCAGGCGCCCCTCCAGATTTTTTTTTTTAATTGAAACATGATAAAGCCAAAATAAAGTATAGAAATTTATTCTGTTGAGATATGGAATCATTTATCTGGGCAACTTACACAGAAGATAGTGACCTCTTTTTAACTCTTGCTTAGAGCTCTATGACCAATTTATCATTTTAATAGAGATAGAGCTGAATTCTAGTTTTGCATGCTGAGCATGGAGCCCAACAAGGGGCTCGATCCCATAACCCTGGGATCATGACCTGAGCCAAAATCAAGAGTCGGACGTTCAACTGACTGAGCCACACAGGTGCCCCTCCTTGCACACCTTTTAAAAAAAAAGTGTGGTAAAATATACATACCACAAAATTTGCCATTTTAAGCAGTTTTATGTACAGAGTTCAGTGGCATTAGGTATATTTCACATTGTGGAGCAGCCATTACCATCTCCATCTTCCCTAACTGAAACTCTGCCTCAGTTAAACACTCCCGCTCTCCTTCCTCCCCATCCTCTGGAAGCCCCCGTTCTACTTTCTGTCTCCATGAATTGCACCACTCGAATTCCTCATACAACTGAAAAAATACAGTATTTGTCTTTTCGTGACTGGCTTCTTTCACTTAGCATAATGTCCTTAACATTCATTCATGTTATATATAGCATGTGTCCGAATTTCCTTCCTTTTTAAGGCTGAATAATATTCCACTGGCCATACAGACCACACTTTGTCTTTCTGTTCATCCCTCAGTGGATACGTGTGTTGTTTCCATCTTTCGGCTATTATGAATGGTGCCGCTATGAACTTGGATGGACAAATATCTACTTGAATCTCTGCTTCACCTGGCACAACTATTTAAAGTGGCAAGAATGAATTGACTCATCAACATGACTCAAAGGTCTAGCTACTCTCTTGTACGTAACAATAAGAAGTAAAAGGATATAAACTTAAATCATGCATAGCAATCAATGTTTTAGGTTTTCTTTTTTTGAGAGACAGAGAGCGCGTGCGCGCACAGGGGCAGGAGGAGAGGGGCAGAGGGAGAGGAGGGAGAATGTTATTAAGCAGCCTGCATGCCCAGCACAGAGCCCAACAGAGGGCTCGGTCCCACAACCGTGACATCAGGACCTGACCCAAAATCAAGAGTAAGACACTTAGCCAACTGAATCACCCAGGTGCCCCAGTGTTTTGGGTTTTCTCAGAAACTGTCCAGGTAGCCAAAAATTCTTTATTTATTTTATTTTATTTTTTATTTTATTTGTTTTGAAAGAGAGAGAGAGATGGGAGGAGGGGCAGAGAGAAAGGGAAAGAGAGAGAATCTCAAGCAGGCTCTGCATTGTCAGTGCAGAGCCCGATGCAAGGCTTGAACTCATGAACCATGAGATCATGACCTGAGCTGAAATCAAGTCAGATGCTTAGCCAACTGAGCCACTCAGACACCACCAAAAATTCTTTATTAATTCACATTTGTAAAGTTACCTAAGGATCTTGGAATTGTGTAATGAATCAATTTAGTTGAACCCAAATGTACATTTTTATAATCTTAACCATTATGTAATGATTATTTTGGATTATTTGATCAGGAAGACAAAATCAGAAGTGTGGAATATTCAGATTAACTAATTTCTTCATCAAAAAAAATCCAGATCTTATAAAAAGTAAAAGTTATAATTGTATGATACTTAATGTAAAGCAGAGAAAACACAGATATTATTTACATTTTATAAGCAAAATTATTAAGCCAATCTAATTTATCCAAAGATCCACATCAATTACATTAACTTGGTTCCTTTTCTTTATTTTATTTTTATTTTTTAAGTTTTGTAATGTTTATTTTTGAGAGAGAGATAGAGAGCACACAGGGAAGAGCAGAGAGAGAGGGAGACAGAATCCAAAGCAGGCTCCAGGCTTTGAGCTGTCAGCACAGAGCCTGATGTGGGGCTCGAACCCACAAACCATGAGATCATGACCTGAGCTGAAGTCGAACCCTCAACCAACTGAGCCACCCAGGCGCCCCCATTAACTTGGTTCCTTAAAAATCTTTCTGAGCTAGCAATTTCTTGTAAGAGGGATTTTTAAAAAATCTAGCACATTTAAAGCATTAGAAGCTCAGTTTCTTTATTTTCTGTGATTTGCCAGAACATTAGATTTATATAAACACTTCTATGTCTCTATAAACCAATCAACACAGAACACCCCGTAAGAGACCTAGTACTCTAAGTCATTAATCCCCTCCAGATGCAGAAAAATATTTCACACTCACAGAAGAATTAAAGGTCTTTCTGAATTACAGACATGTAGACCCACAGAAACAGACACAGTGGCTTCATGCCCCCAACTCACAGGCCACAGGTCAAAAGTAAACACAGGCACACAAAACTCACCAGTCCAGATCTCAAAGAGTTGTTCTCCTTCCCAGTGGGTACAAAATGGTTCATCAATTTGGGGCACACATAGACAAACCACCACCACCACCAAAGATCAGCACATCAGGATTTCTGCTGCCTCTTAACCGACAGACACTAGGTCTCCATCATGTGTGCCAGAGAGGTCACAAATGGCCAGTCCATAAAATTGAATTCTCCATCATTGCTGCCACCAAAAATGAAAACAAAAATTAGCAAGGAAAAAAAAAAAGACAATAACGACAAAAGAGTCAGCAATGGGGCACCTGTGTGGCTCAGTCTGTTAAGTGTCCCACTTCGGCTCAGGTCATGATCTCAGGGTTCATGGGTTTGAGCCCTGCTTTGGGCTCCATGATGATGGCTGGAGCCTGGAGCCTGCTTTGGGTTCTGTGTCTCCCTCTGTGTCTGCTCACCACCCGCCCCCCCTCCTTCGTGCTCTATCGCACCTCTCCAGTACCGCAGGTTCTTGGTTCTGACACCTGAGTTTACTGGGGCATCTCCACAGAACCTCCCAAACTCTTAAAGTATAATTTTCAAAAAGATAAAATTATGACCCTTGGGCAAAAATAAAATAAAGCCATCTCAAAGCTTTTATAAATAAATAAAATGAGCTACACTCATTAATTAATGAGAGATGTTGGGGCACCTGGGTGGCTCAGTCGTTTGAGTGCCGACTTCGGCTCAGGTCATGATCTTGCGGTTTGTGGGTTCGAGCCCCATGTCGGGCTCTGTGCTGACAGCCAGCTCAGAGCCTGCTTCAGATTCTGTGTCTCCCTCTCTCTCTGACCCTCCCCTGTTCATGCTGTCTCTCTCTCAGAAATAAATAAAACATTAAAAATAATAATAAAAAATAAAAAGGTTTAGTGGGCAGCCAGAGTTGAGAAACACTGATCTAAAACTTTCTCTAATCATACACTTAAATATCGTCCCCAAATCTTGAATAACTACCAACACATGTCTTAATAAAAAAATTAATGAGAGATGTTATGAATGGTTGAAAGAGCATTTTAAAAGCTAAAAGCGTTACAATGAGAGGACTGAGTTTGATTTTTAATAGCTGGCTAATGTACAACCGGCCATAAATCTTTGAGGTTTTCTGTTTCTGCAGACAAAAATTGTTTACATCTCTCCTAGACAAAATCTACAGGTTAATGTGTGACTTCACTCAATCTGGGACCTCCAGTCTGTGCCAGGGGAGGAAGTGAAGTACATTCCTATAGTCTAGAAGATGCTCAGGTGGCCTTTGCTCCTGCAAAATGCTGAAAGAACGTGCTGTCCACCTTTTGGACTTATTTTCTAATTCCAGATAATTCTTTTGGATACCGATAAACACATTCTGGGGAGGATTAGCTACTGTCCTTTATTAGGATCCTAAAGGGTGAGATTTGGAACAGAGAAGTTTTGATGTTGGTTGGAGATAGGGAAAAAGTGTGGAGGAAGGTCAAGGTCGTACTGAGGGAGGCTGCCTTGGGTGGGGTCCTGGAGCCTCAAGGGTAGGTCATGGGGCAGTGGGGGCTGGGACTCCAAAGGTGGGGAGAGGGCAGGTAGGAGTGGCTGAAGGCAAACCCTCTTTTTTATTAAAAAAAAGAGTTTTTAATGTTTATTCATTTTTGAGAGAGAGAGAGTCAGAGTGTGAGCAGGGGAGGGGCAGAGAGAGGGAGACAGAACATGAAGGAGGCTTCAGACTCTGAGATGTCAGCACAGAGTCAGACGCAGGACTCAAACTCACGGACCATTGAGATCATGACCTGAGCCAAAGCCAGATGCTCAACCGACTGAGCCACATGGGTGCCCCCAAACACCTCTTTTTTTTTGAGGGTGGCCCAGAGCTTTCCCCAGTGGGAACGGCACCCAAATACTTCTTCCTTGCAGGTGGCCAAGTTCACCTTCCTGGGCAGCGAGGACGAACTGGAGATGATCTTCGACTGGGTGGATGTGGAGCAGAAGGGACGCCTCTCCCTGGAAGACTTCAGCTCTGGGCTCAGTATGTCTGTCCCGGGAGGGCCTCTGGGGACTTGCTGCACAGCCAGCCGCCCTATGCGGTATCCCCAGTATGGGGAGGGGAGAGACGACCTTCACACCACGCCTGAGAGCAGTTCAGGGGGTGGACGATAATATGGATTGCTCTAGAGATGAGGATACTAAGCCTGCGTGGGCAGGCAGTGGTTTTAAGACCAAGCTCGGTCTTAAGACTCTAGCTCAGGAGGCCTGCTCACTTCTTTTACCACCAGCGAGAGCAGTTCATTGGCTGAGGGCTCCCCTTACCATACACCTCCTACAGGGAGGACTCTGGGCTTACTTTCTGATGCCTCACTTGTGTTCTCCCAATAAAAGGCTTCCCTTGAGCAAGAAGTTAAGCACCTCCATTCCTGAGACCACGGGTCTTATTTCGGCCTGAGGCAGGCTTTGGTTAAGGGAATTCCAGGCCCCAGGGAGCAGCAGAGGGTGATATTTTGTGGTAGAGGACTTCCCAGAGTCTTTGTCCCCAACACCTGATTCTCAAGGCCGTTCCAAAAGGACCTAAAGAGACCAAGGCTGCCCGGGTACACTATTCCCACTGACCTTCCCAATGGGGGTGGACCTTCCCGCCCAGGGAGTGGAAGGGTGATGTCCTTGCAGAGACCCTGCAAACCACAGCTCAGCCTTAAACGTCAGCAAAGCCATCAGGAGTTCTCAGGTCTGCTGAGTCTCCAAAAGTTTGGGGGACAACAGGGATGGAGGCCGGGAATCTGCATTTACATGTCGTAAAATGGGCAGAGTATATAGCTAGAGTAGATTCTCTTTATTTTTTCATATTTTTATTTTTGAGAGAGACACAGTGTGAGCAGAGTTTGGGCAGAGAGAGAGGAAGACAGAATTCAGAGCAGGCTTCGGGCTCTGAGCCATCAGTGCAGAGCCGGATGTGGGGCTCGAACTCACGAACCGCGAGATCGAGACTTGAGCCGAAGTCAGACGCCTAACCGACTGAGCCACCCAGGAGCCCCATAACTTGAATAGATCCTCAATGTTGATATGATGAATGTATGAACATGGCCCTGTATAACTGTGACCAACACGGATACAATTATTTCCCCCAAGGGCTGGAGCAGAGCAACATGGGAGATCAAGGGGCTGAGCCCAGCCCCACTCTGCTGCCTTTTGTCTCCTGTCCCACAGAGAACATCTTCGGCTCCGGCTCCCATGGGCTCCGCAGAAAGAGGCCAGTGCCCTCCAAGAGAGAGTCTGCAGCCACCAGCTTCCCAGTGCTAGAGGAGGCTGACCCTGAGGAGAAAGAGGCCTTCTTTGCCTTTGTCCAGCAGCTGGGGGCAGGCCACTTACCTCCTGAGTAAGGCTGGTGCTGTGTGCGGGGGCAGGGGGCGGGCAGGGGCAGGCACTGCGGGTCAGTGGGGGCGAGGACTCACCTGGACCCAGTGTCAAGGTGGGAGGCCACCCGATAGAGCTGGGTGCAAATCCCAGTGTGGCCACTTGTTAGCTGTGTGACTGCAGGCCAGCGGCCTAAGCCTTGACCTCTGTTTCCCAGCTGCAGTGAGTTTAAGAGCAATTGTGGGATTAAATGAAGCCGGGTGGGGGGTGTCTGCTCGTGAGGAGTCCCACCCACTGCCACTCATTCCCTCCCTGTCCTGCCCTATGTGACTGCTCCCCAGGGTTAGTGGGTTGGGGGTATCAGGCTCCCCGGGTACTCACATTCTTAAAAACACGACTCATGGAGGGAGAGGATCCCCCCGAAGGAGTGATTTCAGGTACAGTGATGCCCTTGGTTGGGAAGACTTGGAGAAGAGGAGGGCATTTCCTCCAAACTGTCTCAGATCCTGGGCTCGCTCCTGGGGTTCATGCATGCTCAGAGAAGGGGGACCCTGCCCCTCTCACATCTCCCAGGTCCCATTGGTCTCTTCGAGCCTGCAAGGAAATCGCTTCTGCCTGTGTACCTGCCTCATAGGGCTCTGTGGGGACAGGCGCTCCGAGGGCGGGGCCAGGCATTTGTGGGGGGCAGGGTGGGACTCAGGGTGCAGGCTGGCGGGGCAGGTGTGGTGGGGAGCCATCTGCCCGCTTGGCAGCTTGGCCTGGGCTCAGGCCTGTGGCGTCTGTCTTCATGACTTAATTAAATCCGTGTGAAAGCAGCATTTGTCGAGCGCCAGCCTTGTGCCAGGCTCCAAGCTGATGCTTTTCTGGCAGGCAGGTCACATTCCCCAGAGACCTTACTGGGCAGGTATTTTACAAATAAGCCCAGAGAGGGCATGGGAGGTACCAAAGTCACACAGCCACAGAGCGGGAGAAGAGAGAAGGCAATGGAAGCCCTGGACCATCAGGCCCCCAAGTCCCCCCTCCCCCCACCCCATAGCTCATCCCCGAACCACAGAGAGAGAGTGCCTGGGGGTTCAGGAAGGTAGAGGGCAGGTCTGGCCAAGGTTCCTGGGGAGGTGGAAGTTTGAATTGTCCCCGGTAGGGTATACACAGGTTTCTGCGGCCCCGGGAGTGGGGGTGGGGGGGGGCAGGTGTCCTGAAGTGTAACCAGTACAACGGAGAAGTGGGGACCCCCTGCCTTCTGGTCCCACCTCACATCTTGTCTCTGGCTCCCCGCTTCCCCAGGCAGGCGGAGGTCTGGCAGCTGTGGAGGGAGCTGCGGAGGGAGGAGCCCCAGCTGGCGGGCAACCTGGAGGGCTTCCTGGCCAGGGTGACCAGCCGCCTGCGGGAGGCCCAGGCCGACAAAGAGGCTCTGGAGCTGACGCTGCAGAAGTGAGTGGGGCACGCGCTGGACCTGCTCTTTGCGTTGCAGCCGGATGTGAACTGGATTCCCTCAGCTCCAGGAGTATGGGGGCGGGGGTTCCCCGCGGGGCCTGGGAGCTGGGGGCCGGAGGGCAGAGCTGAGCCGAAGGAAGGGAGGGCTGGGGGGCCTGGTGACGAGGACAGAGCTGGTAACGGGAATAGCCCGCGTGTCTCGGTGCAGGGCCGCTCGCTCACGTAGATCAGGAAGTATGTGGCAACCCTGGGTTTGGCGCGGGCATCGCCCTGCCAGGGGGTCTGAGTTGGGGGGCGGGGGCTGGTGACAGCGGGAAGTGGGGACGGAGTGATGGGGCAATAGGGACCATGCGACGGGGCCAGGGGGACCAACACCTTGGCGCTGGTTACAGAAGTCAGCATGACAGGATCGCGGTGACCAACGTCAAGGGCATACGGGTCAGGGGTGTTATTGGGATGAGTGTTCTCAGGGTGGCGGGGGTCAGTGACTGCTGAGGTGAGCGGTGGGGTGGACCCTAAACCCAGGCCCAGACCACCCCTGCCAGCAGCGGGGTGCCAGGGCGCTGACACGCTGCCCACTTGCCACCCCCCTGCCAGGCGGGACTCGGAGCACCATCGAGAGGTGCAGCGGCTCTACGAGGAGGCGGAGCAGCAGATCCTCCGGGAGAAGCAGCGGCTGCAGGCCGAGGTGGCCCCCAGCCCCGGGCAGCCCACCCACCCTGTACCCTGGCCCTGGACTCCTCCGCCGGCTAAGTAGTGGGGCCAGAGCCTGGCCAGTGGGGGCAGCAGGAAGCTGCTGGGCGTGGGTCCTGTTAGCCCTGGACCGGCTGGCATTCCTGGGAGAGGGGGTGGGGTGTGCTGAGCCCGAGCCCCCTGCCCGTCGCAGCCAGGCCTCGCTCTCTGGGCCTGTGTCCTCGTTGCCACAAGCTAGACCTGGGATCCCTCTCTGCTGGGACATCCTGGACACTCTGGCCTGGGGCCTGGGTAGGCGGAGCGCAGGGAGGGCTGGCCAGGCCCCGCTGGGGCTTAACATGTGTGGCGCAGGGGGTGAAATTTCTCTGCTCCGCAGAGCGACTCCCGGGGCCTGGCCTTCAGCACCCAGATGCAGGAAGTCCTGGAGGCCAAGGAGCGTGAATATCAGCGGCTGACCGAGGGCCAGAAGCAGGTGAGTGACGGCGCTTCCGCGGGGGCCCAACTTCTGAGCAGTCACAGACTCTGACACCCACTTCCTGAGAATTCATGGGGCTTCCTGGGCTCCCAGAGGAGGGCGGCCCCCTTTTCTGAGATGAGGCCAGGCCGTGCAGAGGGAGCGCTGGGAAGGTCCAGGTTCAAATCCCTGCCGTTGCAATTAAGTGCCATGCAGTTCTGAGTCGATAACTTTGCTTGTCTTGGCCTTCGTTGCCCCATCTGTAAAATGGGAATAGTCACGTCTACTGCCTCTCCCATGCTAGTTGTGTCAAATGAGGCAATAAATGGGAAAGCACTTCGAAGCAGGAAGGTACTGGGCAAGCACGAGGTCTCCACGTTGGAGAGGCTTTGTGGCACTTGGTTTTTGTCTCCACTGTCCACTGAGTGACCTCAGGCAGGTTTTTAACCTCTCTGGGCCTTGGTTTCCTCATCGGAGAGGTGGATATCAGAACTCTTGCCCTAGGCGTGCATGGGTGGCTGAGTCGGTTGAGCTTCAGGCTTCGGCTCAGGTCATGATCTCCTGGTTCATGGGTTCAAGCCCCGCATCAGGCTCTGTGCTGACAGCTAGCTCAGAGCCTGGAGCCTGTTTCAGATTCTGTGTCTTCCTCTCTCTCTGACGCTCCCCTGCTCACACTCTCTCTCTCTCTCTCTCTCTCCCAGAAATAAATAAAACATTAAAAAAATAAAAAAAAAATAAAAAGAACTCTTGCCCTAGAAGCCGCTGGGATGACAAGTTACCATATTCGAGGGCCTGGCGTGGTGCCCGGCACATAGTAGGTGCTTTACATGTCGCAGTTGTTACTGCCTCTGAATCTGACCTAGCTCCCTGCTGCCCTGGCACCCCAGGCCCCACGGCCTCTGGTCACTTCCAGTTAGCATCATGGCTGAGCCTTTGGGTCTGAGACGCTGCCCTGCTATCCCTTCCTTTCTCAGCTCCCAGACCACTGTCCTTAGTAGGACAATCAGCTTTCCTTCAGCCACGGACAAGGTGCCCAGACCCATTCCCCCCATTGCCCTTGGCTGGCCCCGCCACCTGGTCTCACCGTCCCAACAGGCTGACTTCCAGGTGCCAGTACAGCCACTGCTCCTTGGAAATTGAGGCAGGCGCCTCTGCCAAGGGAGGAGGCTGGGCTTTCCACATGGGGCCATTCTGTCCCAACCCCCACCAACGTGAAGCTCTCCCCCAAGGTCATTCATTCCTTTACCCAATGATTATTTACGGTGCACCTACTAGTGCCTGGCACTGTTCTAGGTTCTGGGGAACATGATAGACACAAACCCCTGCCCATGGAGTTCCCTCCCTTAGGCAGGAAGATGGATGACCAACAAAATAAGCAACTAAAATCTGTACCATGTGAGATAGTGTTAAGGAAAAGAAGAGAAATTGAGCAGGAAGATAGGAGGGTTTTGACAGGGGTGTCCAGGAAGGCCTCACTGAGTTGACATTGGAGTAAAGACCTGAAGGAGATGAGGGCTGGGCCATGTGATATCTGGGGAAGAGCAGTTCAGGCAGCTTGAACAGCAAGTGCAAAGGCCCTGAGGTAGACACATGCTATGAATGTTCCAGGAGCATCAAGGAGACAGACCTGTGGCTGGAGCAGACAGAGGGAGGGAGGGTAGTGAAGGAGGAGGTCAGAGATGTCACGGGGTGGGAGGGACTCTGCAGGGACCTGGATGCCCCGGTGAGGGTTCCGCCTTCCACTCTGAGTTCTCCAGCTGCGTGCCATCTCCGAGTCATGTGACTTGCTGTTGGCTCTGGAGCTCCCTGCGGACCAGATGGGGTTCGGAGATGAGCAACTGTCACAGAGCTTTGAGCGGAGGAGGGTATGATCCCACTTAGGTGGTGGGCCCTAGTGGTGCTGCAGTTTGTAGTTCTTATACAGCCCTCTCTCCACCCTACCCCGGCGATTCAAGTGTCTCTCCTGGGTGAGGTCATGGAGCTCACTAGGCCAGTAAGGGGTAACCCCCCCATCCTATGTTTTTTCTTAAGTTTATTTTGAGGGAGAGAGAGTATGCAGGGGAGGGGCAGAGAGAGAGGGAGACAGAGAATCCCAACCAGGCTCCGCACTGTCAGCGCAGAGCCTGATGTGGGGCTGGAACTCACGAACCCTGAGATCATGACCTGAGCCGAGATCAAGAGTCGGATGCTCAGCCGACTGAGCCACCAGGCGCCCCCCTCCAATCTTATGTTGAAGCCGGGTCTCCAGAAGCCTGGGGTCTATACCCCACGATGGCCTCTGGGGGCTGTGTGTGGCCCTGGAAGGCATGTGTGCATCTCTCTTCCTCTCATGCCACTTCCTGCAGCTGGAGGCCCAGCTGCACCACCTCAGCGACTCACACCAGGCGGCCAGCGCCGAGAACCAGCAGCTTCGGGAGGCCGAGCGTGACCTGGCCGGGCAGCTGGAGGAGGTGCAGGGGAGGCTGCGGGAGACCAGAGGGCAGCTGAATGCCGCCAGGGGCCACGTGTCCTGGCAGATGGAGGATGAGCCAAGGCAAGTAGCTGCCACCCCTGGGCTAAGGTGGGGACCAGGGGCTTCCTGAAGGAGGTGAGGGAGTTCTCTGGGGCTCTGGTCAGCATCCGGAACACACCCAGAATCTCCCTCCTGAAGCTTTACAACAATCATTCCCGGCTGACAGTCTCATGCCCACTTCTCAGGCAGGGAAAGTAAGGCACAGAGAGGGGAAAGTCATGTGTCAAAGTCACATAACTGGGATTACACACACACACACACACACACACACACACACAGTCTAGTGTGGTAATGGATCCCAGGCAGGCACTCACTCTACCTGTTACAGCCCAGAGGAGTGAGATGGGCCAGAATGGTCAGGGAAGGCTTCCTGGAGGAGGTGAGGCTTCATATAGGCTCCAAAGGATGGGCAGGATTGTTTGAGGGAGGTGCATGCGGGGTGAGAAGGACTGCCTGGGCAGAGATGGGGGTGGGGTGGGGGGAGGAGGGTGTTGGTGTGACATCTGTCTGCCCCTCTCCTGACCTCAGCTTCCTAAACCCTGTCTAGTGTCCCCAGAGCAGGCGAGGAGAAGGTTGCAGACACCGAGGCAGTGTCCTCAGAGGAGGCTCCCCTGCCTGAACTGTTTGGGGATGAGGACGCCTGGGGTGAGCTTCTGAGCAGCTTCAACGCATCCTCGCGCAGGGCCCTGCAGCTCTCCTGGAGCCCCCCCCAAACCCCGAGAGCCCCCTCAGACTCCCAGACGCCCCAGGTAGTCAGGCAGATCTCCACCTCGGAGCCGCATGCTGTGCTCTTCAGTCAGGAGCCACCTTCAGACCTGGGTGAAGCTCCGAGGAGCCCCCCGGGGGCGTTCCCCGGGGCTGAGGCGGGGACAGGAGCAGACCTAGATGGGCAGGACATCAGCCCAGAGCAGCCCGTCCAGCCTCACCACCCGGAGCCTAAGGAGGAGTCGGGGCCTGGCCCTGAGGCCACCTTCCACAGGAGTTTCCCAGGGGCCCCGACGGAGGAGTCAGGGAGCCTAGTGGCGGCTGCACTCAAAATGCTCGTTCCTGTGGAGGATGCACCCCCTGCCCCGGTGACCTCCTCCCCTCCCCAGACCCCAGCTGGGCCCAGCGAGCAGCTCCAGGCCTCCTACCCAGACGACGAGAGCCCTGGCCCGGGGCCTGTCCCAGACAAGTTGCGCAGGCAGAGAGAGGCCCTCCATCAGGACGCGCCCGCCCCTGGCTCCGAGCCAGGACTGGGGTCCCCAGGAGCCGGAGCCCCCGCCCCAGGGCTGGCTGAGCCCTCCCAGGACCCGGAGCCTGCGGGTCGGGCTCCCACGGAGGGATTGGAGCGGGGCCAGCTGCGCCCCAATGCGCAGGAGGCCCATCCTGGAGGGCCACGAGAAGCTCACAGCCACGTCCTGGGGCCAGAAGGCCTGCCTGCCCTCTCCCACAGGAGTCTGAAGGAAGAGCCCAAGGTCGAGGAAAGGAAATAGGTGGACGGAGGAAGGCAAGACCTCAGTTCAGAGCAGCCAGCCGGAGGTCATGGCCTGAAAACTGGGCACTCAGAACTCCCCGAGCAGGATGGTCTACCGGCCCCCCTCTCATATGAGGCACCGCAGGCTCAGGCTGTAGCCGAAGCCCCTGCTTCTAGAAAACAGTCTCCCCAGGAGGGGGCTCAGCACGGGGATGGAGCAGGGCCCCCGAAGCCCACACAGAGCCTGCCCCCCATGGCTGAGCTGGAAACCCAGCCTCTGCCCTCACCTACAGCTGCTCCCCCAGGAGAACAAGGCACCCTACCATCCAGGGCAGAGAACAGACCCGAAGACCCAGGAACTGCTTGCAGGGAGGCTGGGCCGACCCCATCCCCAGGGCCCCTCGCTGCCGCCGCTGCTGCTGGTGAGCCTCCCGCCGACCCTGATCACCTCTTTCACGTCATCTTCCTGGGAGACTCAAACGTGGGCAAAACGTCCTTCCTACACCTGCTGCACCAGAACACCTTCAACCCTGGGCTGACAGCTACTGTGGGTAAGGGCCCACCTGGGCCGGGGGGGGGGGGGGGGGGGGGGGGGGGGGGGAGGGAAGGGACGCCCAGGGCCCGGGGCTAAGGAGCTGGAGCAGGGCCAGAGAGAGCCATCTCCGAGGAAGCTGCACGTTCTCCTGGCCACCGGCCCTGCATTAGACTTTATTTTATGTGGGCATAATCTTACTCTTACTAATTATCTCTAATTATAGGTAATTTGCTTTGCTGCATTGATCTGATTAGCTTATAATGCGCCCCATCAACAAAGCACCCTGCAATTTAGGGGCCACTGCTGGTTGATGGTGAAAACAAGCAAGTCTCCGCCCACACGGCCTGTGGGCGGGTCGCTGCAGGGTCCCCGCCGCTCCCATTGGTTCAGGATCAGCCACCCCCACCCCCACCCCCGCCCCCAGGCCAGTCAGCCAAGCTCCCGCCGCCGGAAGCTGTCATGGGCAAGTTGAATACTTGACCCAGAACGCGTTTCTACAGCATGGTCAGTTAGTACCCGAGTTCAAATCCCCTCTCTGCCACTGGCTAGCAGTATGAACTTGGGCGAATTATTTAACACCGCTGAGCTCCCAAACCCTCATCTGCATAATGGGGACAAGAGTGCTGACTTCCTAGAATGGTTGTGAGGATTAGTTCAGTCAGTACATGTCAAGCTCTTAGAATAATATCTGGCATGTCATAAGTGCTCAATAAATAGTACTTTTATTGTTATTATTAAGTTTTTAAAAATGTTTTTATTTATTTTTGAGAGAGAGACAGTGTGAGGGGGGAGAGGCAGAGAGAGAGAGAGAAAGAGAATCTGAAGCAGGCTCAAGACTCTGAGCTGTCAATTCAGAGCTCGACGCAGGGCTCGAACCCACGAACTGTGAGAGCATGACCTGAGCCAAAGTTGGACGTTTAACCAACTGAGCCACCCAGGCGCCCCTGTTTTTGTTATTATTATAAGTAAATATTTGCTAATGTCTAATTCAGTGGCCCTGCAAATGAAATGCCGCCAAACACAAAGAGTCCTCTACCTAAAAACGCTGGGATATATGACCCCTTGGCACTGTCTAGAGCCACAGAAACTTGAGCTCGGGAATGAAGAGAAGACCCACTTAGGCACAAAGACGGAGGTGATCCGCATGTTCATGCCAGGCAGGGTGTAGGCTGACTGGGGACCAGTGCCAGGCCAGTGAGTAAATGACAGCCTTCATGAAAAAGAGGCTCTGAGACAAGTTCTCAGACTGTTTTCTAAGAATCCTCACCTGGGGAACCAGTTAAAAACGCAGTGTCCTCGGTAATAGGGAACTCATAGCTGGCCTGGTTTGATGCTAAGCACAGTCACAGGGTCTGCAAGGACAACTTTATTATTTTTTTTGACAATCTTTTTGCGTTTTTATTTACTTTTGAGAGACAGAGAGAGACAGAATGAAAGCGGGGGAGGTCCAGAGAGAGAGAGGGAGACACAGAATCCGAAGCAGGCTCCAGGCTCCGAGCTGTCAGCACAGAGCCCCATGCAGGGCCTGAACACACGAACTGTGAGATCATGACCTGAGCCAAAGTCAGACGCTCAACCGACTGAGCCACCCAGGCGCCCCTGTAAGGCCACCATTATTAATCACTGCATTATCGGTTACTGACGACCTACGGTGCACAAGGCTCTTACATCCCTCATTCCTTACAAAAGCCCTCCCTGTATAACTGGTCTGCCTCCATTATTATGTGGTAAGAAGGTCCCACAAAATTCAATCGATAAAAACAGGATGCACGATTGTAAACAGCAGGACACGCGCACCGCTAGGCAGCTTGGGAGCTTTCTGAGAGCCAGGTGGGTGACCGGAATCTGTCCCAGTGCCAGCTGCGATTTGGTGCCCCCTGGTGGCTACCATCCATCTGGCTTCATTATCGATGGGGAGGATGCTGGTTTCCTCAGTCTAGAACATTTCCCGTTCTCACCCCCTCTCAGAAGGTAAGGGCTAGGTGGAGGACTAGAGCCAGAGCCAAACGGGCTATGTCTGAATGCGCGTTTTTGCCAGGCTTTTCCATATCCCCATTTTACAGATGAGGGGAGCAGATCATTGAAGACCTGGTTAACTTTCCTGCCCTCGCTGGGCCCAAAGTTCATACCCAGAGTCTCCTGCCTTCAAAGCACGTGCCCTACCCTCTTCTGGGTTTTACCCTCTCCTGGGTTCAGCCTTACTCTCTCCCTGGGGAGATTCCTTGGAAAGAAGAGAATTGTTATATTCTTAATGTAAATAGCAGATTCCTTGGGAAGGAGATAACTGTTATATTGTTAACTGTTTATGTGGTTGTGTTATAACATGTTTGCGGGACAGTATGGGGACCAAATGGGTGGGCTGAAGAAAGGATGGGCAGGGAGGCAGGACAGTGGGGGGAATGGGGGAGTTATGAAATGTGAGGAATACTTGTTAAGAGTCGTTCGTAGGTTACATGGTGGGTATTTAAGCCGAAGCTGGATATTATCACCCGGGGTTGGATTAGACAATCTCAGAGTTCCTGCAGACCCTGGGCTTCCCAAGACTTTCAGGAAATAGGGCAGGAAAAAGAAGTGGATGCTTCAGACTTCTGCATCACCATTTTGTAGAGTCCGGTTGCCCAGGCGGTCACCTCCTGTGGAGAGCATGGGTGCTGGGGACAAGCGGTGGTCTGTGGTTCTGGCTGCCACCAGGGACAGCAGCAGGCGCTCCTGGAGGTCACCGTAAGCTCAGGGCTGGTATGAAGAGGGACTCCTTTCCTGAGCTGGCCTGGGGCCTGCAGTGGGCCTGAAGGGTGTGGGGATAGGGACACAGAAGCCCCTCTCACTCATCCCCTGCTCTGCCTGATTTCCTTGGGAAGTAGGGGTTGACAAGAAGGTATACCCCAAAGCTTCTACACTTCCCTGGGATTTCACTATTACCTTCATATTTCCAGGGACAGAGGGGGGTCTGAAAGCCCGACCACACAGTGGGTGGAGCTGGGAAATGTGAAGGGCTAGGGCTCAGGGAGATGAGAATAATGACAAGGGGCGCCTGGGTGGCTCAGTCAGTTAAGCTTCCGACTTCGGCTCAGGTCATGATCTCATAGTTCCTGAGTCTGAACCCCGTGTCAGACTCTAAGCTGGTAGCGCAGAGACTGCTTGGGATTATCTCTCTCACTCTCTCTGACCCTCCCCTGCTCACACACGCTCTCTCTCAAAATAAATAAATAAATATTAAAAAAAAAAAAAGAATAATGATGAAAATGATCGCCTCTCAAGCACCCCCTCTGGAAACTGGAGTGAGCCTCAGACATAAGTCATTTAATCCTCCCAACCACTCTGCAAGGTGGGTCCCTTTGTTTTATTTAAAATTATTATTATCTTTTTACAGATAGTTATTTATTTATTTATTTACTTATTTTAAGTGAGCTCTATGCCCAACGTGGGGCTTGAACTCATGACCCTGAGATCGAGAGCTGCATGCTCTCCCAACTGAGCCCACCAGGCGCCCCGGCGTGGGTCTTTTTAAGTTGTCATCTTGCGGATGAGGAAGGGAGGCTCAGAGAGGTAAAGTGACTTGCCTGGGGTCACACGGCCAGTACAGCAACAGAGGGTGGACAGCTCACAGCCCAGTCAGGCATCCCTGAAGGCAGTGCTCCTTCCACCCTCCTCCGCTGCCTGTTTCTACCCTGCTGTCTGGTTGAAGGGGGCAGATACATGCCATAATTAGGACGGAAACAGGGAGTATTCTAAAAACAAAATAACGAAACTGGCTTTCGTGGGTGCCCCGAGGAATAAACATTGCTGTACAGTTGGGAAGACAGATACGTTCATAGAGGTCAGTACAGTGCAAGGTACCTCAAATTGGCACCGACCGCCAGGGCATGGGAGTGCAGTGGGGGCAGTGACCCCCGCAGGCTAGGTGCTCAGGAAAGGCTCCCTGGAGGACGGATGGGATTCGGAGAGCCGAGGGGAAGCCCGGCAGCCTGGAGGCTGGTACTGGGGACAGGTGTTGGCTGGAAGTCCTGGGGATGGTAATTCCAAAGCGGACCTGATGCCCTCTGTGTGTCCTAGGAGTGGATTTTCGGGTCAAAACGCTGCTGGTGGACAACAAGTGGTTCGCACTGCAGCTCTGGGACACGGCTGGCCAGGAGAGGTAACGGGCGCCGTCTAAGTTCGTGATGTCAGGGGGCCTGAGATACAGAGGGGTGGGGGGCAGCCCTGACCTTGAGGAGTCCAACATAGGCGAGAGACAATCAAGTGCATAAAAGGGATCCAGCCCCTAAGGATTTAAGAGGTCGGGGAAGGAGAGGTGAGTGAAGCCCCAGTCGGGTAAGAGGGGTCAGGAGACCCAGAGGCCCCTCGGCCTGTCAGGCAGCGGGGAGGGCCATCCCAGCTCGGCCCTCAGGGGCAGCCGCCCAGTCACCTGTCCTGAAAACGCTGGCCTGCCACTTTCCAGTGAGACAGCAGTGGTCAAAACTTAAAAGGCACACCTTCTGGGGCACCTGGGTGCCTCCAGTGGTTGAGTCTCTAACTCTTGGTTTCGGCTCTGGTCGTGATCCCACAGTTGTGGGATCAAAGCCCGCATCGGGCTCTGCCTGGAGCATGGAGTCTGCTTGGGATCCTCTCTCTCTCCCTCTGTCCCCCTCCCCTACTCATGCTCTTTTCTCTCTCTTAAAAAAAAAAAAAAAAAGAAAGCACATCTTCTTTGACCCAGCAGCTCCACTTCCAGAAACTTATTCTGCTGATAAACTCAGACATGACTGTAGTATCACCATGTTCAAAATGACTGAAACGTCGGGAATCGTGGCCCAGCTGAATCAGTTAGCATCTCTCCACACAATATGTAGGATATTCGGAAGCTGCAAAAGAGATACCCCTTGGGGAGACACCTCCAAGACGCTTTATTAACTGAAAAGGCAAAGTACAGATTACTGAGCGGGAAGGACTCCAGTGAGCCTTTTACACTGTGTTTAACATGTGTGTGCATGTGTGCACGTATACATTTGTGTATATTCATAAAATGCCTCTGGAAACTACGAACCCTGATTGCTTCTGGGGAGGGAGACTGAGTGGCGGCAGGATGAGGGGGTGTTGGGGGGGGACAGACTTTTCACTGGGTACTGTTTGGCACATTTTGAAATCTGAGCCGTGAGGACTGTCACCTATTCAACAAGCACTGCACTGTGAGAAGGAAAACTGTCAGGAAGCAGTCAGAAGCAGCGAAGGCCTAGAGAGGCCCGGGCACGGGGTCAGCCCCCCAGGCCCGGCCTCACGCAGCCCGTCCGGACAGGTACCACAGCATGACTCGGCAGCTCCTCCGCAAGGCTGATGGAGTGGTACTCATGTACGACGTCACCTCCCAGGAGAGCTTTACCCACGTGCGCTACTGGCTGGACTGTCTCCAGGTAGGCAGACAGCCGTTGGGGTTGGCCCCCGTTTGGGGAGCCAGGAGGGAACTTGCATCCTGCCCATACCCCCTTGTAACTCCCAGGGTTACGAATGACCCAACAGACACTTGGGTGATGCGACCCACTGAGGGCATGTGGCTGGATGGGCTGGGAGCATAGTCACACAGAAAAACCACAACCATACAGTACAGCCTCCAAAGCAAACTACTTCCTTTATCTTATGAACATTTCTTTCCTATATACGGTAGCTTGGAGATGTCTTCTTAACACCTGGGAATAGTGCAAGTCCAGTACCACTCTCAGTGATGATTCATCTGCCCACCCATCTCTAGGTCTTTCCCCATGTGCCTAATTGATACATATATAGTGAAATCCTGCAGTATACACCAGCACAGCAGGGGGCTGTGAGGGAGGACAGCTGCCTTCTCTGTAGGAGTTTCTAGTCTAGTTGAAGAGAAGACAGAGAAGTAGGATAAGGCCATACATGAAGGAGGCTGGGCTCTGGGTCTGACAGGACCTCGGTGTGAATCCCAACTACCCTGCCCCAACTCTGTGATCTTGGACAAACGACTCAACTTCTCTGAATTCGATTTTCCAACTTCTCTCATACAGTTGTTAGGATTAATGATATCATTGCCTTTGGCACGACACTGGGTATAGAGTAAGCGCTCAGTAGACGGAAGCTGGTATAGTAGTAGGAGTCATGAAGCCATTAGGAAATGAGCCAAGCCAGCCTGTGTAATCAAGGCACGGGCGGGACAAGAGGGGTGTGGGTGGGAGCAATCCTGGAAGGCTTCCTAGAGGAGGTACTTTTGAGGCTGGCCTTGGAAAATGGCTGACCTGCCCGCAGGCAGAGAGGAGGGGCAGACTCCCTGTAGATTGAAGGGAAGATTGGAGGGTGTGGGAAGGGTGTGGAGTGGGTGTGACATGGAAAGGTGGCCATGGGCTGAGGGGAAAGGTGTGCAGTCAGCTTCCTGGAGGGCGGGGCGCAATCCACCCCGCGCCTGGCCCACCACAGCCTGCTCACCGTGTGTGTCTGAGGTAGTATATTTCACGTGCAGGACTCGGGGTCCGATGGGGTGGTCGTCCTTCTCCTGGGAAACAAGATGGACCGCGAGCAAGAACGGCAGGTGTCCACTGAGGCCGGGCAGCGGCTGGCCCAGGTGAGCAGCTGGGCGTCAGGCCCTCACCCAGCCTGGACTGGAGGTCCGGGAACGGGCCACCCTGGCCCGGCTAACTGAGAAGGACCCATGGCCCGTTCCCGCCCCTGCCCTGCCGGAGGCCAGGTCAGCCTGTCTCTGGCCCACCCTGTCCTTCGGCCCAAACATGAGGCTGTACTGGTGGGCATGACATTGACCCTCACGTGGAACCAGCAGTTCCCCACACAACGTTCTGACCTATATAAAAATATCTTCAGAGTAAAGAAAGGTTTTAAAAGCTTCACTTAGAATTCCCAATCAAATCTTAATTTTCTCTCTGGTCTCTAATTAACATAACATTCCTTCTAATTTATTCTATCTTAAGACTCAAATTCTTCCCCGGCAAGATGGCATCAAAAGCCCCACCACCAGACAGTGAATACTATTTATTTACGAATAGAACTTGACCACATTCCAGAAACTCTGGAGAATAATAAAGAAGGGGAAAAGAACCCACCCCTTGCCCCACCTCTGCTACTACCCCTCTTGGCATTTCCACGTTGTATTTCCTTCCCCTTCTCATTTCTCATAATCATGAGGTCATCACTATGGCTCCTGGTTGGCGGGAATTTTTCCCTCTTAAATGTAGTGGCTCATCTCTTTGACATGGTAATTCCTCGTCTAGCAATTTATCCTAAGGAAAGAATCAGGAATAATAATCCCTAAGAGAATAGTATAATGGATACCCGCGTATAATGTATAATCAAGAATGTTTATGTGAGGATGTTTTTTACAGTATTATTTATAAGAACAGACATTTGGCAGCGGGTGGTGGTCAAATCGCGGAGGTTCATGGGAAAGGCTAGCATTTGCCATTAAGAATCCTGGCCCAGAAAAATGTTTGAGGGTGTGGAGGAAATGCTTACCATACAACGCGAAGTCAGAACAGCTGCTCTTCTGAATCTGGCGAGGTTGCTGATACTTGACTGGGGCCCGCCCAACTAGCCATTGCATATAGTTTGATCTAACAGTACGATGACATTTAGCCCACCCTACCCCCAGTCAGAGGGTTACGTAAAACAGAGCGGAAAGATATATATCAAATGCTAACAGGAGTGGCTTGTAGTTTGCACCTATACTTTTTAAAAAATGTTTCTTCATTTTTGAGAGAGTGTGAGCAGGGGAAGGGCAGAGAGAGAAGGGGAGGGAGGATCCCAACTGGGCTCTGTGAGGACATCACAGAGCCCGACGTGGGGCTTGAACTCACGAACCACGAGATCATGACCTGAGCCGAAGTCAGACGACCAATAGACTGAGCCACCCAGGCGCCCCTGCACTGACCCTTTTTGAAGGCTGTATTTTCCAGTATTTCCCCCATTGGATATTTTTGAAATAAAAAACTCCCACAGAACTAAGGGTTTAAAATGTCCCTGGGTGGGGCTGGGGGGGCGCCTGGGTGGCTCAGTTGGTTGAGCGTCTGATTTTAGCTCAGGTCGTGACCTTGCCGTTTCCTGGTTTGGACCCCTGGGCTGACAGCTCAGAGCCTGGTGCCCGCTTCACATTCTATGTGTGTCTGTCTCTGCCCCTCTCCTGCTTGTGCTCTCTCTCTCTCAAAAATAAATAAATAAACATTTTTAAAACATGTCCCCAAGGACATTTCTCCACGCTGGGACACATGCTTTCCGCCATTGCTCTGTGGGCCGCGGAACATTTCCGGGGTAGTATCTTCGAGATGGCTGGCTAGGTTGGAGGGCCAGTGGGCAGGGCCCAGGCTGGGACCAGGGGCCGTGCAGAGAAAGGGCTGCCTCACTTGATGAGGTTGGCCTAGGGCCGTACTGGAGGGGACTCTGATGGCCAAGGCTCGGGTGGGGGGTCGGCCATCAGTGGGCTCCCCCAGGGCACCCACACCCCATCTGTCTGCAGGAACTGGGAGTCTCCTTTGGGGAGTGCAGCGCCGCCCTAGGTCACAACATCCTGGAGCCCATGGTGAACCTGGCCCGGTGAGTGCCACCCTGCTACTTGCCACCCACAGTCCCCTGGGCAGCCTCAGACCCCTCCTGAGGGAAGGGAAGGCCCGCCCTGAGGAAGGACCGTGAAAGCACAGGGCTCACCCTCTGGGAAAGGACAGAGAGCACTGTGCAGAGAGTCCGACTCCAGCGCTACCAGCCCCATTGACTGCATCACCTCCTGAAAGTCTCACGTGCCCGCTCTGAGCCTGGGCTTTCTCCTCTGTGCAGTGTGGTGGGAAAGAGAGAGTCACTCTCCTGCTCCTAACCTTCTAGTAACTTCCACTAGATTTAGAATAAAATCCAGATGCCTCGCGACGGTTTTCATCATCTCCAGCGCTGTCTCCCCTGTGTGCGTGTGTCCACATGCCCACGTGTGCACTCACTCAGCTCCAGCTGTTCAGGGGCTAGGGGAGGGGACCCTCCCTGACTGCTCTCCATCCCCCCCATTATGCTGGACCCCTGCCCTCTGTTTGTGTCTTTTGAAGCCCTTCTTGGGGCGCCTGAGTGACTCAGTCAGTTAAGCGCCCAACTCTTGATTTCGGCTCAGGTTATGGCACAGTTCGTGAGTTCAAGCCCCATATGGGGTTCTGCGCTGATATGTGGAGCCGGCTTGGGATTCTCTTCCTCTCCCTCTCTCTGTGTCCCTTCTGCTCCCCCGCTTGCGCTCTCTTGGTCTCTCTCAAAATACACAAACTTAAAAAAACCCTTCCTGACAAACTGTAATTACACATGCATTGGTCTGTTTCCTTGCTGCCGTCTGCCTCCTGAACTTGACCCTACCTCCAGGAGGGCAGGGCCGAGCCTGTTTGGTTCTGCCCCTCCCTCCGCACACAGGAAGTGCCCTATAAATGAATGAAATAGGTAAGGCAGACGGGGTACCAGACCGGATGATCTGGAAGCCACTTCTCTGACAAAGCAGCCGGGCAAGCTTGCGAAACTACACGCACACTGTCTGAGACCACACTGTGATGTCTCTGACCCCAAACGGCTCAACGGCTTCCCCCTCTGCTGGAGAACAAAAGCCCGGGTTCCTGAACACAGCTCCCAGGTCCCCTGTTGTCTACAAGGCTTCTTTCTGGCCCTTCAGCCATCAGGCTTTGTGAGCTGGCGCTGTGGTCCCCGCACAGTGAGCACACGCTGGGCGAACGAATGGACAAATGAGCTGCCTTGATTTCCCCAATCCCCAGCTCTCTTTTGACGCCGAGCTGTTGCCCCCTGTTCCCCTTTGCAGCTAGGGAACCCGTGTACGCTGCTGGGTCTCACTTCTGACACTGCCTCCTGTCTCCCCAATCCCTCGAGAACCCGGTGTGAGCTCCCTCTGCGTGCTTCCCCATTCCTGGGTTCCGACAGCCGCTTCTCCTCTGTCTCCCTTACTACTCAAGGCGAGGACGGGCTGGCTTCGCTGTCCTATTCGGAGTCCCTTGCACAGAGCCTGGACACAGCGGCCTGGAAAGAATGCCAGGAAAGAGACAGGGGGCAAAAGTCTCTGTAGCCCCATTTTTCTGGCGACATGTGGAAAGCAGGACAAGAGCAGAGCGTGGGGGTGGGGGAGAGATCTCAGGGGGGGCCATCCCCCAACCCCACAGCTGCACCCGCAGGCCCCCCCTCCCCACTGCCCCTGGAAGGTGAGACAGAGGACTGATGTTTGGCGTCATCACACAGGTCACTCAAGATGCAGGAGGACCTCCAGAAGGATGCGCTGGTGGAGGTGACGCCCAAGAGGCCACCGAAGAGAGCTGGGTGCTGCTTCTGACCTTGTGGCCGGGACCAGACGGCACCCCGTGGGTCTCCTGCTCCTCGGCTCCTGTCCCCCCTGTCTGGACACAGCAACGACAGACACGGCCAGCTCAGTTCAGGAAAACGGTCCTCAGGTTAGGCCTCGGATCCCAGGGAAGGGCTGCACTAACGCTGCCCTTTGCGCTCTGAAAAGGATTTTGCTGAGGCGCTGGTGGTGGTGGCGGCGAAAACTTTTTACAGAAAGGAAAAGTCTAGAAAAATGAAGGAACGAAAACACACTGCGTTGCTGGCCACACATCTCTGGGTGGTAAAATTGCAGGGTGAATGTGTGGAGGTGTTATTTCCCTTTTTGTACGTATTTGTATTTCCAGATCTGCAGCGACTCGGTACTCTTTATATCATCAAAAATAAACATGAGCGCTAAGGAGAGGGCAAGAAACTTCCCGGAGAGCTTGCTTTGAGGCTGATTACTAATGGATACAGCCTGTTAATGACAAAATATTCAGGCAGTCCCCCTGTTCCGTGCCCGCCACAGCTGGCGAACCTTGTCCCGTGCACCGCTGTTTGCAAGCATGAAGTCTCTTCCGGGCAGAATCCAATTCTGGAGAAAAGAGCAATGTTCTGAGGGCCCCTGATAAGGCCCGTTCCTCCCGCCTTCCTGAGCCGCAGCCCCACTCCCTTCCCCCAAGACGCTCTCTAAGGGGTTGTATTCAAGGATCACCTGCTCTAATGCCAAGAGGTCGTCTGGTGCAGCTCTCTGCCCTCAGGTGTCGGTCTCTGGGCTCTCGAGGTCCAGCTGGGGCGTGGCTGGGCCCGGGGGACAGCAGAGACCAGGTGCGTGTCACTCGTGGGCTCCTCTTTGGAGCTTTTGTAGGAATTCCCAGAACTGCATAGCATTTGCCTCCTGAAAGGTACAGCCACCCGGGCTGTGGTCTTCCGTGCCCTTAAGGGGCTTCCTTGGAGAATCTCAGGGAGACGGCCCCTCAGTGTGGGACTATCTCCCGTCACATATGTTTGCCGCCATTGGTGTCCCCGTCATCTTCCTGTTAACTGCAGTGGTGCCCACCACGTCCTGCAGGCCCGCGTGGGAAGGATGCAGGATGTGTGATGATGACTTTGTGGTGCTTCCGTCCTGGGGAATTCCCCAGCTGAATCAGAGGCAACCCCGCTTCCGTGGGGGAGACCAGCAGAGACCATTCAAGAGAAAGAGGCACAGGGGCGCCTGGGTGGCTCAGTCGGTTAAGCGTCTGACTTCGGCTCAGGTCATGATCTCACGGCTCGTGGGTTCAAGCCCCGCGTTGGGCTCTGTGCTGACAGCCAGCTCAGAGTCTGGAGCCTGCTTCGGATTCTGTATTTCCCTCTCTCTCTGACCCTCCCCTGCTCACACTGTCTCTCTCTCTCAGAAATAAATAAAACATTTTAAAAAAGAAAGAGAAAGAGGCACAGAGCAAGAGACTGCAGGAGAGGAAGGGAGGGCGGCAGGTGGAAGACAGAGCTTGCCTACAGGTGGAATCAGGCTCCGATCCTGGCCCCTATCCCTCTGCTCACTTCTGAAAGGGATGCCTCTGCAGCAGTGAGCACTTGTCATTAGGGGCATACAAGTGGCAGTTGGGTGACACTTGGCAAGAGGCAAAAGACTGAGGCATCAGAAGCCACCAGAGATTGGATCTGATGCCCTTAATGGACCCCATTCAATCTCTAGAAAATATGTAGGATGATTTTGTGATCATTTGTGAACTGATTCGTTCTTACCCCCAAAGCCTTCTCTCTTCCTGGATCCTCTCTGTCAGCCCACAGGCTTCTCCCTGCGCTGAGCAGTTTCTAGGCTCTAGTAGGTTCCAAGACAGACAGCCAGACAGGGAAAGGCGGGCTGCAGTGAGTGATGCCAGGCCCGGGTGAGGGTGGGAGCCAGGTCTTGCTGTTGCTAATGGCTCTCTCTGGGGTGTGGGGACCTGGCAGGCACCGACATCTCTCTCCGGTAGGCCAGCGAGTTAATGAGGCAGGCAAGCAGGGTGTGATTCCTGGGGGGGGGCCGCTAGAGCGGATAGAGCCCCTGTCCTCTGGGGGACCCTGCACAGAAATAGCCCCCGGGCCTGTCCCTTCCATCTCAGCTCTGCCCCCGCTGCAGGCAGCCAGCTCTTGTTCCCCAGTGGTGGGGGTGGGGGAGGGAGGGAGTGCTCCAAGGGACCACCCACCTGCCCAGAACCTTCTCTTGGCTTTCGCTGGCTAGGTGCAGAGTGGAGCTGTGGAAGGGCCGCCAGCCTTTCCTGGTGTCGGAGGGCTCCGACTCAGCACACGCAGGGACCTCAGAGCAGCGCGAGGCAGGTAAGGAGAGCAGCAGGAGGGGCGCGAGGTAGATTTCAGAGTGAACTTCCAGGCAAGTGGTGAGTTCTCGGGGCATGTCAGCCAAGCAGGCGCAGGTCACACCTTAGCTTGAGGCTGGTTAGGAAAAGGAGGGTGAGGGCGCCTGGGTGCCTTAGTGGGTGAAGCATCCGACTTCAGCTCAGGTCAAGATCTCACGGTCCGTGAGTCTGAGCCCCGCGTCGGGCTCTGTGCTGACAGCCTGGAGCCTGGAGCCTGCCTCAGATTCTGTGTCTCCCTCTCTCTCTGCTCCTCCCCTGCTCACACTCTGCCTCTTCCTCTCAAAAATAAACATTTTTAAAAATTGTTTTAAAGAGAAAAGGCGGGTGGGACTGGGCTGACAGGGCTCAGGATGTGGAGCGAGAAGGGGAGGGTGGGGCGGGGGACAAAATGGAGTGTGGACAGAGGTGTCAGGGAGGAGAGCTTCTTGGAGCTGAGGGTGCTCAGGAACAGAACAGGCATCATGTGCAAAGCTCCTGCTTCGCGCCAGGCACCGTTCAGAGCACTTCGCTCCTATCACCCCGTTCAACCCCCCCATCAGCCCTACGAGAGGGGCTTGTGCTTGCCCCCACTTCGCAGCTAAGGGAAGTGAGGCGTAGAGGGTGAGTCCGCAGCCACACAGTTGGAGGGTGGGGCAGTGGGTTTTGAACCCAGGCTCTGGCAGCCATGAGCTTCGTCATGAAGTCCCGGAGCCTCTTATCAGAAGGTACGGATGCTTAGGTGGAGCCGGGGCTGGGGCCTGGACCCTTTCTTTCCCTCCCCTCCTCTCCACTTCTGTCACTGGCAGCAGGCCTGGGCCAGGTGAAGGAAATAAGAAAGGAGGACAGGGTAGGGAGGAGCTGGGGCTGGTCCCTCGGCTCCTCCCCCTGCAGTCCCTGGAAGGAGCCTGAGACCATGAGTGGAGCGGTGTTGGAGGCGGAATTCACGCGGGCCCCCTGAGGTCTCTTCCCAGCTGCCCTCACGCTCCAGAGACCAAGCAAGTCCCCCAGGCAGGGCTCTGCCGGAGGGGCTCAGGGGACCCCCCGCCCCGCCCAGGCTCTGAGTCAGCTAGCGAGGCGCCTCTGTAGACTCCCCTGCCCCAGTGTAGGAGAAAATGGACAAAAACTCGAATCAGGGCTCTGGGGAGCTATCACCTTTGCTGCTGGATCCCTAGAACCTGGCTCAAGGTAAATACTCAGGGAACACTTATTTATTGAGTGAAGGGGCAAGTCTCTTCCCAAGAAAGCTAGGGATCCTGGCCCGATCCGTGGGGTGGCGGGTGTAGACCGTGGCCCCCTGGGCGGACTCCGTTTCCCAGCCTGGCCTTGGGGGCTCCCATGTCCTGGGCATGTAGGACGCAGTGAGGGTGAACCGATCCGACCGCTGGGGAGCCATGCTCCCCCACCCTCACCAGGTAACCAGCACAGCCATAGAAGTGTGGTCGTTCCCCAGCCGGTCTGCCCCACGGAGTCGTCTGGAATCTTTCAGAAATCCCAAAGCCCAGACCAGTGAAATCACGTCACTGTGACCCATGCATTGGTATTTTTGAAACTCCTCTGGTGACCCCCACGTACAGACAAGCTTGGGAGCCACCAGCAGGGGCTTCACACCTTCTCAAAGCCCTTGCATATCCACTTTCTTACTTGAGCCTCAAATTAAAATCTGCTTATTTCCCCGGCAGGCAAGGTTTTGTTTAAAAATATATATGTGCATGTGTGTGTGTGTGCACACGCACCCCAAATTCATTTTGCACTCCCTTTAGAAATTTTATTTATTTATATTTTTAATGTTTATTTATTTATTTTGAGAAAGAGAGAGAGAGAGAGTGGCTGAATGGGGGAGAGGCAGAGAGAGAGGGAGAGAGAGAATCTCAAGGAGGCTCCATGCTGTCAGTGCTCAGCCCGATGTGGGGCTTGAACTCAAGAACTGTGAGATCATGACCTGTGCCGAAACCAAGAGTCGGATGCTTAACCGACTGAGCCACCCGGGTGCCCCATCCCTGCAGAAACTTTAGAAATAAAGAAGGTTAAAAAAGAGGAAAATGAACAGTTGTAACAGTTACTGGTGACATCAGTTTTATTTTATTTCCTTACTTCTTTACAGTTGAGGAAACTGAGGTAGGGAAACACTAGGTAACTTCCCAAAGTTATGGAGTTACAAAGTAGCCGAGTCGGGATTTGAACGCACCGTGTTGTCCGAGCCTATCCCATCGGGGTGTTGTGAGGTCTCGAGGGACTGATGCATGCCAAGGGCGCCCACTGGACGCAGGGGTCTGTGAAAGGGGGGCGCTCAACAGGGAAGGAGGGCGGCGGCCCTCTGGCCGGTTTCTACACTGTCCTCATGTGTCTGGAGCAGGAGAATGGAGCCTAGGCCGGAGCCCAATGCCACGTTCACGTCCGGGCTTGCAGCGCCCCCTGAGCGACTGCTCCGCCTCATCTTCGCCGGGGTCTGCGGCCTCATCCTGCTGGCGGGGCTGCCGGCCAACGGGCTCATGCTGCTGGTGGCGGGCCGGGCCTCAGGCGCCCCCCGTCCGCTCCTCGCCCTGACCAACAGCCTCATGGTGAACATCACGCTGTCTGACCTGCTCTTCCTGGCTTGTGTCGTGCCCGTGCTACTGCTGAGCTTCCTGCAGCCCGACTGGTGGCTGGGCCCCTTTGTCTGCACCGCCAGCCAGGCCACCAACAACGCCACCATGTTCTGTACCTTCTACAGCATGGTGGCTACGGCTCTTCTGCGCCACGTGGCAGTGGCCTGGCCTGACGTGGCCCTGCCATCCGGCCGGGGCGCCCGCCTGCTGCTCTGTGGGGCCATGTGGGGCCTGGGCCTCACGGCGTCATTGCCTAACTGGCTGTTCCAGAGAGTGGTAGTGGAGGAGGGGGCCGTGGGGGCCGTGGGGGCCCCGGCCTGCCTCTTGCTCCTGAGCCCCGCCCAGGCTTCCTGCTACTTCAGCTTGCTGGGCGCCCTGGCCTTCCTGCCCTGCATGCTGGGGCTGGGCTGCTCTTTTAGCCACGTGGGCTGGCTCCTGTGGACACGGCCTCGTGGCCCCGGTGGGGAGAGCGTCCGGGAGCACCAGGAGAACACAGGGCTCATCCTTGTGGTGCTGGTGGTCTTCGTGCTGATGTGGGGGCCCTGCTCCGTGCTGGGCTACATGGCAGCCGTGGGTGGCCTGCCTGCCACGCCCGTGGCTTTCGTGGCATCCAGCCTCTGCACCATCCTGGCTTACTCCAACTGTGCCGTCAGCCCTGTGCTCTGCTTCTACCTCTCCCGCCCCTTCCGGGAAGGGCTCAGGGACCTCTTCTGCAGGCCAACGGCAGCCAGGCACCCTGGGGATGCAGGAGGGGCTGGTATGGTGATGGAGAGCATCTAGCCTGGCCTCAGGAGGCCTATGAGGTCTGCCGAGGGTCTGAGAAGGTAGGCTGATGGGAACGCGGAAAGTCAAGAGAGGTGGGAAGGCCCTTAGTGACGTTAGAGCCTGTCCCCTCCATTCTCCCAGTGGGGAGCCTGAGATCCAGAGACAGCAGGTGGCCCAGCAAAGGTGACACAGCTACTAAAATGGCAACTAGGTTGATGCTCTCATTCCACCTGGGGACTCAGATGCCTGTAGGCTCTACTACTTCCTAGGGGTATGACCTTGCACAAGACCCTTAACCTCTCTATGGCTCCATTTTCTCATCTAGGAAGTGGGATGGTGGTAGTACCTTCTTCGTAGGGTGGTTGTGAAGACACACATAACACATAGAAAGTGCTCAGAAGAACACCTGCTCTTTCCTAAGTGCGTGCGAGTGTCAGTCATCGCGATTATTAGCATCTTCATTTTATTTTATTGTTCAGGGGCATTCAAGGTGAGCAGACAAGAGGTCACTTCCAAAGGCAGAGCAGTGTTTAGAGGAATGACCCGGGGAATGACCGTCCGGGGTCCTTGATCCTGAAGTCCTGTGGAGTAAGGGGGGTGAGGAGGGGAGCCAGCTGCATCCTGGGTGGGAGCCGAGGCCAGGAGAACCTTCCAGGGGCCTGCCCTCTCCTAGATCCATCACACAATCTCTCAACCCGACAAGAGAACACAAAGTCAACCTTTGTGCCATGAATTTCTCAGTGCCCTCCTTTCTTCTCTGTGGTTTTCTTTTGCTCTCCAGAGAAACTGAAGGTCCCCACCTCTCCTACCCAACCTCCTCTGAGAAGCTCCCAAACTCCATGCCCTGCCTCTGGCCTCCCGGTGGCAGGCCTCAGACTTCTGTGTTAGTGGGGGAACAAGGAGGGTTGTCTCTACTTAAAGCCCCAAGACAGAATGTTCAACATTTTCTACTTGGTAACAGTGTTACAGCTAAACACACACACACACACACACACACACACACACACACACACACACTGACTCCATGGTCAAAAAGCTTTGGAAACATTGGGTTGGACCAAGTTAAACTGGTCTCTTTGCTGCAGGACTTATCAGAGCCTTGAATGCCCCAAAGGCCACTGGGATTTGCTGAGAGGGGCTCAGAGTAGGCAGTTCCCCAAATTCAATACTGGAGAACCAGTGTTTCCTGGAACACACCTTGCAAAATAACCCAGGAGAGAAGCTCCAGTGTCAAGTGCAGTAAAGATGCACTTCCCTTTGGCCCCTTGGGCAGTGGCCCGGAGACTTGATTCCCCTGCCAGGCAGGCATCTCCGTTTGATGCTTTCCCACAGACGTCCAAGGTGAGGCAAAATGGGTCACTGGTTATGGGAACTTCCATCTTCCCAAGCTATGACCCCACCCGGTTCCCACTCCAAGCGTATCGGAATGCAAGTCAGAGGGGGACCTAATTATAGGGACAGCCATGAATCAGCTCTAATTTACTATAAAATCATAAGAAGTAAATAAGCCCCAAACTTTGGTATAATTAGTACCAAATTCCTTGTGATGTGCAGACTGGGAATGGCTGGCTGGAGGGCTAACCTGAGAGTGAGCTTGCCCAGAGGAGGGTGGAAGTCCCCTTTCCCTGCAATCCTGGGCTCTGATGGCCTCAGGGATTGATCTACGAAGAGCGACATGGAAGAGAGAGGTGGGGTTGGCTGCGCTCCTACAGTGCACCCTGTGCATGTCACACGCTTCATGTGTGTGTATCCACAGGTCCCCCAGTCTGTCTGCACAATAATCCTGCAAAGGAGAATGGTCCCCCATAACAGGGGCAGTAACGCGTCCTGGGCACGTGGTCCATGGGAGCTGTCCAGGCTGTGCCGGGAGCGCCCCCTCTGGTGCCCACAGACCCCAGCCCCCCCTCCCCCCCAACACACTGGCTTGGCAGTGGTAACCCAGAGCTGTAGGATGCCCTTGCTTGTGCTCCAGGGCACGGGTTGTGCTCGGAGGGTACAACTGTGTGAGTCAGTGTCTCCAAACTTAAGCAGGGCCTGGCGCCTGGGCTCGGGAAACACTTGCGGGATGAGTCAGTGGGTGATCAAATGTAATAAGGGGAGCCACCTGTTTTTGAGAATAATCTGATCAGGTTACTCACCTCTCTCACTGGCTCCATTTCACTCAAGAGTGACACTGAAGCCCCGACCATGGCCTACAAGGCCCTATGCATTCTGGATTCTTCACCACCACCACCCCATCTCCTCTTCTGAACTATCTCCCCTCTTAATGCAGCTCCACCCACACAAGCCTCCCTGCGTCCATCACACCAAGTATGCTCCTACCTCAGGGCCTTTGCACTTGCTGTTTCTGCTACTTGGAGCCCTCTTGCCTTGGATACCATCATGCCTCCTTCTCTCATTTCCTTAGGGCTCATCTCAGCCTTCACCTCCTCAGAGACGCCCTCCCTGACCACCTCATTGAAGTATCGCCTGTCCCTCTCTAGCCCCTTATTTTCTGTTATTTGTCTTTGTAACTTGTATCACCGCATGAAACAAAGATATCTACCTATCTGTGTATGTGCTGACTGGTTTCCCCTGTCTTATTTGTGTGCTTGTTGTAAGCTCCATGTGGAGACAGGCCCTGTGTTTTGTTCACTGCTGGATCCTCAGTGCCCAGCACAGATCCTGGTGCCTAGTAGATGTTCAGTAAATCTTCATTAAACATAAGAACGGAAGAAAGACCGAGAGGAGAAGCTGGGCTCTGTCAAACAGCAATGTATTTGCTATTTTTCACAGAAGAAAGGAAAACAAGAAACTCTAGTAAAAGAACCAAATTTACTCCAGTTTAAGGCAAATTCCACACAGAGACTGTCTCAGAGACGGGCACGGGACCAGACAGTGTAGAAACACCACCATCATGCATGACGGGGAGGGGAGCGGTGCTGGGCAGCAGACAGGGCGGGGGGCTGGGGTCCCCGTGGGGGGTGGGGATGTGCAGTGGGCTGAGGCGCCCCATGCTGCAGGAGGGGCTGGCATGCATGACCCGCTCCCCATGCGGGCAAAGGCCGGGCAGCTGGCTGGGCCCGGGGTGAGCTCACCCGTCTCACCTTCCCCACAGCAGGGGCAGGAGCTTGGGCTCAGACACCAGAGCCCGGGGCTGGTGGATCTGGGGTGACCGGATGGGAACAGGGGGACCCTAAGGGCCAAGACGGCCTGGAGTAAGGGGTCGCCCTGCCAAGGAGTGGGATGGGGGAAGCTGAGGATGGCGTGAATGGACTCTCAGGACAGCAGAGCCGAAGGGACACCTGGGACCCTCTGGCCAACCCTCTTGCCTTACAGATGTGGGAACGGAGACCCGGGAGGCCGGGGGGCCTTGCTGGGGTTCCCACAGGCAGCGGCTGCAGGCAGGGCTGGAACTCAGGACTCCTATCTCCTATCCCCGTGGGTCAGAGGGGCAGTGTGGGAGTGCGGGGGCTGGACTGCTTCGTCCAAGGCCTCCCGGGGTGGGGGAGGGGGCAGAGGCCTGGCCTCCAGGGCCCTGGGTAGCTCCGGCAGGAGGAGGGGATGCCTGGGGTGGGGGGTCGGCTGAGAGGTGCCCGTGGGTCTTCACCCAGGAAAGGCCTGCGGATCTGTGGATCTAAAACCAGTGTCCTTCTGGGCTTGAGAGGCACCAGAAGGGACCCTGTGCCTGAAAGGCCTCCATTCCCAGCCCACCATGTGGGCTACGGCCGACCCTCACCGCCTCCCCTGCGTGGGTCTGCAGGGCCCCCGTAGCATGCAGGCGTCCCTGGGAGGGGTCACGTGCTCAGGCATCCTGCGAACCCATCAGCTCACAGGGGTCACGGGGAATAGGGATGGACGGGACGGATGCCGGGATAGGAGGGCAGGGCCAGGCACAGAAACAGACACGCAGGAGGAGGAAGGCCCAGCCCAGGCTTCAGGATGGGACTGCCCCGGTGTGGGCCAGTGGGCCGAGGGGGAACCTCAATTCTCCCGATTGTTAACACCTTCCTGGCTGGGCCAGAACTGGGGACCAGGGGGAAATGAGAAGGGCGGGGGCCCAGAATATCACCTCCGCCATCTGAACCCTCCAATTCCCCAGGTTGGGCCCTAAGGCTAGGAAATTAGACAGGTGCCTTCAGAGGTCCCGCCCCCTGCAGGCCTCCAGGCACACCCATTACAAAGGCTGGGCAGGGCAAGTTGCCAGGGGGTCTGGCGACCCTGCCTATACTTCCACCTTCTACTTCCACCCTCCACCTGCCTCCCTGGGCCCCAGCCCCCGGCCTGTGGCAGGGAATCGCCCTCAGATGTGTGTGTGCAGAGGGGAAGCAGGGGGCGTGCGGGCCGGGGACTGTGGGGGCGAAGGCTCTGGAGCTGCGGGTGGGGGGCGGGGGCGGATGCCCTGTGACTTCATGTAGGACACCAGCTGGTCCGGGATCTCGGCCAGCACGTCGCGGGCCAGGCGCGCCATGCTCAGCACGTGGTTGCCAGTGCGGTCCACATAGTCCCTGAAGGGCACGAACTGGCCAGAGGGAAGGCAGGCTCATGCAGGGCCTCGGGCTGGACCACAAGCCCCACACCTTCAGGCCTGGGGCCTGCTCCCATCCCTCCTCAGCCTCTGCCCGCCCCCCGCCCCCCCCCCGCACTCAAGCCCTCTCCGTGGCAGCCCCTGTTCTCACATGTACTGAGCACAGTGCCCAGCCTGGAACACCACCAAGCAAAAGCACTTCATCTTTGAAGTTCTGCTGCCAAGCACAGGCACTTAGCTGGTACTCAGGAAATACCGTGTGAATCCCCTGGCTTCTAAAAGCGGGCCTTCCCATCTCCCCCAGCCTCTCTTTCTTTGGCTCTGCCTCTCCTCTTCCCTCTCTGGGTGGATACCTAAAGTCAGGCCCCTCTGGCTTCCTCCCAGGCCACTGGAGCCACCCCCAACCCCTCGAGTGCCTCAGCTCACTCCTGGCTCTAGGCCTTTCTATACAAGGGGAGCCCCTCCCAGATTGCCCCAGCTCTGATGCCCAGCCTCCTATCTTTGGTCTCTACCCCTGGAATGACCTCCTCCTCCATCCCATCTTTTTTTTTTTTTTTTTTTTTAATCCGGGGTTTCTGGAGAATGTCGGTTTTTATTCCCAATCTCGGAAACACTAGGAACTCAGTCTGCAGGAGATTCACAGACAGAAGCGCTTACTAAGGTGCTTTCTGAGGCTTGACGGGGCAGGGACACCCTGAGGACAAAGACCTGTCTGCTCATGACACCTGCCATCTTCCATGGGATGTTGAGACGCGGCTGCAATTAACCATTAACCGAGCGAGCTTGGTCGGTCCCAGAGGGCGGCAGTGCGCTACAGACACCTCCCCCACCCTCCCCTTCAGGCGGTTCCCCATCTCACTGGGAAGGCAGCCCACAGAAGACAATGGAAAGTGCAAATGTCAAGTGTAAGCACTTTGCAGGAGGCCAGGAGACCTGGGGGCTCAGGGAGAGCGTGGGCAGAGCAGGCTGCTCAGGGCAACCTTCAGGGTGAGAGAGGGGGGTCCGGCTGGGGGAGAAGGGTGACCCAAGGACTGAGTCCTGCTCCCTTCTCTGGTGGCCAGGCCACTCTGGGGCTCCCTCCAGGGCCCCTTTCTGGAGGAGTCTCTAAAAGGGGGGTGTAAGGCCAGCCTGGCTGGAGGGCTCTAGCATTTTCCTTGGAGCAGGCAGGATTTGGGCTTCACCTGCACAATGTCCCGCTCCGCCAGCTTTCCCCGGGAGGAGATCCGCACATCATCGCCATCCAGCTCCACCATGGCTATGAGAGAGGAGGCATGGGGGGGGGGGGATTAATGGGGGCACCTGGGCCTGGCAGGACAGTGGCACTTGTCCCCCAATCCCAGGCCAATCCAAGACAGAGACCATCTGACCAGATCCCATGTTGGGGCTGAGGAAACTGAAGCCAGGAGACAGGAGGAGCCCATCAAGGTGAATCTCTGACTTCCAGCCCCGAGTTCCAGCTCCCCGACCCTCCCCAAGCTCCCAGGGTGGGAGGAGGGAGCAGTGACAGGCCTCCACCCCACAGCCTTGGGACCAGGGTGTGGGTGCACAGCCTGACACACCCTTCCCTGTGCAAACAAACACACCCTGACACCCTGTGCTCCCTCAGACAGTCACACCCACCCATGAGCTCTCACTCTTTGGGGAAGGGTCATTCCCAAGGGCCTGAAGCCTCTGGGGAAATATCTGGGGGGTACAGGGACTTACCGTCGAACTCCGCCTGGCCCACGCCAATGATGATGATGGACATAGGCAGTTTGGCAGCCTGGGTACAGGAAGATCATGGGAAAGGGTAGAAAGGGGTGGGTCAACAGGACAGAAGGAAAGAGAAGAAATGGAACAGAAGGATGGAGACACACAGACACACAGAAGGGCGGGGAGGGGGAAGGACACAGCCAAAGGGAAACCAAGGTGGGGCCCCAGAGAGGAAGAGAGGGTCAAGAGGGGGAAATGGGTCACACGTCTGCTTCTATGAGATACCCCCATCCCTGCTCCACCCTGGGCCTCCAACAAGCAGGACATTTTAATGTGGGCAATTAGGAGTGTCAGCTGGGTGGGAGCCCCCTATACAGGTAGACCACCCAGTAGGGGGCCATTCCTGGGCCTGCCCCACTCTGGGTTGCCACTTGGCCCTGGCCACGCTGGGTTGGGGTCTGGGCAGCAGTCCTGAGACAGGTTAATAAGGGAGCCGCAGGTGTTTAAAGGGAGTGGACCATCTAGGGTGGGTACAGAGCTCATCGGTGGGACCCTTCATTGGCCAGCACCCCCTCCACCCCCCCAAACCCTACTGCCCAGGAAGCCTCCTCCCAAGGGTTTCTCTAAAGCAGCAGGATGGCATGCTCCCCACCCCCCCCTCCCCACCCCTCGGCTCACATTGACGATAGCCTCCTTGGTCTGGGCCATGTCCGAGATGACCCCGTCCGTGATGATGAGCAGCACCGAGTACTGGGAGCCATCCTGAACCGCAGCCGCAGTCCTGCAGGGGGCAGGGGGGCTGCTGTCTGACTGGCCCACTCAGTGCCCCGCCCCCTCCCCCTCAACACCTCGGTGGGAACTAGCCTTTTCGGGGAGGGGAGTCTCTTTAGGGTCAGGGCTCCCTGAAAGGCGGGTCAATGGAAAGAGACGCCCCCTCCCACCTTCCCAAGAGGACGGGCATGGACACGAAAGCTTGTGAGAGGTTGGGGTGGGCGTCTAGGGGCCCTGGCACTCACCTGGCCACGTGGGTGACCACGGGGGCGAAGTTGGTGGGGCCGTAGAGCTGCACGGTGCGCAGGCTGTGGTGGTAGGCCTCCAGGATGCCGTCGATCCCGCAGCAGGAAGGGTTCTCCTGGTTCCCGTTCTGGCGGCAGCGGGACAGGGAGTCTGAGCTCGGGAGGGAGGAGGGGTGGGAAGGAGGGCAGCCGGGTGCTCTGCAGGGGGCCGTACAGCCAGGGAGGGGGAGGCCCGCAGGTTCGGGATCTCCTAGACTCTTTTCTGGTGGTGGGGGGGCGGGGAGGGAGCCCCCAGGGCAATACATGCTCTGGGTGAGCAGGGTCCAAACCCGCTCCTTGCCCCACTCTCTGCACCTGCTCAGACAGCCCCCCTCCCCCAACCAGAGGAGAGAGCGTTGGCTGCTTCCCTCAGGGGCCCTCGGGGCAAACCACTACATCCCAGAATGCCTGCAGGGGCTGAGCAGCTCCGGAAGGGCCAGCAGGGAACCTGTCCTCCCTTGTCCTGTGCCTGGAGAGCGAGCCAGCGTCCCCAGCTCACAGGAGGGAGGGAGAAGAGGTGGCCTGGGAAATCATCCCACAGGTCTGCCATCTCAGCCCCGACTCAGGGAGTTCCTGGAATTACCTGCAGTTGCCCATACCCAGCGCACACCCATTTTACCCTTATTTCTGGGGTCTTGGGGTGGGGGGTAGTTTGACCCTGTCTCCACCCCACCTCTACCTGGGTCCTGTTAGAGAAAGGAGGCCAGACACCACTGCGGGTGGCATCAGACGTGGAGACGAGGTGCCGTGAGCCAGCTGGGGAGTGGGCTTCTGGAGGCCCTGCTACGGGCCCTCTACACACAGTGGGCAGCCCACCCGCCGCAGGGGCTGCACGTGTGTCCCCTCGCCCCAGGCTTGTGACCACAACCCGTGCCTGGCCGGCCCCCAGCCCGTCCTCCCAGGACCTCCTACCAGCGGGAACTCGTGGGACACTCTTCCATCAGGGGGCAGCTTGGCCCCGAAGCCCAGGGCAGGGAACATCTTGTCGCTGTCGTAGTGCTGGATGATCTCACCGACGGCAGTCAGCGCCAGCGCGTAGGCGTTCAGCTGGTAGGGGCTCATGTAGTGCAGGGACGTGGACTGCGAGGGGTTCCCTGCGATACGGCACACAGGGACACGTGCTGGCCTCCACACTCCAAGCACCCCAGGCTCAGAATGCGGGGGGGGGGGTGTCCGAAGGCACCCCTGCATGGATTTCTTTATCCCTGACTCCTTTCTTTCTCTCTTGCCACACCTCCAATCCTTCAGTAACTCCCGGCTGCTAAACCTTCAAAATATTATGCAGAGGCCATGCCTCTTCTCTGCCTCCAAACGGTCCAATGCTCCCATCCTGCCCAGAACCAAACCCTCAGTCCCAACCCCGGGGGGCCCACAGGGTCTGGCCTCCACTTTCCTCCCTCCTGGCCCCCCCGCCACCCCCTCCTATCACCCACTCAGGCCTGGCCCCTTACCACCCCCACCTCAGGGCCTCTGAAATGGCGGTTCCTTCTGGGACACTTCTCCACAAACGTGGACATGGTGTGTGGTCTTCCTGACCAGCCTCCTGAAAATTATAGCCTCCGCCAAGGCTCCTTACCCCTTTTCCTGGCTCAGGTCTTCTCCATAGCCCTTGTCACCACTGATATTGCCCACATTTTACTTATTTATTAATGAGGGGGGGCGGGCTCCAGCAGAGGCCGCCAAGCTATAGATCCTGTCTCAACCTGCGCTAGCTGTGTGCTCTCAGATGGTTCCTTGATCTCTGGGCCTCAGTTCCTCATGAGTAGAGCGGGGATAACAGTCCCACTTCCTGGGACTGTTGTGAGGAGTCACTGGCGTTCTTAGAACCCCCCTCATTGGAATGACAGTCCCCTCCCAGCTCTGACTTCCTTCCACTGTAGAACACGAGGGCCCACCGGAGGAGTCCGAGACCTGGGCTCCTTCTGACAGACACGGAAATGAGCACTGAGCACCGCTAATGGGGGCCCCGACTCCAAGGAAGGTGGTGAAGTTTCTAACAGTATAAAGTTGGGCATTGACGGTGCCTGGAGACTCGGTCATAGCCCGACCCCGGAGGAGGTCAGACGAGGGAAGGGAGCTGGGGCAGCCCGAGCAAGGGTAGGAACTGGGGTTCCCGCCCTCCCTGGGGACCATAGAGCTCTGCTCTGGCCTGAAAGCTGGGCTGCGCAGAGGATGTGAGCTTTGGCCCCACGAGGAAACACTGTTTCTCCACATACTCTCTGTGGCCCAGAGCAGCACTGCCCTGTCCCTGCAGGAAGACTGGGTGTCCTCACGGGCAAGGCTGTGCCCAGGGCCCAGATTAATTGGCCAGTCTGGGGATATACCTTCGCCATCTTGATTACACCTTTGGCTCTCCAGGCCTAAGTACCTTACCTCCTTTGTGGTGAGGATGAGGCCAGAGAATATGGGAGACCTGGCTCCCCACTAGCGCCAACTACCACAGCTCTGAAAAGCCCCCCACCCCGCCCCGGCTCCCCCTCTTCAGCCCCAGCCCCACTCCAGCTCCTCTGCCCATCCCCCCACTCACCATTGGAGGCCGTGAAATCGATGGCCACCGTGAAGTTGATCTGGGTCCTGAAAGAGGAAGAGCAGCAGGGGAGTTAGCTGGGCGGGCAGCAATCCTGCTTCACGGATTGGTGGATTTGAACCCCACATCGGGCTCTGCCCCGACAGCTTGCAGCCTGCTTCAGATTCTGTGTCTCCCTCTCTGTCTCTGCCCCTCCTCCACTTGTGCTCTCTCTCTCTCAAAAATAAACATTAAAAAAAATATATAAATAAATAAAATCTAATTTCTTTTATAAAAAAAGAGACTCCTTATATTTTAGAGCTATATCCTGAAGTATTTGAGGGAATGAAATATGATGTCTGAGATTTGCTTCAAAATAATTGGATGAGGGGTGCCTGGGTGGCTCAATTGGTCAAGGGTCTGATCTCGGCTTGGGTCATGATCTCCCAGTTTGTAAGCTCGAGGCCCACATCGGGATCACTGCTGTTGATGTGGAACCTCTTTCAGATCCCCGCCCCGCCCCTCCCCTGCTTGCACTCTCACTTTCTCTGAAAAATAAATAAACATTTAAATAAAAGAAAAAACTGGGTGAAAGGAAGCTTGCATGTAACAAGACTAGAGTTGGTAACTGTTGAATCTGGGTGAAGGGTACCTGGGGGCTCATTATACCTTCTCTCTACTCGTGCATTTGGAATTTTTCCATAATAAAAAATTTGGTTCTGAGTATTCAGGTTCAGGCTTGAAGCTTTCTGAGGGTTTGGCTGTTCTAGGCTCTGTGCTAGATGCCGACAGAACAAAGCCGACAAGACGGGAGCCCCCGATGAAGTCTAGTCTTGTGGTTCTAGGGGGGATTTGTTTAAAAAGAACATCCCAGGGCCCCACTCAAAAGGATGCCAGTTCAGTTGGTCTGAGATGGGGCCCCAGCATCTGCTTCTTGGACAGGCATTCCCTGCCCTCGTCCATGGATGGATCTGAAGAGGGGGTTCTGGGATCGCAGCTGGGGACACTCTTCTGACAGTCCCCAGGTGGGGTGACATAAGATGAGGCAGGGCTCACTCCATCTGCAGTGAGCACATGGCACCTCTCAGAAGCCAAAGCCCTCTCCCCACCTGACCTCAGATGAGCTGCTGCTCATGGGACCGTCGTCTCCCAAGAAGGATGAAGGACATGGTTAGCAGGAGACCCAAACCAGGATCTGCTGGCCAGAGATGGTTCCAGCCCACGCTCGTTCCCTGTGTCTGCCCCCTCTGAGGGAGATGGAGCCGCAAGGTGGCAGGGGCCTGGGTCCCTAACTGACTGCGTGGAGTATCTCCCCACCCATCCCTGCCCCCCCTCCCCCCATGAGTGAAAAATAAGCCTTTGTACTAAGCCTTGAAGTCACAGGATTATCTGATACAGCAGTTGACCTACCCTATTCGTCTGTTTGTGGTCATGTCTTACTGAGGAAGAGAGAGATCGTGTCCTTGTTAGAGGAAGGGAGCCACTTGGAGGGTAAGAGCTCTGCTCCCAGGGTCACCATCGGGAGGGTTGTTCTGGTCTATGGGACCACGGCTGAGGGACACCGGCGGCCCGGCTCTTTCAAATAAGGGTGAGGGGAGAGGCAAGCCTTATTCCTCAACTGGCCTTCCCCTGTTCTGAGTTCTGAAATGACTCAGGGAAGGAAGGGGCCGGAAAGCAGGCAATTTAGGGGACAGTGGCTCCCTGCAGGCTTGTCTCTCCTGCCTGAGGGCAGAGCAGGGCAGAAGGCAGGTCCAGGTGGGCGGGAGAGGGAGGCCAGAGAGGAGACGATCCCAAGACAAAAGCCTCCATCGGCTGCCTGTCTGGACATGTTCGTAGTTCTCGCTCCCTGGAGCCAGTTCTCTCACTCAGGTCTCTGGGTCTCTGGAGAGGGCGGAGGGAGGTATGGGGGAGGGCCGGGGAGCAGCCAGCAGCACCCGCGTTGAGCAGAAGCCCGGCCTCTGAGGGCTCCTTCTTATGAGCCATCACCCCATCACACTATCACAGCACCCAACCCTTTAACTCCGCTGTCTCCACCTGCATCACACGCCACCAGGTAGCTGTGAGGCAGGCAGGGCCCGGATTATTCATTACTATGGGAGAAACGCGGCATGTGGCGACAGAGGAACCATGTGGCTGGCTGGGCTCGTGTGGCCTCGGGCAACTTATGTAAAATGGGAGATAATCACCCTCCCCTGCCCGCTGTGCTCTGTAAATTGGGGGCACTGTGCAAATGAGAGGGATAAATAGGATGTGGATTGCTTGAGAATTAGCAGGTGCTATGGGATGTAAGTGTGGGGCTGCTTAATGGCATAGAGGACAGGGCAGTTTTGATGGGGAGATGGGAGCAAAGGGCAGGGTCTGGAGTAGGCTCAGAGAAGGGGCGGGATGGGGTGGGGCTCTGGGTGACCGCAGGAGGTATGTGCTCAGTGGGTAGGACGGCTCGCACCCTTGAAACCAGTTTCGAGGCGGCAGGGAGTGGTGTTGTGGGAGATAAGTGTGCCTTCCCAGGGCCTCACTTCCCCCTCTGCCCTGCAGAGCCAGGCAGCCAAGTGCCCGCTTGGCTGGGATGAGCCTTTGCACCTGCCCTGCCTGTCTTTTTTCCAGACAGGTGTAGTCACTCACCTGCCTGTACCTGCGGGCTCGCGGCTTCCCACGCCCTGGCTGGCCGGGCACCTGTGGGGCAGGGAGCACTCGAACCTCACCGTGGAGTCAGACTCTGTTTCCACGAGCTGTTGGCTGGAGCCTCCCGGCTCCCCTGCCTGCCTTGGCCTGTATGACACCCCCTTTCTGCCCCCTAAACTCGTGTCTGACCACCTGCTGGCCCTAGGACCATCCCCTGATGCCTCCTGCCCTTTATACGTCCCTGATGACACTGGGCAGGTTAATCATTGCCCCGCACCCCTGACAGACCGGGCATCAGAAGCTCAGAGAAGGAAGGACCCTAAGACTTCACTTCATTCCAGCCTCTATGTGTACAGAGGAGGAAGCTGATGTGTGGGGAGGGAAAGCGACCTGCCCATGGGAACGTGCAAATTAGCAAGTGGCTAAGAAGGGCCTAGAGCCGGGGCCTCCTGACTCCTAGTCCAGCGCTCTCACCACCTCCCTAAGCCCTTAGTTCTCTTTGCCATGGAGTCCCTACCGCCTGCAGGTCCCATCCCTGCAAGGGGACCTGATGTGACCCAGGCTGGCCTCCACAGCTTGAAGCACCCCCCTGCCCCCTAGCCTCTCAGGATCCGGGGACATGCACAGCTCTGGGCGAGTTGTCCGAGGCCGGAAATGGGAGTTTGCTCAGGGCTCACAGGCTACGTCCAGGGCCTCAAAGAGGCCAGTGCGGGGCTAGAGCTGTTCATGGAGATGCGTGGGGCCCCCTTCCTCTCCCCAGAGCCAAAGAAACGGGGGCTGGATCCCTTCTCACCCTCCTTTGATGTAGTCAAGAAACGTGCACTCGGACTCCACCGCAAAGGAAAGCAGCGTGACCTTGAAAACAAAAGGGAGCTTGGTCAGCCAGGAGCCTAGGGCTGGGGGGGGACAGTTCACTGAGGGCGGAGGGAGCACGCGGTGCCAGCCAGTCTTGCATACTCCACTGCACACGGCACCCACACCGACCCTAGGACATGTGGCAATGAAATGGGATCAAGTGGCTTCAAAGAGGTCATGCAATCTGCCCAGGACGTGACAGGCCCAGGTCTGTCTGACTCCAGAGCCTGCACTCTCGACCTTGATACCAAACTGCATCCTGGGAGGGCCCTGTCTCTGTCACTGCAGCACAGGGGCTCAAAGCCAAGAGCACACGTCTCCCCTAAGTGGATACCGACATGGAGCATGGGAGGCGAGGGGGTCTCCCTGACACGGGCCTAAAAACCTGCCGACGCGCACAAGCTCCGCGCTTCCGTGTCCTGCTAACTACCGACCTAAAGCATCCCTCTCTGGTCTGTGCTTATCTGAAACCTTACTTGTCCCAACTCATCCCCTCTGGTGTCTCTTGATCTCTGCCTTCCCAGACCAGAGACCCTCCAGCGCAGCCCGTCTTTCCCAGGAGGTAACAGACTTGCCCCCACCCACCCCCCCAGAGCAGATGTCTTTTGACCTGTTCCTTCTGGCGGCTCCGGCATCCACTCTGCCAAGACAGGCAGCTCCCTGGCAGCTCACTATGATAAGGGATTTGGGATCACGAGACAAGTGAAAGCCTGGCTGCCAAAACCAATTAAATGAGGCAAGACTGGGGCAGGGGACCTTTTACCTGTGTCAGAGATCTCTACCCTAGACTTTGGGGAAGCCCCTACTGGTGCAGATTCTGCTCTCAAGGTCAACTCTCTGGACAGGTCAGGGAGGGAGGGCTTCGGCTTGACATTGGTCCAAATCACGGGAGGGTCTGTGGGTGCTGAGCTGGGCCTCGGAGACCCGGACCGGCTGCGGTTGTGGTGTTAGGCACCTGGACAGACAAAGCCTCCTTTTGCTAGGAGCGGACCGTGCCAGGGGCCTCTGCCCTGACCAGTGGTCACGACATGACCGATGATCGTCTTACAGCCTGGGCGAGGACCCCCAAACCAGTCACCTAGGGCTCTGGCCCGGGATCTGTTTGTTTTTTTTTTTTTTAGCTCCTCTCACAAGTCTAACTTACAGCCGGGGTTGAACCCCACTGCCCCCCAACAAGGCTCTGGGATGAAGCAGTTCCCTAACCGCCTGACCATATGGATTCACCCAGGACTGCTCAGAGTGTGGTCCCGGGACCAGCAGCGGTGGCAGGAGCACCTTGATGCTGCTTAGAAATGCAGACACGCAGATTCTTGGTGGATTAGCAAGATCCCCCAGAAGATTCTGCACCCGGTGAGGAAGGTAGGAGAAGCTCTAGACACAGGTCCCCAGCCCAAGCCTAGGCCTCCTGAAATGGGACCCCAGAGACCTGGACTGGGCTCGTGCATTTTGATAAGCATCCTGGACCCTGACTGATGTGTTATGGTGAAGACTGACCCAAGGCAAATCACGTCCCCTCTCTGAGCCTCAGTGTCCTTATCTCTAAGAAAATGAAACGAGATCAACGGTTTTGAAACTTTTTTTTTTAGCTGGACATAGGAGACTTCCCAGCTGGGGAAGGCGCTGCCTCCCCTAGGGGCATGGGAATGTGTGGGAAAGTTCTGGGCTCTGTCAATGCCTGGGGCTGTACTGGTAGCCATGGGCTGAGAACAGGGGTGCTAAGCACCCCACAATGTGCAGGGAGGTCCTGGGACATCAAAAATGATCCTGCCCCAAATGCTCACAGTATGTAGCAGACACACTGCAGCTTTGGACAAAGGAAATACTACTCCGATATCCTCCTGACTGAGAAATAGTTACAGTCAGTCCCCTTTGAAGGAGCAGAGTACTTTGCAGTTTGCGGGCCTGCGTCTCCATCTGTCTGTCACAGCCACGCAGTGCAGTGAGCAGGATAGGGAATGATTTATTCACCCCATTTTACAGATGGAGAAAATAAGTTTCCTCAGGGGAATCCTAGCGCTCCCTGACTGGAGACTTCTTCTGGGTCTGGAGTTGCAGTTTGCTTAACTCTAATGACTAAGCGTGGCTGCATTCGCAGGTGGGGCTGTGGACATCTACAGGACAGAGGGACACGAAGGTTACAAATCTGAATATATTTGCAGGGCAAAGACACTGCCTTGTTCTAGAAATGCACCATGGGCTCCACCTCAGGACCTTTGCACATGCTGGTCCCTACAGGTAGAAGTCTCTTTCCCCAATATCCTCAATCCTTGCTCCCTCCCCTTCTTTGAATCTCTGCTCTAATATCACCTTCTCAGAGCAAAATTTTCCTTAACTACTCAATATAAAGTAGTCGTTTTGTCTCTGGCATTCCCCAACCTTTTTTACCTTTGTATACTTTTTCCCATGGCACTCATAAGCACCAGACAAATCCAGGTATATGTATGCATACATTTGTTTTCTGTTTCCCCCATTAAAATACAAGTACCAGGACGGCAGAGATTTGAGTCTGTCTGTCCCCAGCTGTCTCCCTCAGGCCTAGAACATGACTGCGCTCAGTAAATATTTGTTGGATGAACGCATACATGTCTTGAAGCTCAGCCCCCAGAAGCTGCGCGGCTAGTGTGATCCTTGGACAGTCGTGGTCAACAGGGGAGGTGCCAGCTGGCAGCCTTCAATGTGACTGCTGCGCTGCCCGCCATGTCTGGCTATGGCCTCGGTTGTGACTTTCTGCCTCTGCGACCTTGGGCGGGTCACTTCCCTGCCTGCAGCCTCGGTTTCCTCTTTTACGACAAGGGGATACCAATGTCTGCCCCTCAAGGAAACTACCTGTGACCGAGCCCCTGGGTGGGGAGTTTCCCAGAGGAAGGGCCTCTCCTCCTTCTCCGCTTTCTTTCTGCAGGAAGTCCCCATGGGAATCTCTCTCTGGGCTTTCTCATTCCTTGTCACAGCACCTGTGCTATGGCCTCCACCATCTACCATCTGCATCTACTATCTCCCCCAGGGCTGTTGCTCCATCGGCCCCACCCCCTCCACCCCCAACACCCTGGGTCTGGTTCCCACACTCGGCTCAAGCCACGCAACTCCTGACACCGGGCCTAGCTGGGACCTCAGGATGCCTACGCCTGGCTGCACGGGGGCGGGGGGTGGGGGCGCCACTCACGGTGCCAGAATTCACGTATTTCTTTTTCTTCATTTTCTTTTTTGGGTTTACCACCTGCGGAGAAAAAGTTACAGGATAAGGAGGGTTTCCAAGCAGTCAGGAGTGGGCCCCCAGACCTTCTTCTAACGACCCCTGATATGACCCCAGCCCCAGCAAGCAGAATGTGGGGTCCAGGGAGGGGAGGGTCCCGGGAGGATTTCTGAGAGCCTGATATTTAAATTTATAGAAACAGGCTTCCTGATTAGACCCAGTGTTCCACGACCAAACACACCAGGAATAATATTTATTTAACCCTCCTCCCACTGCTCCCCCAAAACACGCCCCCCACCCAAAGCAGCCAGAGGAGGTTTGATGTTGCAAAGGGGCCCTGTCTGTGCCTGCCCTTGTGTGTTGGCTCAGGCCGCTCCCCTCGCCCCAAATGCCTTCCCCTCCTCCCTCCACCAGGGTCCCCTCCCTGAGATCCAGGGATCAACTGTCCTGGGGCCTTCGAGGGTGCCCCCTTCCCCCCCTCCCCCTCACACTGCAGTTAGAATTTCCTTAACTGTTCTTCATGTGAAAGCTCTCATTCCAAACCAGACCTGTCATCAGAGAATATATCACAGGCCTAGGTGCATATTTAGTAGATGCTAAAAAAAAAAAAATTACTTGTTGCTGGATTTAACTCCAGTCGTCTCAACTGCCCGTTCCCTCCCCCCCGTCCCAGGCATTTGGCAATGTTTGGAGATATTTCGGTTGTCACGACTGGGGAGAAGGTAGAGGCAAGGGGTGCTGTGAAACATCACGGAGCGCACAGGGCAGCCGCCCCCCCCCCGCAAGAATCACCGAGTCCGAGATGTCTGGCAGCACCCAGCACTGAGGCTGAGAAGCCCTGGGTGAGTGAGAAGGACCAGAGCCTTCCAGGAGATCTTACACCTTCCTCATCTGTACTGGGCTTGAGCCTCACCAGCTCATTCGTTTTCACATGGGAAGCTCAGGCCAGGCCTTTCCCTAACCTCCCATCAAAGGAAGCAAGGTGGTTTGATTTTCACACACCCCAGGTCCTCCCCAGGTTCCTGATGAACTCATTTCCCCTCCCCCCATCTCCCTGGGGCTGGTCGGCTCTGTCTTTAGCAGAGACCTCTTCCGGCCCGGAATGAGAGTTGCTCTCCGTCTCTGGAGATAAGGAAATGAAGGCCCAGGGGCCAGAGTGATTTGCCTGAGGTCACACACCTGCTCCGTGACAAAGCTGGAAACCGGGTTCCTGCCCTCTGCCCAGTGCTGCCTACCTGGGTGTCACCTTGATAACAAACACAAACCCACTCCTTCACAAATAGTTATGTGGTGGGGGTGGGGGATACCAGTTTCTCTCTTCCAGAATCTTCACTCCAACTGGAGAAAGATCTGTCCCTAGGGAGAGAGAGGACAAGAGACACCAAAAAGGGGAGCCAGAAACCTGAAGGCAGTTGGAGGAAGGAAGGACTGTTCTAGGCCCAGCATGAGCATGAGCAGGCCCCCCGGGGACAGCTGGTGTTGAAGGGCCCGTGCTGAGGACAGGAAGGGTTCGGGCGCCGCAGAGAGATGGAGGGAGGCCATTCCAGTCAGAGGAGACAGTCACGATGGGGGGGGGGGGGGGGGGGGGGGGGGGGGGGGGGGGGGGGGCGGGGGTGAGGCGGGCACAGACTGGGCAGGCTGGAAGAGAGCCTAGAGGGGCCAAACTAAATGTCTGATGACCTCTAAACTAATAGGCACAGGAGCACTGGTTCTAGGAGGCTGGGGCCTGGAGGAAAGGAGTATGAGGGGAGAAGGGGACACCAGGGGTATATTTGCCCACTGGGTTCTACCACCTATGGCTGTGTGACCTTAGACAAGTTAATTTAGCCTCCACGGGCCTCAGTTTCCTCATCCATAAAATGGGAATAAAAAGTATCTACCTTATAAAAAGGTATGGGGATTAAATAGGCCAATATAAGTAAAGTATTTAGGATACGGTCCACAATATAGCAAATACTATGTAAGTGTTAGCTGCTGTTCCTTTTTTTTTTTAAATGTTTTATTTATTTCTAGGAGAGAGAGAGAGAGGGAGACAGTGTGAGCAGGGGAGGGTCAGAGAGAGAGGGAGACAGAGACTGTGAAACAGGCTCCAGGTTCTGAGCTGGCAGTCAGCACAGAGCCCGACGCGGGACTCGAACCCACGAACCGCGAGATCATGACCTAAGCAAAAGTCGGACGCTTAACCGACTAAGCCACCCAGGCGCCCCATCTGCTGTTCATTTTTATTACTCCTTCTCCTACTACCACCCCCACGAGTCCAGGTGAGAGAGCCCAGGACAACCTCAGAGCCTCCACCGGCACGAAGGCCACCCGGATGACCTGTGGTGCACACACATTCACGGGAAAATCGTGTACTAGGCAAGCTCCAGTGCCATGCTGTGCCTCAGTTTCTCAACCTGTCCCATGAGGGCGTGGAACTTTTAGAACTGAATGCACCTCAAACTTTTATTCCAACGTCTCCTCCCAGCTGAGGAGAATAAACATGGACTTCTGGGGGGCTGGGTGTCGCCCAAGGACCTGGCCACAAGCACATTTCTTTGAAGTCTTCTGTGTTACCTTTAAATTAGCCTGTAGTCCACATTTCCACTCTCTAATTATAACTGTTTTAATATTAAAGTAATGTTTTGTTCTCGGATCCTCATGTGAAGTGGGCACTGAAGAAACACCCTGTTTATTCTGAGGTTTCATGCCTTCCCAGCACCCCACCCCCATGGTACCAGCCTCTCTGGCCCTAGATGGCTGCACCCTCAAGTTCCACGTGGGCGACCATCGCCCCCTGGGGGCCAGGCCAGGAATCTCCCAGCTCCCAGGCTGGAATTCTCAACCTTCTCTCCCTCTCCTCACACCCCCAGGTCCTTATGGCCGCCCAGGGCAGGTCTGGGGTGGGCCCTCCTGTCAAGCAAGGCCCTGAGTGGCTCCCAGGGGCCAGGAACTGTGCTGGCTTTGGGAACACAACAGTGAAACAATGCCCCCACCCTTGAGGACGTCATGGTCCTTGAGGGGATGGGAAGCTTGACAAACAGGTAATAGCCAAGGGAGTGAGGGGACACACAGAAGCGCCAAGGAGTACAGACTGTGGCAGTACAGTGGGTGTGCAGGCAGAGAAGGCTTCCTGGAGGAGGAATAATACCCAAAGGGAGTCTCCAAGGATCCACAGGCCCAACCAAGTGAAGAAGAGCAAAAGGGGTCCCGGGGCGGGGGGGCACCATGGAGTGAAGCACAGAGGCTGAGCTGGCAGGGAGGCTGACGGTGGCCGTGGGCGGAGGTAAGGGGCCGGGGCAAGACCCCAGGGCCTCCAAGGGCTGGGACACGTGAGTCTACTTATGCACACCCACCGGTGTCCCACAGACTGCAGGTTGCTGGGGCGTGGAGGAGCTTGAACTCCTCCCTGTGAGTAAAGGGTCCTGTAGGCTCTCAGCTGGGCTGGGGGTGTCTTCCCGAACCTCCTCCCCACTCCTCTGGGTGAACCCGGGCTGACGCAGTAGGTGGGATGCACAGCCAAGGGTTAAGTGGGGCAGCGACGTGGTCAGACTGCCATTTTGGGGGAGCCCTTGGATTACTGAGTGGAGGACGGTAGGAGGCGGGAAGGCCTTTAGGGGGCCGTTGCAAAGCCCCCCACACAGGGGAGATGATGGCGGTGGAGGTGGATGGGAGTGGAGGGAACCAATGTCAGAGTGTGCAGGTGGTAGGATTCGGCTGTGGCCTGGATGTGGGGTGAGGGGCAAGAGGTGTCAAGGGTGACTTCCGAGGCGCCGTGGCTCCACGATGACCCCCCCGGGAGATGGCCAAGGGCAGGGGACACAGCTGTGGGGAGGCCTCAGCCAGTGCATTCAGTTTGGGAAGGCAGAGTCTGAGGGCTGGCTGGCCGACAGCTGGACGTGGGAGTCAGACACCCAGAGTGATGCCAGGGCCCAAGAGGAGGGTCTTTCCTGACAGAAACCTGTTCTCTCTTCAGGCAGTTTGGATAGGAAGGCCTTTCAGTGACCCCCCCTCCGGCCCCCCCATTCAAGGCCGGCCAGAGTTGAATTCTTTTTCTGATGGCATTTCTGATGGAGAAAACAAGTCAATCCAACCTTTTCTGCTTTGAGCTTGAGAGATCATGGCCTCTTCTAGCCTGTCAAGCAAGCATCCTTAAAAGCCAAACTCCAGGAGATGTAATCCCTTTCCCTCACCTCCCTAAAAAGCTCCTTAAAGGGACCCGGAGAAGGGATGGCGTCTGCTTCTCTCCGCCTGGGTGGGGGAGCTAAGACAGCCCTTCCCTTGGCTGACTCAGAAAACAAAGCAATTAACTGTGAGGACAGAGCCCTTGCGAAGAAATCCACCCACGCTCTATCTTCACCACGGCCTCCTGCAAGGGAGTTCGGTGTGTGCACGGATCACAGGCACTTGCTGGGTGCCTGTGGCCAGCGTGACGGGAGGCCACGGAGAGGGCTGTCACCTGGCCCGCCCTTAGGGAGCTTCCGTCTAACTGGTACACGATACAGGGTGAGGCAGTAAAAGCGTGGAGCTTTCACCTTTTAGAAGGTGGGAGGGCACCCCGGGAGGAAGAGCCCCGGGAGGAAGAGCACACACAGGCAAGAGCTCAGCACCAGAAACTGTCCTTTAAGGGCAGACACTGTCATCTCCTGTAAGACTGGGGGCCTTGTCCCAGCTTCTCCAGGTCCCGGTGGAGGTATCCTGACTCCTGTTCCTCTGACTCTTTCCTTCCAGAAAAGGTAGAAGGTATTCAGCAGGCCCTGAAACTGTTCTGACGGAGGGCAGAGGGCCACCTTGGACTCAGGACCTTGGGTCTCTGACCTCGGAACCTTCTGAGAATGTCCCCCACCTTCTGCCCCACCTGCGCCCCCTCCCCGCACCTTGTTGGAAGGGCCCTGCGTGGAGGCTCTGTAACTCAGCGATTTGGAGCCAGAAGAGCGGACACTGTTTGCCTCTCGATTCTCCACTTACTGAACCGTGGGTCTTTGAGCAAATTCCCTGACTTCTCTGAGACTCAGGCTCCTTAACTGTAAAATGGGACAGTGAGACCCACCTCCCGGGAGAGCAGGCAAAAGCCCCAGCCCCGCACGTGACCCCCTGTGGTCCTCAGTGCCTGGGATTCATGTATTATCAGAGCAAACCCCAGACTCTAGGCGCCCACCTCACCTCGTAGATGTTAAACTGGCTCTGCCCGCGGGCCAGCTCCCGGTAGCTGGTGGTGAACTCCCCGATGAAGTCGTGGCTGCAAAGGAAGGCTGCCGCTGAAACCAAGCGGCCAGGGCTGCGCCCTGCCTCTGCCCACCTCCCCGCCTCCTACATCCCTTCCCTCAGCTCCCCATTCTGCCCGGGGTTGGGGGTCCCGAGCAGAGAGAGGCTGGTTCCCTGGGAGGATCCAGGGTCACCCGTGGAGCGGGAAACCCAGTGGTCACGGGACCCACTTGGTACTCAGGTTCTTGTCAGAACAAACTAGCCATGCAAGGGAATCTGAGGACAACTTGAGAAATTTAAATATGAAATGAATATTAGGTGGTACTCATGAATGATTGTTCCACGCATCAGGTGTGATAATGGCACTCCCAGTTATGTGGGGAAAGGTCCTTATTTTTTAGACATTCTCAATGAGATCTTTAGGGGGTAAAAATGCCTTGATGTCTGTAATTTAAACCACATCAGCAAAACACGGATAAAGCAAATGTGGCAACGTGTAACACGTGTAAAATTCAGATGGTAGGCCTAGAAGCATTCAGTAAGCTCGCCTATCTTTCTGCGTATTTGGACATGTTCCCAGTAACATCTCCTGAAACGACCATTCATGCTCTGTCCACCCAGGCAGCTGCAGGTGTCTTCTGCGGCAGCCACACCTTCCAGGACTGCCCCTCCCCCCTCAAACGTGGGAGCGGAGGTTAAGTGCAGCGCAGCAAAATCGGTAAGAAGGGGAGCTCCCATCTGCCCTGTGGCCGGCTGCCTTTCTCTGTCACTGTCCCTGGTAGAAGGAACCTTCCAGGGAGTGATGCCCAGGGCATGTCCCTGGGGACTGGCTCTGCCTCGAGTTCACACTGTCTTTTGTCTACATATGCATAGCTCTCCGCGTTCAGACCATGAGCTCCTCGATGCCAGGACCCTACGGCATCTGGTGGCTGTCCCCAGTTTTCCCCAGTGAAGGAGCTCCAGGGTAAGACGAAGCAAATAGTGGATGGAAACGGGGCTGACGTGCCTGTGACATGGTTACAGAGGGGAGGACGGAGTTGGGGGGCAGGAGGACAGAGTGAGTTAACAGAGGGGCTGTGCCACTTAAGTCCTCTCTCTCTCAGAAGGCCTCGGGGGAAGATGGCTACCTGGCCCGGCCAGGGCCTAACTTAGAGCTGTGTCTGCACAGCCCTTTACAGTATGCCTCCTGTCCACATCACAGACTGGAGAGGCATCCACAGAGCGGATGGGGCTTAGAGCCCCCTGCAACGCCTCTGGGAGAGCCACAGAATGGAGGGGTCACAAAAGTCAGGGCACATTTGGCTTTGGTTCAACAGACACGTAGGAGCCAGCGAGGTTTCTGGACTACAGCCACAGCAGGCCCGTTCTGGTCCTCATCTATCAATTCCCAGTGACGGTGCTCCCTGGAGGACAGTCACAGACAGGAAGGGTGGGCACTGACCTCCCAGAACCCGACTGGGAAGTGCCCCTCTCCTGGCCAGGCTCGGCCCTACTCAGGCACTGCTTCAGGGCTCTGGAGACCATTCACGTGAGTCAAAGCTTACGTTTCCGGGGGCGCCCGGGTGGCTCAGTCGGTTAAGCATCTTGGTTTCGGCTCAGGTCATAATTCTCTCTGTGCTGACATTGCAGAGCCTGCTTGGGATTCTCTGTCTCCCACGCTCTCTGCCCCTCCCCCACTCTCTCTCTCAAAATAAATAAACTTAAAACAATAATAAAAAGCTCACACTTCCCAAAGCCCGCTCCCTCAGGGCCTGCTCCCTGCAAACAGATTCTGTGATGCGTCAAGGGCCTCCCCACTAGATTGGGGGGGGGGGTCTCTGAGGGCTGAGCTTGTCTTCTGTGCCTCAGTCACCCCACAATGCTTAGTTAGCCTCACACAGAGAACAGGTCTGTGAATGCGCGGGGGTCGCTCAGGGGGTCACTGGTATCTGTACATTAGAATATGCACATTTCAGAAAATCACAGTTCTCCCGAATGTGGGGAGGTTCTAGGCACCGGCAGGCAGCCAGGCAGCTATTTCAGGAAAAGAGCATCCATGCCCTGGAACATGGCCTGCAGGATAGAGAGCGCCCGGTGGCTCCGTGGAGCCCAGCAGGGACAGGCCACTGGAGCAGGCCCCCCCCCAGGAAAACCCTCTGACCCCCATGGCTGCCACAGTGAGGCCAGAGCACAGCTCTCCCCCTGCGAGGGCAGGGCCCAGCCGCCCCCTGTGGCTGTCCCCGTCCCTGCTCCCCGTTTGTCGTCTGCCTGCTTACCTGCCATCCCGATCCCAGTCGTACACCTCCACCTTGATGGTCCTGCAAGGCAAAGGGCCCGTGATGGGAAGGACTTGCCCCAGCACCTGCGCGGCCTGAACACAGCCCTTCCCGTGCTCCTGGGCCAGAAGGGGACGCCGGGCCACCCACTAGGCTCCAGCTGCCCTCGCTGGACACAGGCAGGGCACCCCAAGAGACAAAGGAACTCTCTTGAGGCCTTTTGGCGAAGGTCTTCGGGATAGTGGCAGCCGGGAAGCTGTGCAGGGACTTCCCCAAGTTTCAGGGAAACGCCACCTTCAGTTCACCCACCTTGTCCTTCGCCCGCCACCCCAGGCAGGACACAGGTCCGAGGACGACGCCACACTGGGAATTTGTCAGGGGTGGGGCTGTGGGGTGGGAGTGTGGCACTCCCCGGGCCTGAGGCCTCAGCGGGCTGGGCTTTCGTGGGGACAGGGTAACGGGGCTGCAGGTGTGGTGGGGGGACCCCGGCCGGGGGGGAGTCTGTGTGGTGGGGAAGCAGCCCGGCAGGGAGGGACCCAGTGCCCGTGACCGGTGGACAGCCTGCTGAGTTCTCCCATTGCCACGACTGGCTCCTGAGTGAGGGTGTAATTATCTTCACATTTCAGCCTGGCTGCTTTAATTAGTTTGTTTTGACTCCTGTGCATGGGGCTGGGCTTTGGAAGCCCGTTTTATTTTTAGCTCGTTTCCATGGCAACGGGCTAGCAGACCAGAGGTGGGAGGAGGGAGGTGGAGGGCTGCGGGTTAACCCTTGGTGCCAGTGGTCCTTCAGGGACGCCCAGGGACCAGGGAGCTGCCAGGGTCCCACCGCAGGGTCGGGGCCGGCGAGGCGGGAGAGGAGAGGCGCGGCGAGCCGGGGTCTCCGGCAGGCAGTCCTAAACGGGGCTCGCACAGGCCGCTGTAGGGCCTGGCATATGTTACCATCTCATCTCGCCGGTGGCCGCAGCCCATCCCCTTGGGTCTGCGAGGGGCCGGCCTCGTGACTGCGCAGCCCCCAGCAGGAGGCGCTGTCCCCCTTCAGATGAGCCGTCACCGGCCGGGCGGGGTGCAAATCCGCCTGCAACAGGGCACAAAACTGCTCCCAATGAGGGAATGTCTTCTAGGTTATGCACCAACCGGATTTTGGTTACCAAAACGTAAAAAGGGGCAGGCAGAGAAACCCACCATTTAAAGGAAACTTCTAAATTCTCACGAAAAACAAGAAAGCTGTGCCTAAGGTGAACTGTATGGAAAGGAAAAAAAAAATCTAGGCCCCGGAAGGTAGGCCGGAGAGCTAGAAAAAGAGGAAAGAGGCTGGGGTGCAGACTTAGATGCTGTGGGACCTGGGGATGGCACTGAACCTCTCTGAGCCACAGACCACCGTTTTCAGGTAGGGACAAGAGCGGCCTTGCAGAACAGCTGCAGAGACACGTGGGCAACCCTGCCTGGCACACAGGTGGGTCTCTACGAAAATGTCTCTTCCTGGGGCGCCTGGGTGGCTCAGTCGGTTAAGCGCCCCATTCTTGAGATTGGCTTGGGTCTATATCTGTGTGCTGACAGCATAAGGCCTGCTTGGGATTCTCTCTCCCTCTCTGCCCTCCCCTGTGCACTCTCTCTCTCAAAAATAATAATAATAAACATTAATAAAGGAAAAAAATGCCTTGTCCTCTTCACTTGGGCATTCGGCCACACATGGATAGTTTTTCATATGAAATTGACTTAATTTTTTTTAATGTTTTTATTTATTTCTGAGAGAGAGAGAGAGAGAGAGACAGCGTGAGCAGGGGAGGGTCAGAGAGAGAAGGAGACACAGAATCCGAAGCAGGCTCCAGGCTCTGAGCTGTCAGCACAGAGCCTGACGCGGGGCTCGAACCCACAAACCATGAGATCATGACCTGAGCTGAAGTCAGACGCTCAACCGACTGAGCGACCCAGGTGCCCTGATACGAAATTGACTTAAATCGGGGACACCCAAGCCTGAGTACCTGGGCTCTGCAACTTCCAATTCCTGGAATGAGAAGGCCGCACATGCCCTTTGTGGTGTCCAAGCCCAGCCACGTGGCAGATCGCCGGGGAGGCTCTCCAGACACACACAGCCCCAGGTCCATTTCCTGGCAGCTCTGGGCAGGGCCCCGTGATCTAGTTCAAAGGCTTCCATAGTGGCACTGCCGCACACATTCCGGAGTCATACCCTCCAGCCCGCTCCTTTTCAGATGGGGAAACTGAGCCCTAAGAGCTCCCGCTGATGTGCCCAGGGTCACAGAGCTGGTGAGGATGGGAGCCAGGGCCCTGCCTCACAATGCCAAAGTCCCCCAGTCCTTCCCAGAGCCGTGCAGCTCTGCAGGGGACATCCAGGAACCCCAGGGAGGAGTGCGTCTCCTCCGGCCATGACACCAGCCCCTCGGGCGACTCGATCGTGACAGCCACATGCTCAGAGGCTGTAGGAGGACCCCAGTTGCAGCCACAGCCTTGGATATTCAGAAAAATCACTGGGGAGATTTTTTTTTTTTTTTTTTTTAATCCCAGGGCCAGAGGGCCTGATTTAATTGCTTTGGCACAGGTAGTTTGGGACAGTCCCCTGGTTGATTGGAATGCGCGGCCAGAGCCACTGACCTTCTCCAGACGAGAGCACTGATTTTCCAGCCTGGTTCATACTGGGTCCCTGGCGAGCATTAGCAATCCTGACACCAGCCAGTGCCTCACCCGAGGTTCAGAATCAGTGGGTCTGGAGTCCAGCCTGGGCAGGGGGACTGTCAATAGCTCCTTGGGGAATCTGACACTACAGCCGAGGTGAAGACCACTCAGAAGTGTGAGATTCTGGTGTAAACTCAGCCCAGCTTCCACCGGGGTTCCGGGGACGGCTGTGGTCTGAGGGGGCCAGATTAGCTCAGAGACTGCAGCCCCCAGCACCGGGGGAAAAGGAGGGGAGAAAAACGGTGCCCAGAGACAGGGGAAGGCAGTGGCAGAAGCCGGACCCAGCTCTGACTACTCTATGGACTTCTGTCTGTATTCCGTCACTTTCCAGCCCTAGCTGGGCTGCCCTCGGTCACCTCACGTGCCACTTGTGGGCTGCGGGCCTTGGCTCCAGCCCCTTAACACAAGCCTAATAAAGGCTCATATCCGACCAGCTGTGACTTCTGGGGACAGCACCCTAGGGAAGGGGCTCCTGGGTACAGGACAATGAAATGGGCCTCTGCTACCCACAGAATGAACACCTTATTTGGCATTAAAGGCTCAGAACACAGAGCCCCTAATCTGAGAGGCAGTGAGGTGGCCAGAGAAGGCAGTAGGCTCAGGGGCAGTCCCAGCTCCCGCAGGTACCAGCTGTGTAGCCCAGTGCAACTGGCTTACCCCTCAGGGACTCTGTTTACCCCTCTGTCAAACGGGATCACTGTACCCACTTTGGAGTCAACTGCATTATTTGCATATCACTCACACCGGCACCAGACACGTGTTGTTCTGTTCCATCTAAAACACTCCAGCCTTTTGTCCAAGCCCTGTCTCCCCAACAATCCTATTCACCATGCAAATATCAGCTCCATGACACCGGGGACTTTTGTTTGTTTGTTCACTGATGTATCTTTCAGCTTCTAGAACAGTGCCTTACATATAGCGGGTAACATACATAGTATTAAACACCTGTTGCCCAAGCTCTAACAACTCTGTGAAGTTACCATGCAGTAACAGTTCCCTCCTTGCCCAGAGTCACAAAGGGAAGCCCAGGGTGTGGGCTGCTCAGCTGTGAAGCCAGGCCCGGGGCGGGGAGCCAGAGTCCTGGGGATCTCCGGATGCCTGGGGCTGGAGTGACAGAGCTGGGTGTGTGTGAGCCTTAGCAGGGCAGGAAGAGGTACTGGGCTGGCAGGTCCCCACGGCTGGCCCCAGCCTGACAGTCAGCCCACCGGTCAACAGTCCTTCTAAGGGAAGAGGAGGGGTGCCAGGCCTCACTGAGCTGGCAGTGAGGCTGTATGCTGGTGCCCCATGCAACCCCGGCCAGACTGCAGGGCCCTGACCTCCGCTGGCTGAGCTCAGTTTCTGCACGTGCGAGCGGGGCAGGAGAGAAGTCACAAAACCTGGGTCCTGTGTAGTGGCCGGGCCCCTCACTCCTGAGCATGTGGTGGGATTCAGAGGAGAAGCATTTCCCTGCTCCAGGAGGCCGGCAGAAGTGTGAAGCTTCTATGAGGCGAGAACCCGCAGTTCTGGGGAATCCTCTCCCCAGGTGAGGACCCAGGACAACTGACCCTCTTAAAACTCCACTCAGTCAACACTGAGGTGTGAGTGAGTGATAGCATCCCCCCCAGGGGAATCTGGCTTAAGGGGGACAAATCCTCAAGTCACAGAAGGGTCAAGGAAGAGAGTAGAGGGACTTCAGGAAAAGGCAGGGGAAGTGCTTCCTGTCATCGCCCACTTCACCCCACTGGAGGGCTCTACTCGCTCTCATCTGGAGGCCAGCTCCCCTGACTCCAGCTCTGCTCAGCCGGCTCCAGGCTCCCGAGGTTTGGACCAGAGACATGGCAAAGGCAGGGGGACCTGGAACTGGAAGGCCAGCCCAGAGGCGACTTCTAGAGAAGGAAAATGCACCTTCTCCTTACTTTGGCAAGATACGTGAGTTCCAGGCCTCTGTGTCCCCATCTGTGAAATGGGCATGTCACTAGTACCTAACGTTACTGTGAAATTTAAATGCACAATATAAGAGAAAGCTTTTAAATCAATTAGGACACAATTGGGCCCATGTCTGAAAGACTCAGCAATCTTAACTGGTTTCCACCCCTGACCCCCCACTCCCGTTATTCCAAGAAAGCATCCTTTCTCACAGGTCCCTGGTTCTCACCCTCCTGGCCTCTATTTCTCGACAGGAGTTGATAATTTCTGTTTGGATTCTCCCCTCTCAGCTCCCTTTCACCCCCTGATCTGGGCAGCTATCAAGGCCTTTTGAGTCTTTCTTCCACCTCCAGGCTCAAAGCAGACCTGCCCCGAGTCCCTGGGTGAGCCCTCCTCCAAACGTGCCCCACTCACACCCGTCTTAGCCATTGGGCAGCAGATTGAGGGTTAAGAACACAGATTCTCTAGCCAGCCTGCCTGGTTCCAAATCCTGTTCCACCACCAACCTGCCGTAATTCACCGGGGCGAGCTACTTAACCTCTCTGGGTCTCAGTTCCTTTACCTATAAAAGGTGAATAGTATGAGCGCCAGTTTTCAGGGGAAATACCAATTGTTGGGAGAATTAAATTAGTTCATATACATAAATTACCACAGAAGTGCTACAGGAGCCTTTGCTATTATTATTATTATTGCCTGTCTGTCTCCCATTCTGGCCTGGGAGCAACCTAACAAGAGAGGCTTGGGTCTGATGCTCAGAATGCCCCCGGCCCCCAACATGGCGCCCGGTGCCTGGCTGGCTTGGAAGACACAGCTGGGAGATCAAATTAAATGTGTTCTCGGGAGGCTTCGAGAGGTACCTCGGAAGGCGAGGAAGAGTGGCTTTGTCTTCTTGCACAAACCCTTCCCCCTCCTCCCCTGAGAGGGCCTCCCGGACACTTGCACCTCTCAAGTGGCTGTTGGGTCCACAGGTCACCCTGGAGCTCAGCGGCAGATGCCTGCTTGTTTTGCAGGCCAGCGTGACACGCCTGGCCCCCTCCATTAACACCAGCGTCAGTCACTTCATGGTCAATCTGCTCCTGGCTGTGGAGAAGGGCCCTTCAGTCGGCCATCCTGCAGGGAACGTGGTCTGGGGCTCAGCCTGGGAGGGGGAACCGGGGGCCTGTGGAGGTGCTCCCCAACATCTGCACCCCCCACCACACCCCCACCTCCTCCAGTGGCTGAACAGTGACCCCCGGCCTCTGAGCTTGGCTGCCCTCCTCACTGTCCCTGACGAGGCTGGGTTCTGAGGGTGCAGGGCTGTGGGGGTCAGGTAGACCCCCAACAACCTCTGGGCAGAGGGGCCAGAGACCTCAATTCCTCCCACCCAGTGAAACTTGCACTCCCATCCCCCAACCTTGAATTTCCCCTCCCTTCCTGTCATCTCAACCATTCTCCCAGACACCAATACCCCCCAGTTCCTCCCCGCCTCCCCCAAACCTCCTTTTCACCCTACTGCTCCAACCAGACTGTCCCGCCAGCCCCCAGACCCCCAGGAGCCTCAGGACCCGGCCAGATATGTACCAGGGGTTCATCTGGCTAGAGGCCTATTTTTGTCTCCAGTCTCATTTTGCACAATTATTTAGCTATCTAAAATGCAGATGTGCACACGTCTGAGCTCCCTGTGGTCAGACTTCAAGTTCCCTAAAGATGGAAACGTGGCTACATTTACATTCCCCCGAGTGCCACACAGCTGCTGGCGAAGCGTAGCCAGCCCCTGTGACTGCCTCTGGGGGGGCTCAGCGACTGTCTTTGGAGCAGACTGTGGCTGCTCTGTTCCCGACAAAGGCAGGAAAATGAGCCACTTCAGCTCCTGGCTCAGCAACCTAGTAAGGCAATCCTGGGGGCTTCCTGGAGGAAGACAGGTGTCTGACAGCCAGCCACCCTGTCATTCGCTCTCCATACCACCACATACATCCAGTCGGAAGCCACTGCGAGCAGGGTCCCAGGGAGCTCCTGCCAATGCCATCAGCCAGGATGCCCTGAAGGGGTCTGTGCTGACACCCCAGTGTTCCTGTCTGAGTGGCCAGCAGCGGCCCACCTCCTCCAGGCCGCCCAGTGAACCTTCTGCCAGCTCAGCCACCAGCAACAGCGATCACCAGGAAACCAGGCTGGGTTCTCGTGACTGAACACAGGCCGACACCATCTTCCAGCTCCCGTCTTAACCCCCACCCCCAGCCCACTCCCCGGCACTTACCACAATTTGTAATTATGTTTCTTTGTAGGATTATTGGATGAATGTCTGCCTCCCCCGTGAGAGTGTAAACTCCACAAGGTTGGGTGAAGGGTGAAGACTGCGTTTTGTTCCCTGCGGGTTTCCCAGCATCTAGGGCACGGTGCCCGGTGCCCGGCGCATGGTAGACACTTGGGGGACATGATGCCGGATTTGGTATGCACGCCAGAGGCTGCTGGTGGAGCTTCTGAGCAGCTCTTTAAGGTAGGTAGCCATTTAAAACCCATTTTACAGATAAGGAAACTGAAGCCCAGACAGGTCACAGCTTGCCCAGGTTGACCCAGGATTAGAAACTGGGTATCCGGGATCGATGTCCAACAATCTACACTCAAAGAGTGATGGCGATAGCAGACGTGTCCTAAGAGTAGGCTATGTCACATCAAAAAAGAGTCACGAGTTCTCTGTACTCCGCCCCTCAGCCCCCATTTATCTTGGGATGCTGATTCCCCAGATTCCGTCTGCAAGGAGCTGGTGGGGGACCTGGCCGCCTCGGCCTGCATCTAGAGCCCCCATCCTGCTCCCGCTGCCCCTCCACCAGAAATCATGGAGACACAGGCTGCAGAGCTCCAGGCCAGGACCCCCCCCCCCCCAGGAATCCCATCCCCCCAGCCTGGGGAGGGCCCCACCAGTGGGGTCGGTGGGCGGGCTGTCAGACCAGGCAGGATGGGGCAGGAGGCCCCTGAGGAGACGAAGGCAGACACTGCCTGGGGAGGTAGAGGCAGGGACAGCACAGCTCCTGGGGCTCGGCCCACACTGTCTGCCCCTGCGCTGGGCGGGGACTGGGCGGGGACTGGGCGGGGACTGGGCAGGGACGGTTTTCTCATCTCACCGGTCATAGTCCCCGTTGCAGAGCGCTCTCACAGGAATGGAGAAAGTTTGCCAGACTGGGTTTAGGGTGTTCTTCATGACTTCGGTCTTGTGGCAGATGGTGAAGCTGGTGAAGAAGAGAGGGAAGGTGTCAGGCCCGAGTCAAGGGAGGCAGAATCCAGATGCCAGACAGTGGGAACCACAGCTTCGTGAGGTGATGAGCTGCCTGTCACTAGCAGCATCCAGGCAGGGACTAGATGGGCGTTTCTTTCCTTTTATATTTTTCTTTTTTTAACGTTTATTTTATTTTTGAGAGAGAGAGAGCATGAGCTGGGGAGAGGCAGAGAGAGAGAGCAAGAGACACAGAATCTGAAGCAGGCTCCAGGCTCCGAGCTGTCAGCACAGAGCCTGACGTGGGGCTTGAGCTCACGATCCACGAGATCATGACCTGATTCGAAGTCAGACACTTAACCGACCGAGCCACCCAGGCTCCCCAACTAGATGGCCATTTCTTGGTGATGTTTTTTAGTTTGGTTTGGTTTTTTAGGTTGGCTTTACACCCAGTGCAGAACCCAACGTGGGGCTTGAACTCACGATCCTGAGATCAAGACCTGAGCTAAGATCAAGCATCAGATGCTTGGGGCACCTGGGTGGCTCAGTCGGATGAGCATCCAACTTCAGCTCAGGTCATGACGTTACGCTTTGTGAATTTGATCCCCACATCGGGCTCTGTGCTGACAGCCCAGAGCCTAGAGCCTGCTTCCGATTCTGTGTCTCCCTCTCTCTCTGCCCCTCCCCTGTTCACATACTCTCTCTCTCTCTCTCTCAAAAATGAATGTTAAAAAAAAAAAAAAAAAGTCCGATGCTTAACCCACTGAGCCACCCAGGTGCCCCTCTTGGTGATGTCTGAGGGAGCAGGTGGGGAGCATCAGGAGATATGGGTTCTGCCCTTCCTCTCCACCCCCCACCCCCGTGTGACCTTGAGCAAGCAGATCCGTCCCCTATGAACTCAGGGAGCTGGCTGCTACCAGACCTTCTTCATCCGAGATCCACAGAAGGATCTGTGGGTGGGATTTCGGGGTTTGTAAACCCTTGAATTGGGGTGAAATTGGGTAGGTGACTCTCATATGCTTACCATCCCCCTTCCGGGAGCACTGTCTCCCCAGATGTTCATGGTTTGCCTCCTCACTTCCTTTAGGTCTTTACTCAGATGTCACCCCACTGACATGAGCACTTGCCCTGAGCACCATACATGTAAATGTATAGCTGGTCCCCTGACTCTGACATCCCATAGTCCCCTTCCGTGCTTTTTTTTTTTTTCTACTTCACCTGTTACTGTTTGACATTTTAGTCTGTGTTTCTCCTTATTTATGTTATGGTCTATCACTAAAATGTGAGTTCAGTAAAGGCAAGCGTTTTGTCTTCTTTGATCACTGGTATATCTCTAGTGCCCAGACCAGTGCCTGGCGCCTAGTAGGTGTTCACTAAATATTTTTGGGGGGAACGAACTAACGAGTATCTGTATTTCTCAGAGGAGGGTTTCCACAGATTTCGCTGGCATTAAAGGTGGTGAAGTGAGGCCCCTGGCTTAGACGATCTCTGAGACATGTCCGGCTCTTCCAGTCTGAATCCATGAGACTGCTCTGCAAACTGAAAGGGTAGAACCGGCTCATCCCGCTGGGCTCCAACCCAGCCTTCCTGCCCACTCCCTGTGCCATGCCTGCTGGCCCATCCCGGGAGCCTGCCCCGCCGCAGGGAGGGAAAGCCAGGAGCCAGAGCTGGGGGGCACAGGCTGGCCCCCTGAGACTTCCCAACATCCACCCCGGCCACCTCCCAGCCCGGAAAGGTCACCCCGGAAAGTGCCTGGGCCTCGCCCGTGCCCACACAGCCTGTACCATTTCTTCTCCGGCAATTTTCAAGTCAAAATGTCACTCCTGTCACCACGGCTCAGCGTTTCTCTTCTCTGCTCCTTCTCGCCCGCCCACTGGCGTGTAGAGATACATGTGGGAGACCTCCCCACACACCCCGGAGCTGATGACGAGGACGGGAGCAGGGACCACGGGGACAGGAGGAACCACTGCCCAAGCTGGGGCAGGCAGGTGAGGCAGGCTGAGGAGGGGTTGGGGGAGAATCAGGTGCAGCCGCTGGGCGGTGAAAGGAGGGACACTCCCGCTCCCGTGTGCAGAAGCCCTGGCCGGGCTCCAGGGACCCCCTACCTGCCACAGTCACACCGCCCTGCTGCCCTCCTGCTGCCCCGCCCCCACTGCCCTGCCGTGGACCCTCCCAGCCCCTCCATCTCTTTGGACCCGCTGACTTCTCTGTCTCCTCTCCCCCGCCAGCCAATTTCTTGACCGAGTCTTCTGAGCCATTAGCCTGATTTCCTGCCTACCTGCTTCTCCCCGAGCCCAGCGTAGTCCTGCTTTTGCTTCAGACTCTTGTCTGAAACTACTCTCTTTAAGGCCCCCCAGACCCCTTACCACCAATCCACAGGCCCCTCGACTCCCCGCAGCCCCTGCCTTGGGAGCCAGGCCCTAGTGTGGCAACTGTCCCTGCAATCCTGTCATGGCTCAACTCAATGCATCCTGACGGACGGACATAGGCTCAGGAGCAGGAACCACAGGGCCAGGCAGGCAGGGCTCCAGTCCCTGGGCCTCTTCAATCCGCTGTGCAGCCCGGGGCAAGTGACTTTCTCTCTCTGAGCTTCCCCTTCACTGTAAAATGGGGAGATAACGGCAGCTACCCCTGCCAGGCCCTGTTCTAATTACACATGTTAACTCATTTGGTCCTCACAGCAACCCTGTGAGGGAGGTTTTAGGATTATCCCCACTGTGCACACTGAGAAACTGAGCTGTGGACAGACGTTATAGTTGCACTGCCCAAAACGGTAGCCACGTGGTGCCACGTGGGGCTGTTTACCTTTCAATTAACCTCAGTTACATTAAAAACCCAGTTCCTGAGTCACACTCGCCCCGTTTCACGTACTCAATAGCCACATGTAGTTACTGGAGACTGTACTGGACAGCGAGCTACAGAACATTTCCATCGTCCCAGAAAGTTCCGTGGGTCAGGACATTGCCTAAAATTACGCAGCAGTCTGGCGGAGCCCCGCCCTCCATCACGCTCTTGATCCCAGAGGGGGCCCTGGCTGAATAAGACAAGACGGGCTTCAGGCCCAGCAGCACAGGGGCGCTCTGTCCACACCTCCTTCCCCTTCCCTCCTGGGGGGGCAGGCAGGACATTCCACTCCCTGGGCTCCCTCACTGACCTTCCTCCCGTCCTCTTCCTGACTGGGGACGTCTTCTCCACCTCCCTCCTCCTCAGTTCAGCCTCTGACCTGTGCCCGCAGACTGGCCCACCCTTCGGGGGCTTCTGGGTGGGCCTCCCGAGCTGCCCTTGGCGTCCCCTCCCGGACAGACCCGGCCCGCACGCTTCAAGTGAAACTCGCCCCCAAACACACTGCCATCGCCTCCCCCATCTGACCAGCTCCTTTGCCATTTTTAACTCTCTGGGTTCCCCGCAGCTCCACGACCAGGGAGGAGTGGGCTGTGCCTTCAGCGGCCACCCAAGACCTTCCAGTCAGGTCCGCCCACTGTCCTTGCCCCGTTCTCCCCTCCCCGCTTCCTCCCTGCATTTCCACAGCACGGCTCGCCTGCACGCAGCACCTCCCACCTGTTCGCGGTGTCAGTCACGAGTCTCTCCCTCTTCCCTGCCCCCTCCCCACCCATCCTACACAGGCTCTGCCAGAACAATCACTGGCAAACACTTGGCAACGCACCCTCTCCTGCTCCAAAACCCAAGCCCCTTGGCTCCCGGCCGGCCGGCCTTCACCTCCGAGACCAACCTTGGCCTGGCCCTGCATCGCTCTCTGGTGGGGACCTGTGGGGACATGTCCTTTCCGTGGGCGCCCAGAACCCCACTGGGCCCTCTTCCTCCCTCCCTCAAGTCAAGTCAAAGTCAACAAGAATTATTTAAAGAAATCCTGCTGGGAGTCCTCTGGTGAGACAAAGACTCCTTTTGTTATGCAAATGATCACACCTAATTTCCCTTGTTTTGTTCCTTCAGGTTTTAAAATCAGTTTTCCCCTGGAACTGAAACACACCTCCTCCCTGCTCCTCCCTGCCCCCCAACACACACACACACACACACACACACACACACGCACGCACGCACGCACACACATGCGCACACACGGAGTTCCAGAATTTAGGGGAACTTGGTGGCCGCCCTTCTGCCCCCTGCTCAGAGCATCCCTGCTCTGCTCTGCACTTGCCTATTGTTCTTCCCTGCCCCTCCCCCACGGACCCATCTTCTTCCTCTCCTTTAAAACCTGCTTCCAAGTTCCCCTGCTGCAGCAGCGTTTCTCTAATTAACCTCTCTGGCCCCATTGCCTCCTGGTTCTGCAGGATCCCAGCCGTAAGTGGCCACAGCCTCCCAGGGCTGTGCTGCTTAAAGAGACCGTGGAGACCTCCTAATCCAACTGGTTCATTTTACTGATGAGAAAATAGGCCCGGAGAGGGGGCACAAGTCGCCCGGGTCACACAGCTAGTCGGTGGGGTGGGCCCAGGTCCCCAGACCCTCAACCTAGAATCTGCGCATCTGTGTGCATGGCTGACCTACATTTGCCGGCGTGTTGTGTGTGTTTCCGTTGTATTGTGGGTGGCTGCTAGATTAGGGAGAGGAGAGGAGGAAATGGGGGCTTTGGAGACGTGTGTGGTTTTGAATGAAGCCTGTGGCCAGGTGTGGGGCTGGGCAGGTAAAAGGGTCCAGATTCGCCTTGCTGAGCATCTGGTAGTTGGGTGGGGCTACGGGTGGAAGAGGGGCGGCTGGAGCTAGGCATGGATGTGTGCCAAAGAAGGGGCTATGGGAGGAGCCCCTTATGCCCAGACTAGCCCTGTTTTTGCTCACTCCCCTCACCTCCAACATACCTAGCACCCACCATTGCTGAGCCCCTCAGAATGGCACTGCCGGCTTGGAAGCCACCCCTACCATCCCCCCTCCCCCCACCAGTCCCAACCATGTGTCAGGGCGTGACCCAGGAGCCCCTGACTTCTACCCTGAGCAGGGGACCCAGGGCAGCACTGGGAAGAGGTGGGCCCAAGCCCTCCTGCCTGGCGGGTCAGGCATCATCCCTGATTCCGGAAAGGAGGTGAGGCATTGTCAGAGAACTTACGTTCCGTCCTCGTTGCTTCTGTAGAACACCAAGAAGGGGTCGGACTTCCCAAAGAAATCTTTCTTGTCCAGCTTGTTGGCACAGAACTGCATCGTGGCTACATCCTGGGGGGCGGGGGGAAGAACAGGGGTGTGAGGCAGGAGAAGGCGGGAAGGTGCCCCAATCCCTGTGGATACACAGTCCCGGGGCCCTGGAAGACAGGAGGATTCGAGCACCGAGCTGGTTAGAAAGAACAGCGTGTTACATTTGCCCGGCACCACCCAAGGGCCAGGCGCTGGGCTAACCCTTCGGAGGGTCTCCTTTCATCTTCAAACCCCACCGGGCAGGTCTCCCTCTCCCAAACGGAGAGGTCCCAGTTTGAATTCTGGCTCTGCCACTTTCTAGATGTATGCCCTCGAACCAGAGAGGCAAGCTCTCAGAGCCTCAGTTTCCCCCTCTGTAACACAGGGCTAACAGCAGTACACAACTCAGAGCACTGCCATGTGGGCTAAATGCAAAGCACTTAGCAAAGTGCAGGCACGTCAATGTTAACACACCTCACTTTGTCACTATTTTCCGGGGGTGGGGGGGTACAGGGCTCAGAGAGGTGACATGGCTAACCTCAAGGCTACTCTGAACTTGGTCTGCCCACCTCAAAGTCCTCGCTTCTGTCCACACTGCCTCATTCTCTCACACCCCGTGTGGTCCCTGGAGGACAGCCCAGAGGAGGCATTGCTTCCACACCCACTAACCCAGGAGAGGCCCACCCAACTCTCGAAGGTAGGGACAGCCCCTTTTACAGCTGAGGAGGCTCAGGCTCGGAGCAGGGGGCGACACCCCCAAGTTCACCAGGCAGAACCCTGGGTTTCTGACTCCCCTCGCGGTTCATGGGCCCAGCTGACCCCATACTCGGCCCACGAGCACAGAGAAGTTACCCAGGGCCTGGTGAGGGCTGCTGGGTCCCTCCCCTCACATGACCCCTAGCCCCTTGGTTTGCCACGGCTGACCGGGCACTGGGCAGAAACGCCCCCATGCCCTTCTCTCCCCGAAATCTCCCTTCTCTCAACCCAAAATCTCTGCATCCCGACAAATCTCCTGCCAACTGGCCAGAGCTCGGAGCTTTGTCTTCTAGTCCTTGGGGCCTGCCTGTCCCTGTCAGAGACTCACCTAGCTCTCACGCTGCCCCCTTCCTCTCAGTGGGGAGGAGGGTCTCTTGCGCTCAGTCCCACAGCCCAGTGAGGACCAAAATGGTGGCAGAGATGAAAAGGCAACCTCCCACAAGTTTGAAGGGCATGGTCAAAGGTCTGGGGGAGGGGGGGCAGTGGTATAATGGATAAGGTATGGTCACTGGAGTCAGGCTGCCGGCTTGAGTTCCAACCCTTTCTAGCTGGGTGCCCTAGGGCAAGCTAATTACCCTCTCTGGACTCAGTTCCTCATCAGTAAAATCGGGTACTGGCAGTGCCGACCCCATAGGCTTGTTGTGAGGTTGAAGTGAGTTGATAAGAGTGTGCTGCTGACAACAGCAGACGGTGCACACTAGCTGTCACGGATGTGCAAGCCATTCCGGTTATTTGGACACTTGCCTTCCATGCACACACAACGTATGTGGCCTCTGTCCCTGCCCCACCCCACCTCACATGCCTCCCCTCAAGGACAGCTGACAATAGTCAACACAGAGCATCCAGCCACTCACTCACTCATTTATTCATTTGTTCAACAAACATGTATTAGATACCACATGTATAGCCAAGCCACTGAGCTCCTCATCACCTTCAGCCCACGAATTAGGCCTTTGTTGCTTTTTTATCAACGAGGAAGCTGGAGGCGGGGCCAGCTGACCTGCCCAAGATCACCAGCTGGTAACCAGCAGAGGTCACACCACTTGGTGAGAGAGCGCATTCCAGCTGAGAGGCCTGGGGTGGGGGGTGGGGGTATAGGCAAGGGGTGGGGTGGCCTCTGGTTAATCTGGGACCAAAGTACCCACTACAGGGAGGCTCTGAGGAGGGGCAGTGCTGAGGGATACCGCAGCCAGTGCACAGAGGTGCCCAGGGAACGACGGTTTTCATCATGTCCCCTTCACGGCCAAACCCTGTTAAGGAGCTGGACCGGGGGCCTGCAAGGCTTAGCAGCTCCAGGAATCCTAGAGCCTCTAGAGAAATCTAGGACTTCAGATCTGGAATAAGAGAATCGCTGACTTATTGAGCACTTACTGTATGCAAGTCACCGTGCTAAGCCTTCTCTTTACATATATTATTTTACTGAATCCTCATAAAGACCATATGAAGTAACTCCACTATTCTCCCCATTTTACAGAAGAGAACACTGAGGCTTTCAAAGGCTGCTATATGCCCACCGTCATACAGAGGGTAACTGAGGCAGGCAGACTTCAGGGCTTTTCCTCTCATCCTCCCAAAAAGATCTCTAGCCTTCTAAGCCTTGTCTCTCCGTAGGAGAAAGTTCCGATCTTACCCCCTACTATATGGAGGAAGCAGCTTATTTAAAAAAATTTTTTTAATGTTTATTTATTTTTGAAAGAGAGACAGAGCACGAGTGGGGGAGGGGCAGAGAGAGAGGGAGACAGAATCTGAAGCAGGCTCCAGGCTCTGAGCTGTCAGCACAGAGCCTGATGTGGGGCTCGAACCCATGCATGCACCATGAGATTATGACCTGAGCTGAAGTCAGACGCTTAACTGACTGAGCCACCCAGGGGCCCCAGAAGCATTTTAAATGCCTCCCAGGGAAGCTCTATCCCATGGCCTAGAAAAAGGAGGAGGCTTAGGACCAGGTGGGCTCCCCCAGCACTGGCTATATAATTTGTGGGGACCAGTGGAAAGGGAAAATGTGAGAGCAAGGCATTAAACCAAGTTTAGGGCCTGTGTCACTGCACAGATCATAGGCCCATGAAGCCAGCCCTGGCTCTTCCCCACAGAGGCACTGGGCAGTGGCATCAGAAAACACTGACCTCTTGGGGCACCTGGGTGTCCAGGCTCAGTCGGTTAAGCTTCCGACTCTAGATTTCAGCTCAGGTCACCATCTCATGGCTCATGAGTTCCAGCCCTGCATCGGGCTCCGTGCTGGCAGAGTGGGGCCTGCTTGGGATGCGCTCTCTCTCTCTCTCTCTCTCTCTCTCTCTCTCTCTCCCCTCCCTCTCTCTCTTTCCTTCTAAGTAAATAAACTTTAAAAAAAGAAAGAAAACACTGACCTCTCAGATTCTGCCAAGGACAGCAGTGGAGATAGCCCAGCAAGGTGCCCATAGTTCTGGTGTCTCAGCCTCAGTTTCCTCATCTGTTGAGTGACATGCTGGACAGGATGACTACACTGTCTTTTAACACCGGGCAATTTCGGCTTCTGTACTAATGCTACGGGGAGCGCACTGGAACAGGGTGGGGATGGGGAGGCTGGCACTCAGGGGATAGTCTGGGAATCCAGAACCCCTCCATCAGCTTCCCCGGGCTACAGTTTGGTCGCATCTCCAGATGTGACGTCACACATCTGGAGGTCACCTGCGTGACACCTGCGCCTGAATGAGCACAGGCAAGCCACACGCAGCAATCTGTACTGGTCGGCTCTAAAATACATACACATACTGGAAACAGCCAAGCCTGAAAACTCTGGGGGAAAAAGTTCTCACTTTTGCTTCCTAGGAAAACCCTCCAAAGCCCTGCAAGATCGGGAAGGGGACGGGAATAAGAGGACAAAATCATCACAGAACTTCATAGATTGTAACTCCCGGGACCATCCGGTGTCCCCTGGGAGGGCCCCTGTCCCTGGCACAACACCTGACGCAGAGAATACAAAGGAGCCAAGGCCACCTGGCTGGAAGCCCACTTCTGCCACCTACCAGCTCAGCAGCCTCTGACAAGCAACTTAACCTAAGCCTCGGTGTTCTCCTCTGGAAAAACAGAGTAATATTTAGAGTAATAGAGTAGTATGAGCTTCAGGAAGGCTGGAGCAAACGGCATATGTTGAATACCCGTGCACAGAGCCTAGCACGGAGCAGCTATAAGAATAGCAGCCAGGGGCGCCCGGGTGGCTTAGTCGGTTAAGCGTTCGACTTTCGCTCAGGTCATGATCTCACGGTTCGTGGGTTCAAACCCCGCGTCGGGCTCTGTGCTGACTGCCAGCTCAGAGCCTGGAGGCTGTTTCAGAGTCTGTCACTCCCTCTCTCTCTAACCCTCCCCTGCTCATGCTGTCTCTCTCTCTCCTAGAAATAAGTAAAAACATAAAAAAAAATTTTGACTAAAAAAAAAAAAAGAATAGCAGCCAACACTTGTGCAATCCCACTGGGTCGGACCCTATGAAACCGCCTACCCACGAAAATGGCACGCTAATAGGGGTCGACCTAATATGCATGTGCCGAGCACTATTTTACAGTGATTAATTCATTTAATCCTCTCAATTGCCCCAATGAGGTAGGCACTATTATTATTCCCATTTTAGAGATGAGGAAACTAAGGCCCCGAGGGGTTAACGTCCTCTCCTGAAGCCACACAGCTATTAACAGGAGAAGCTGGGATTGGATCACGACAGTCTGGCTCCAAAGATTATTAACTGAGATTCCAAATGATGACCCCCCGAATCACCAAGATAAGTTTAGTTTATGTTCAGCAGCCTCCATTTGAGGAGTCAGAGAAGTGTGAAATCCATTTTAGAAAGGCCTCCTCCATGCAAACTAGTTAAAATTAAAGAAAAGAAAAGAAAAAAAAGGACTGGCATCGAAATTCAGCTAACTGGAAAAAGGCTCCAGGGAGCCACACCTCATTCCCCCCGCTGCTGGCAGATACAGGTGGTGTTGCTGGCGGCTTGGTTTGTCGCTCAGCCCGCCCTGCCCTCCCTAACACGATCTAGACCCAGAAACATTCACCAAAAGCCCATTACGATCACGATCACAGGCACTGCTGTGCCGCTGTCACTGTGGGATCCACAGGGACACAACAGACCTTCAGTGAGATTTCTAGGCTGTAACGAAAGCAAGTTTCTTCCCTCACGGGTGAGCCCGCCCTGGGGAGTCCTTGAGACCAGGAACCGTCGCAGTCTGGAGACCCTGCTTCTGAAGCGGCTCTGAGTTATGTCAAAAGTCATTATCACACGAACAAGGCTTTGACTGCTCCCCTCAAACGTGGGTTTATGAACGGACCCCAGGAAGAGGCTGGGAAGAGGCAGTAGGTGGACTGGGCCAGCAGGATTAGGAGGCAGCGAATTCTGGCCGTGGTCAGAGGTCCCCCTGTTCCACAGCTTCAGCTGGAGGGTGGGGCTCTGAGCACACGAGCCACCGTTTGCAAACCAGAAGCATCTCTGGAATCAACTGCGGAGAAGATAAACAACTCCTGCAATATATAATTTCCTGCAATTTCTGCCTTTTCGCCCTCTCTTTTTAAAAAAACATATTAAGTTCTTCTAAAACAGCAGGATTGCCTCAATTTGCATCTCTCCACATGTTAATCAAGCTGCTAGGGGGGAGGGGGGAAGCTACAGCAAACAGCCTTTCTCTCCAGGGTGCCCGACTCACTGTAGCGCCAGCCCTCCCCCCACCAGAGGTCAGCAGGTGGGCTGGGGGGAGAACGGGAAAACGGAAAGCTGGGTCTTGCTGGCATGCTCCAGGATCAGAACAAGAGTTAAGGGGAGTGAAGAATTTAAAAGGCGCCCCAAATGTCAGGAATCAAAATAAAGATTTTAACGTGACACCTTTAAAACTTGAAATCAGTGCCAAAACCCATCATAAATAAAACACCAACAATTTAAATAAAGCCATTTTACAATGACGAAACGGAGGCACAAAAGACTTAAGTTACTCACCCACAGTCACATGGCTAGTAAGCAACAGCATTTGGTCTGGGTCCAGAGCCCGAGCTCTTAACCCCTTTGCCCCACTGCTCATACACTATACCCTCAAAAGTACTTTTACAGGCTTTTTTTTTTTTTTACATTTATTTATTTATTTATTCTGAGAGAGAGAGAATGTGTGTGAAAGGGGGAAAGGGGAAGAGAGAGAGGGAAAAAGGAATCCCAAGCAGGTTCTGCAGTGTCAGCACAGAGCCCGACGTGGGGCTTGATCCCACGAACCATGAGATCCTGACCTGAGCTGAAACTGAGTCGATTGCTTAACTGATTGAGTCACCCAGGCATCCCCTAAAAAGTATGTTTAAATGGATGGTGGAGGGGCGCCTGGGTGGCTTAGTCGGTTGGGCGTCCGACTTTCGCTTAGGTCATGATCTCGCGGTTCGTGGGTTCGAGCCCCACGTCGGGCTCTGTGCTGACTGCCAGCTCAGGGCCTGGAGCCTATTTCAGGGTCTGTGTCTGCCTCTTTCTCTGACCCTCCCCTGCTCACGCTGTCTCTCTCTCTCTCCTAGAAATAAATAAAAAATATTAAAAAAAAAATAAATGGATGGTGGAACCATGGTGACATTTATTGTTTTCTCTTCAAAGTTTTCTGGGTTTTACAAATTTCCTGGAACTCATGTATTGTCTTTTTTAGTCCAAAAAAGAGAAGACATCAATTAAAAAGAAAAAGGATCAGGGGCATGTGGGCGGCTCAGTCGGGTAATCGAACGGCTCAGGTCATGATCTTTCCTTTGTGAGTTAGAGCCCCACATCAGGCTCTGTGCTGACAGCTCAGAGCCTGGAGCCTGCTTCAGATTCTGTCTCTCCCTCTCTCTACCCCTCCCCTGCTCACGCTCTCTCTCACTCTTAAAAATAAATAAACACTTTAAAAAATAGAAAAAAGAAAAGGATCATTAGCTACAACTCTGAAATTCAGCACTCCAGTAGGAGGGGCACAACCCAGAGTCCAGAGCAATTCTGTGAGCAGTGACCTCTGGGAAGGGGCTTCCGCATTTACAGAAGGGCCTAGAACCCCGGGCTGCTGGGAGAAGACTGTAGAAGCGCGGGCCCAGGTGTTCCAGATGTCGGCAAAGACCACAGAGGCTAGAGTTGATCGCAATATAGATGGTGGGTGTAGACGTTGGTCTAAGAGATTGGGTCTGCCTTTACGCGTTGACTGTAATAACCACATGGGGTCAAGCTGTTTTTTCTCTGCTGTCTTAATAGCTGACTTCCCAAACAATCTAATCAGTCGTACATCTGTTGATTTGGTCATTCAGAAGCTGAAAACCCCAGATTGACTGTGTTCCCTCCCACTTCTGGAGCCTATGTGTCTGGGATACCAACCAAAATCCATCAACAAACACTCAAAAGAAAAATAGAGCGATTCGGCTAGGAGGATGTTCAGGGTAGTATTAATTATATTTTTTCCTAGAAGAGAATAGATTTAACAAATTATGGCTCATCTATATAATAAAGGAATAATATATAGCTATTAAATCTGTGTTTTCAAAACATATCTAATGACATGGGAAAATAAGTCTGAATACCATATTCTACTAATTGTAAAAGGGGTGCCTGGGTGGCCCAGTTAGTTAAGCCTCCAACTTTGGCTCAGGTCATGATCTCATGGTTTGTGGTTTCAAGCCCCATATCGGGCTCTGTGCTGACAGCTTGAGCCTGGAGCCTGCTTCAGATTCTGTGGCTCCCTCTCTCTGTGTCCCTCCCCCACTCATGCTCTGTCTCTCTCTCTCTCTCTCTCAAAAATAAATAAAAAACATTTTTTAAAAATTTATATACGTGTACACCTAGAAAAAAAGTCAGAGGGGCGCCTGGGTGGCTCAGTCGGTTGGGCATCCAACTCGATTTTGTCTCAGGTCAAAATCTCATAGTTGCTGGGATCAAGCCCCACACTGGGCTCTGCTCTGAGACCCGAGAGAGAGAAAAAAAGAGAGAGAACCCCAAGCAAGCTCCATGCTGTCAGCACAGAGCCTGATGCAGGGCTCAAACTCACAAAACCGTGAGATCATGACCTGAGCCAAGATTAAGAGTAAGGCTGCTTCAGTCACTGAGCCACCTAGGTGCCCCTAAAATTTTTTTTTTTTTTTTTTAAAGAAAGAGGGATGCCTGGATGGCTCAGTTGGTTGAGCTGACTTTGGCTCAGGTCATGATCTCAGCATTCAGAGTTAAAGCCCCACATGGGGCTCTGTGCTGACAGCTCAGAGCCTGGACCCTGCTTGGGATTCTGTCTTCCTTTCTTTGTCTCTGCCCCTCCTCTGCTCATACAGTCTCTCTGGATCTCAAAAATAAACATAAAACATTCTTAAAAAATTTTTTAAAAAGGAAGAAATGTATCAAACGCACTAAAATGTCAGCAAAGATGATCTCTTTGTATTTTTTCACACCTCTACTATGAACATGTTTTTTGAGCATCAGGAAAAACCGTTTTTGTTTTGTTTTCTTTCCTCTTTTCTTTAAACTGGAGGGATGATTCCTAAGGCCAAAAAAAATTACAAACTATCTTGTCAAAGGGTGGTGGTTGACTGCTGGTCATTGGTCACGAAGGCTACTTATATCCATGCTAGCCACAACACGCATCTTTCCTAAATACCAACCCGCATACTTCTGAGTTTCAGAAAGGCTTCAACCACTTCCCCCCACTTCACCTAACCTCTTTCTTATCTTTCTCCCTTCCTCCCAGGCTCCCACATGGAGACACTGGGCTCTCCCTGGCGTCTGTCCTTAGAACAGTGAGAGTTCTGACTTCATCAAGATTCAAAACTGGTAAACAGCTCTGCTACAAGGTCTACCCCGCACCCACCTCCCCCCCCACCTCCCCCCCTCCCACCTACACCCCCACCTCTCTGACATCACTCATCATTATCTCCCTGCCCCGAGCCGTTCTCTTTGCCTGGACCCATCTTCTTCCAGGTAGCTGTAAGGGCTTATTCTTTCACCTGCATGTATTTGGGCATATTATATGGTATTATCCATGGATCTTCCTTCAAAGCTGTAAAAAGTGCTGTAAAATACTTTCTATTAAAAAGAGGCAATGGGTCTGATGAATTAAGGACTCCTGCTGTACTGTGATTACTGGTTGGCATTTCTGTCTCTCAGACGAAATTGGACACTCTGGGTGGGGGTGGGGGGTGAGGGGGTGGCAAGGCTGAGCCAAATGTTTGCTGAAAAAAATGAATGAACACATGAGCAGGCTGGTGATATCTAAGGGGTGGGGCTGGGAGGTCGAGGGGCAGCTGCAGTGAGAAGCTTTGACCCCCAGGCTTGTGAGGGGGGAGCCACACTCTTGGCAGTGTGTACACGGACCTGACTGGGAGGTGGTGAAGATGCGCTGTCTGGCCAGGAACTCCTGGCTCCGTGGCAACAGGGCTGGGTGCCTGGCAGGCATAAGGGGAGTCAAGGGTCTGGGAAGGGGAGGGCAAGGAGCTGCCCATCTTCTGCATCCACAACACCCCTGGACTCTCTCTAGAAGCCCAGCCACTCACCACGCCTGCTGGAAACCACTGGCCCCACAAAGATCACAGAGCCCACCCCTGTCCCATGTCCCATGAAGCTCCTGGTGCACTGTGGGTTAGGGAAATAACTCCCTGAGGATCTGGGGTTCATGGCTGAGCAATCTTAAACTGCCCCTTCAACCTCTCCCTATCTGTGAACTGGGGGTACTCACCCCTACACATGTCCCAACCCTGTGGTGAGGATCACATAGACTGTCAACATGAGGATCTTGGTCAATTGTGAAGGCTATGCAGATGTCGGTCAGTATAACACAAAATAATAACAGTTTGACTGCTAAACATAATTAAATCTTTGGTGATTCAGAGGTCCTTCTGGAGCTTAAGCTCATCGTCGTCAACATCAAGGATTACCGAATGGTATTCTGGATCAAACTCTGATTGCTGCAACTTTCTCGGTGTTTAAATTCTAGATAAGGAAGGCAATTCTGTAACCCATCAGAGCGTACTGGGGACCGACTGGAGGCCACTCCAGTCCTTTGCTGGGCGCCACCGCCCACACCGTCTCTGTGGTTGGAGGGAGGGTTTGTCTACTTAGGCAGAATGCATTCACTTGAGCAGAAAGCCCTGCTCTGGTAGGAAAAAAAAAAATAAAAAAATCCCTCAGACTCCACCCTCTTCCTTTGATCCTCCTCCTGAATGCCGGGCTAGAGCCACAGACGCAAAGCAGCTCAGATGTAATTATTTTCATTCAACCAGATGCTGAGAATTAGTCTCTCTTCCTTGCAAGTAAGTATTCTAGGGAAAGACAGCACTCAGCCAAAGACGCCCCAAAAGAAAAGGAGCTGACAATCTCAAGAAGGAAAGGAGCCCACCCCCCACCTCCTTGCCTCTGAACAGCTTAAATCACGGAAACTGTGGCCACTCCTGGAGGGAAGGTGGGGAAGGGGAGCGCCCAATAGATACTAAAGGGCAGACAGATTGTTTGCCAATCCCATTGTCTAGAGCTTCAGAATTCCCAAAGTCCTTTCACTTCTATTACCTTATTTAATTATAAACTGGGGAGGAAGTCACCCGCTGAGCTGGAAGCTTGGGGGCCAAGGGAATTTAGGCTTCAAGGAATTCAGATTCCATTCTTCCCCGGCACCAGTTAGACAGAACCACCTCCATGAGCTCCTTTAATCCTTGTGACACCCCTATCAGCCCCAACATGACAGACAGGCTCGGGAACCTTCGAAAGCTCTACTGTCATGGCGGCTGGGTTCTCTCTCCCTTGTCTCAACTCCAGCAACTTCCAGATGGTCAGCATACAAACCCGTAGTTCACGGTCTGCTGCTACACATTGGGTCTGGGCTTTTATTCAGTTACAGAGTCCTTCTGATGGATCCTAGATGAATGTCTACTGCACACCAAACCGTACACCAGGGGTTCAGTCCTGCTGCCAAATTCTCCCAGAAACAGGGAGGCTAACAGACACTTAGACAAGCCAGCATGACAGGTGCTGTATAAGTTGATTTGGGCATCACTACACTGCCCTGTCCCATCCATTCTGTGTCTTGTTCTCCAACTGGAAGACTCTGCAACCAGAGTTTGGAGCCCCACAGCCTGATGGTTAAAGACCCTGGCTCTAGAACCAGACTACCTGGGTTCAAATCTCTCCTACCCAGTGGCTCTGTGACCTTGGGCAGGTCATTTAACCTCTCTGGAAAATAAAAACCATAATATATCAAATATTATGTAACACATCATACTACCTACAGTATTTATGTCGCACACAGGAATTTTGATAAAGAAGTCCATACATGTAAACCACTTAGCACAGTGTACGGCTCAGAATAATTGCTCGATTAATCTTGGTTAACACTTTATACCCGCCATAGCAGCAGTTCTCAAAGGATGGACCAGGAACCCTCAGGGGGTGGTCCATGAGGCCAAAGCTATGCTCATAATAACATGAGTTTTATTAAAATCTAAAAATCTGGAGTTTTCTATAAGTGACCTAACAGTGATATCACAGCAGACTGACTGCAGAAGCAAATATGAGACTCTAACTCTCCTCCGTTCAGCCTGACGTTAAAGAGACTTACAAAAATGCAAAACAAGGCCACTCTTCTCACTAAATGACTTTGTTTTGGAAAAGGCAGCTATTTTTCAGAAAAGTTGTTGTGTTATGCTTTAATAGGTTAAAGTGTTGTCGTTTTTAAATGAATTAACATATATTTTCTTAATTTCTCAACTTGATTTTTAAAAAAGTTTTTTTTATGTTTTTATTTTATTTCTGAGAGAGCGAGACAATGTGAGCAGGGGAGGGGCAGAGAGAGAGGAAGACATAGAATCCAAAACAGGCTCCAGGCTCTGAGCTGGCTGTCAGCACAGAGCCCGACGCAGGGCTTAAACTCACGAACTGTGAGATCATGACCTGAACCAAAGTCGGATGCTTAACTGAGAGGCGCCCCTCTCAACTTGATTTTCTAATGTGGGAAATATTTATAGCTAACAAACACCGTAGTTGCACTGACTTCCCAGGAAGGTCAGAAACTCCTGTTTCTCCTCCTCCCACACCCTCTAACCTGAGCCCTGTGTGAAGTTGGGTTCCCAGGTCGCCCCAGGCTGGGTCCTGGGTTCACACTCTGTGGCTACCTCTTCTTTCTCTCCCCAGGACCCACCCCATTCCCACCTGCAGCTTCTAACTAACCTCAGAGGCATGCCAGCCTAGGAACGAGCCCAGGTTTTAGAATCAGGCTGACCTGGATGAGAACCTTGACTCGACCACTTCCTGTCCTTGAACATCAGACTTAGCTTCTCTGAGCCTGTTTCTTTATTTGTAAAACGAGAACAACAACAGTACCCACCTCTTCGGATTGTTGTCAGTAGTGATAACTTACGTAAAAATGCCCATCGCCTGACAATAATAACTATCATCATCGCTCTGTTCCATCATTATGTTTAGCCATGTTTAGCCCCTGAGCCTCTTGTTGGTGTGCTCAGCTACGCCTTCAGCCATCCCCACCTCCCTCTGCTCCATAGTCCCACAGAAGAAGAAAACCAAGGGCCGCGGGGGATGACAGACTCTGGCTTCGCAACACACACACCCCGACCACGCACTCCACTCCCTCAACCCCGTGCAGGGTGTCACCCCACTCCAGAGCTAAAAGTGTGATATGATAACGAAATGCCAAGCACCCAGGCTCCACGACCGAAAAAGCCCTTCTGCTGCCAGTGCTGGAGCCAAAGCAGTCTTGGTTCACAGACATGTGAGAGGTGACCATGAAGGGGAAGGAAGGGGGTCCGGCGTGGAGGGCAGGGGCCCAGGGCCAGACCAGCTCTGCTGCTAACTGTGGACAAGCTCTTCCCCCCTCTGGGCCTCAGTGGGCTCTGCTATAAAGGAGAAGACACCGGAGCGCCTGGGTGGTTCAGTCGGTTAAGTGTCCCACTCTTGGTTTCGGCTCAGGTCATGATCTCACAGTTCATGGTTTGAGCCCCGCATCAGGCTCTGTGCTGGCAGTGTTGAGCCTGTTTGGGATTCTCTCTCTCTCTCCCCCTGCACCCCCCACCCCTCAAAATAAATAAACGAACATAAAAAAAAAAAAAAGAAGACATCTAGCTCTGATGTTACGGAATTCTATGACAGCCAGGTCAAACTGAGGAGCCCTGCCTTCTGCAGACACCCTCCAAAGATATATGTGGCCATGGGGTCACAGGGAGAGCAGCCTGCCCTCTGTCACTGCCCAACTCCCACTAGGTACCATCCTGGAGCCCCTCTGCCACTCACCCTACAGTTGCTCAGTTCCTCAGCAGACAGGATGATGGTGCCACATTTCTTCCCTGGGACGCCGCTGAGAGAGGAGAAGATGAAAGGATGGAGAACCAGACAAAGACAGAACACTCCCCGAATCAGCCCTCCCTGTCCTCCCCACTCCTCCATCCAGCAGATCTGCCCGAAGCCCCTGAGAAGACAGAGTCTCCGGGAATACATGAGGCAGCGTGACCTGGCGCACTGCTTCCTGGGCCAGGCCCCCCAGGCCTGGAGCTGCCCACCCCCTGCTCCCCGAGAGCCCAGAGCCCCCGCCGGGAAAGGTAGTGTCTGCGGTGAAAGTCCTAGAAGTGGAAAAGCATCCAGACTCACCCGGAGGCTTCCAGACCAGTGGTTCTCAAACTTTCCATCCAAAGACCACTTCTGTGGGCAAAAGACCTCGTGGGCCAGCCACCCCACCCTGCTGCACCCAGCTGACCCCCAGAGTCCCGGGCCATTTCAGCTCTGAGCCACTCCAGTTTATCATGGGAGGGAGAGCAGTGGGGGTGGGGGGGAGTTACCCAGAAGGGCTGGGGTGCACTTGGGGGGCAGCGTGTCCAGGTTGTCTCCCATGGCTACCTCCCCTTGAACTCCTCGGCTGGGGTCTCTCCGGGGAAGAGAGACCTCAGCCATTCATGGGGCAACTCAGTGACGGGGGCAAGCAGGACATGAAGTCGGCCCACCCGAAGCATCCCTTCGGGGAGGCCGAGTTCCCCGGGGTGGGCCTGCACCCACCTTTTCCCTGGGTCAGGAAGGACCCCTCCCCCAGGCACCAGCCCATCTCACTCCAGTGTTTGGGATGAACTTGGGGGTGAGCGTCCCCAGTGTAGCCAGGGGCCACTGGGAGAGAGAAGAAAAAAGTCACGTTGTCCAGCAGCTGCGTGACTTGGGACTCATGGCTGCACCTCTCTGAGCCTCAGTTTCCTAAATCGAGTGTGTCTTATAGCCTCCATTATTACCAATGTGCCCACACAGTGCTCGCTCCAAGAAAGCCCTCAAAGAGCGCCCCTTCCCTCCCTGCCCCCTTCCCTTTACAATTTTGCAAAGCTGGCAAAATCCGTCCCCACACCTCAGGCCAGCCTGCTGCCGGCAGAAGGCACTTTGAGAACCCCTGATGGAACTCTCCTCAGTGCCAGCTTTTGGAGGGAGGGGCTCTCAAGTAGAGGAGGCAGGGGAGCTGGCCCCAGCAGGGGAGTCAGCACAGGTCTCTCCAATCAGGTGAGCAGGGCAGGGACTGGAGGCTCCCATCATAGAAGTGTGGCAGGGCCCGTCAGCCTGTCCCCGTAGCCGTGGGGAGCTGAGTGGAGTGCCCCAACGGTGCCCCCCCACCCCCAGCCCTGGTCTGGCCCTAGCTGGGGTTGCTATGCTGTGTTTGACCCAGGAGACAGACCAACCTCCCCTGCCAGTGTTTCTCCATCTGTTCCTTCCTCTGCCTCTGGGCCCCTCTCCTACTTCCCATCTTCCCTTCCCTCCCCTCCAGACCCAACCCACTCCCACCTGCTTGGCCTTCCTTTCTCTCTCTCTCTGCCTTTCTGGCCCTCCCTCTCTGCTTCTCTCCCTGACTCCTGTCCCCTCTCCAACGGCTGCTTCCATACTCTCCTTGTAAATTAGCATCCATACTCTTCCTGGGCCCCTAGAGGCCCCTTTCCCATATCCAGCTGCTCTGGGGGCCGGTCTGGCCACTGGGACCCCGCTCCTGGAAGCTCTCAGCAAGGCCAGTGAAGCTTTGCTTACTCAGCCAAAATGCCTATCTGTCTGAGTGAGGCACCTCCAGGTTGCTCCCACAGGCAGACAGCCCCTATCCTGCCCCCCAGCACCCTCAAGCGAGGACCCTCCCTCCAGGCAGGGGAGGGGAGAGGCTAGGGGTGGAGAGGGAGCATCTTTGTTGCACACAGCTGCAGGGAGCCAGCTGAGAGCACATGGTCAGGGTGAAGGCCAGGGGAGTGAGGCCGGCCCACCACAGCTGGTGAGCAAACAGGAAACGTGAGGATTTAGCGGAATCTTCTCCACGAAGAGGCAGACATCCAGCCGTGGAAGCAATGGAGGGGAATTGGAGTCAGGAGATCAACAGAAGTGAGGGAAAGAGGAAGGCGAGAAGGCCCAGAGGTAAGAGGCCCAAGAAACCAGGCCAGGGAGAGAGGAAGAGAATGTATCCAGCCCCTGCTAAGCACTGAAAGCAGCCCCTACCTCTGATCTCCACCCTGCTCCCTGAAGTCCCATGAGCCACTGGGCCCGGGGATGCCCTGCACAGGCCTGGGTGGGGGAGGGGCCGGCTGCGGAGTGGCCCAAAGTGCTCGCATCCTGGAGAGGGGACCCAGGCTCCTCTCTCTCCCCCTGGCCAGGGCTGGATGAACAGTGGCAGGAGTGGGGACAGGGCCTGGCCTCTGGGGCGCCCTCTGCCGAGCCGGCTGGATGTCTGAGGACTCCAGGACCAGAGGTGTCTGCTGACCTACCCATTGGCCACAGCTGGCATGGGCTTGCCTGTCCTGGAATTCAGGCTGAATGCTCCTATCCTGTGGAGAGAGAGGAAGAGAGAGCATGCCATGAGCCACGTACCCCCACCTGGAGAGGCCACAGAACTTGACATCGAAAGTCTGGAGATAGATTTCTCTTCTGGATCAGACATCAAACCAGGACTGAAAGCCACAGGCCAAAGGAGAGGCCTTCCTCCCAAGGCCCGTTGTGAAGTCCTGGGCGACTCCACCTCAGGGTTCTCAAAGTGTGGCCTCTGGACCAGCACCATCGGTGTCTCCAGGGAATGTGTTAGAAATGTAAATTCTCAGGCTCCAGCCCAGACTTGCTGGTCAGAACGGGGGATGGGGGGGAGCCCAGCAATCTGTGCTTTAACAAACCCCCCTGAGGATGCTGACCATTTGAGAACCACTGCTCTACTTCTCTGAGCTTCAATGTGTGAACTGTGAAATGGGGAGATCTGCTGAATGAACCTCAACAGAGAAGCCGATCATGGTCTGGCCTAGATGAGACGCCCAGTGAAGGGGGGCTGTGCGTGGGACTCAATGGGGTGACTGAGGCACCTGAAACCTTCAGTGGGGGAACCAGGTGCCCCTCATTCACCAACCCTTCCTTTCCAGGATCCTGCCTGCCCTCCGGGCTGGCCTCCCCAGGTCTCCTGCTGAGCTCCTCCTCAATCCCCCCAGAGGGTGCACCTCTCCACCAAAGGTGCGCTGGGTGACAGCGGGGAAGAAACAGACCGGATGACGAATGGGCTTTAGACCCAGGCAGTTGGGAGCTGAGAGGGGCAGACATATACCTCACTCTGGGACTCCAAATTCTATAAACTTCAGAGCCCCCAAACCTGGGTTTGTTCCCTATTCTCAATAAATGATGGTTTATATCATCATTTTCTGTGAATCCAGAGAAGGAGACCTTTTTAGGGACAGAGAGGCCAGTCTGGGGGACCTGAAGTTACCATACAGTTAGCGGGGGTCAGAGACAAGGGCCTGGGAGAGAGGGCCCCCTCCCCGACAATAAGACATTCTGCAGTTACTGATCACAGCGAGGGAATCGCAGCCGGCGTGAACTTGGTAGAAGCAAGCGGGGGGCTGGTGCCCAGCCTACTCTGATCCCCTTCTTTTGCCCACCCTGCTGCTTGGCCAGGATGCCTGTCCCAGTCTGCAGCTCCTCTTGTCTGGGTTCTGTCCCTAGGGATTCCTGAGAAATAGGGACCCTTGCTACCCAGCCAGCCCCAGATAGACCTGAAGCCACACGCAGGCTCCACTGTGAGAAGCTTTGGGATTCTTCATCCCGGAGCCTGCTGAGAGTAACGGCTTCCCCTAAAAGCACTTAGAGCTCTCTAACACAGGTCATCAGGGGCAGGGTGAGAGGAGGAGGGCCTCACCAGACCCACGTCTGGCGTACAACAAGGTGTGACCACTCTGAGCACTATGCCTAGTGAGGCGAACTCTGAATTCAAATCCCAGGTCTCCATCTTCCTAGCTGTGTGCCGTTGGGCAAGGATGTTTCCTTCCCAGGGCTTTGATTTCTTCCCCTCTACAATGGAAAGGGTGGGAGGTGGGAGTAGACTGGATAGTGTCACAGGCCATCCCAGGAATGTGGGCTCTAATAACTAAGCCCGGGTCCCTCGAAGATAACTGGGGTAAAAGTGCTGCCAGGACAGAGCCCACGGGGTCTTCTTATTCCTCACCAGCCCTCATGACTGGCTGGCTGCTTTGCCCCCACCCTGAGCCCAGGGCGGCTGGAAAGTTGGCCTACCACTGGGGAAGCAACCCAGGCAGGCCCCACTCCCTTGACACTCACGTGAGGGGCTTCTCCAGGCGACTCCCAGGGGACCCCACAATCTCTCCGAGGGTGCAGAAGGCTTGGCCCAGAAAATCCTGCATACCCGGGGAACAGAAAAAACCAGCATCACCCACCCTGCCCACAGCCACCCCACCTCCTCCATCGCCCCCTCCCTAGAAGCACGAGGGCTCTGAAATGACAGGTGGCAGCCTCAGACACCCAGTCAGTGTCACAACCAAGTCCAAGGCCAACACAGACCCTGGCATTTACGAGATGTTCAGAACCTCTGGGCGGTTGCTGGCAAAACTCACGTGTTTGGATAAATCAGGGCTCTTCGAGTCCACGTCGTAGCTGCACGGAACACACAGAGATGGTGAAGACAGCTGGGGCCCTTGAGCTGAGCCCAGACCCCTATCCTCCAAAACCCCAGGTTCTGACTCAGTGGCTATCTCTGGGAGTAATGGCGGGGAGGCGCACGGGGGAGCCTCATAGGGGGCTGGGCATGTTCTGTCTTTTGATCTGGGTGGCGGTTATGTGAGTGGGAACATCTAGAAGTGCATCACGGGACGGCCTCTTAAGACTTGCACACGTCACGATATGCATGTTATACCTCCTTCAAGATTGAAAAATGAAAACAAACTTGCTCTGCAAGGTTACAGGTTTACGGGCACTCAGCCACCTTGCCCTTCAACTGCCTGTTCTCCCATCTTCCAGCTGAGGCTCGGCTGCCATTGAAGTGAGCTCAGTACCTGGCTTTTGACCTTCCCCGATTGTGTCACCTTGCTCAGGCTTGCCCTGCCTGACCTTGGGCCTTGTCACTCAAGAACGGGGCGTTCATTCAACACCTTCACCTCTTCTACCTGCAGCTGGGCACCTTCCTTTATCTGGGGCCTCACACCTGGAGCTGTATCTGCAGCCTTTTTCTCCGGTCACACTGGCCACCCAGGCCCAGATGCCTCATGAGGGACAGTCATTCTCGTGCTACCCTGCCCTGAGCACTTTCTCTCTCCCCAATGTCCCAAAACGGTGAATTCTCGACAATGGGCTGCAAGTCCTCCATCAGCCCCTGAAAAGTCATTTCCTTCTACTGTATTTTTTCCTTTGCTCCTTTAAGCCTCCTTTTCGTCTGCCCTGTCCACAATTCTCTGGGACACGGTCCTTTCTAACCACCCCATGTGGTGGAAAGACAACAAAACAAGGCTCCCCGACCTGCTCACCAGACTGAAATCCCACCATCATATTTTTTTAACTTAAAACTATTTTTTAATATTTATTTATTTATTTATTTTTGTTTTATTTATTTCTAGGAGAGAGAGAGCGAGACAGCGTGAGCAGAGGAGGGTCAGAGAGAGAGGGAGTCACAGACCGAAAGAGTCTCCAGGCGCTGAGCTGGCAGTCAGCACAGAGCCCGACGCGGGGCCCGAACCCACGAACCGTGAGATCATGACCTAAGCGAAAGTTGGATGCTTAACCGACTAAGCCACTCAAGTGCCCCTTTTAATATTTATTTTTGAGAGAGAGAGACACAGACTGTGAGTGGGGGAGGGGCAGAGAGAAAAAGGCAGAATCCAAAGCTGGCTCCAGGCTCTGAGCTGTCAGCACAGAGCCCGATGTGGGGCTCGAATTCACGGACCGTGAGATCATGACCTGAGCTGAAGTCAGATGCTCAACTGACTGAGCCCCCCAGGCGCCCCTCCCCGCCACCCCGCTGTCATCATCTTGAACCTCAACAGAGGGGCACTCTGCTCCTTTGTGAGACCCACACACACATGCTCTGAGCCCCATCAGCCAGGTTACCTCTGCGGTAGGGGAGACTGGGGGGTACTCTCTCCCCAAACAAGCTCTGACAGAGGGAGCGCTCAGTAGGGACCTCCCTGTCATCTGGGGAGAAAAAGGCTCCCTGGAGGTGGAGCTAGAGCTGCCCCCAAGAACTTGCCTCAACTGGTCCCTAGAGTCAGGGCTCGTCCAGTGCCTTACACTTAGCTGAGACAAACGGTGGGGAGCCTCCGTTCTGTCTCCCCACCCCTCTTCCATCTCCTGATGAAGGTGGGGCTAGACTTCAGCTAATTGTCATCACATTCATTCCAGGCCAACCCTGAGCTCCCTCTACTATCATTCCCCGCCCTTCTCAGGTAAGCTAAGGGGAACTACTACCAACCCCAGTCCTACGGTGCCCTCGCCCATCAGTGGTTCCTCCCCCAGCCCCATCCTCAGCACCATCTTCCACTTACAGGTCAAAACGGAGGTTCTGCTTCTCCTCAAAGAAGTAATCCACGATGAATTTGCGCACAAAGTCAGGATTGAGTGTGTTGTCAATGACTTCGGTGCGTCCAAACTGCAAGAGAAAATGGGGCATGGACCTCAGGGCTAGGCTGGTGGGGCAGCGGAGAGCACTGAGCTCTCCCCTCGGCCCCTCGGTCGTGGCCCCAGTAGTAATGGAAGTCATGCCTGTCCCGGCTCCTGGCCCCATCCCCCACCCCCAGCCAGGGCCTTCCTCTCTAACAATGAAAACCACCCATGCTAACGGCTTCGAATGTCCATTGTCAGCTTTATTCTCCCTACCTCTATCCAGGCTCCACCCAGGTTGATACAGAGACACCTGAGCAGGCCTTCACTTTCCCACCTCACTGCCTTTGCCTATGCTCTGTCCTCCACCTGGCCTTCCCTTTTGTGCCAGACACACACCCTCCATTTCTTCAAAGTCCTTTGATAATGCTGCTTCCTCCTAGAAGCCTTGCTGATTCTTCCACTCAGAGACTTTCACTTCTCTCTGAACCACCGGTGAACTTGTGCTTAGCCCTATGAGCACGGTCCTTCTCTGATTGATTCCACAGTTAGGTGTGTACTTATCTGACGCCACAAATGTAAATGAAAGGGCAGAAGGAGGGATTGTGGTATCTTTTAAGATCCCCTACCTCCTGCCCTTGTATAATCCCCTCCCCTTTAAGGTGGGCTAGACTTCATGACTCACTTCATGAATAGAATGGAGCATAAGCCACTCCCCCAAAATGTTACAAACTGTTACAAACTGTTACCATGATTTCTGTCTTGGGCACCCTTTCTCACTCTCCTTTGCTTGCTCACTTTGAGGAAGCCAGCTGCCTTTGGAGAGGCCCATGTGGCAAGGAACTGAGGGTGGCCTTAGGCCAACAGCCAATGAGGAACCAGGCTGTCTGCCAACCCACCTGTAAATATCTGAATCTTACCAACAGCAACTGAGTGAACTTAGAAGTGGACCCAATAGAAGCTTGAGATGACTGAGGCCCTGGCCCTGACCTTGACTGTAGCCTTGTGAGAGACCCTAGGGTAAAGGAACCCACAAAGCTGCACCCTGTTATTTACCCAGATTCATGACCCTGTTAAGTTGCTAAACTCTGGGCCAATTTGTTACACGGCAACAGATAACTAATGAATTGACATAATTCTTTGGTATTGCCTACAGCACGTACTCTAGAACTTTGCACACATTAGGCACTCACTAACTGAATCCCCTTGACCTCCCCAAATGACATAAGGCAAGTCACTCCCATTTCTGGGCATCAGAATCACTTGGAGGGTTTGTTAAAAGATGGAGTGTAGGTCTCACTCCCAGAGGTTATGATTCAATAGACTTAGGTGAGGCCTGAGAATCTGCATCTCTCAAACTGTGCTGCTGGTGCGGGGAGGGACCTCCCTTTGACAACCTCTGGGCTAGACTGTTGTATGCAGGGCTCTGAGCATCTTGGAGTCTCCCGGGGGAATGGATGAGGACAGTGTGGACATGGGTCCAGGCCATCACTTCCATCAAAACAACTCACTCTTACATCTGTTCGACGTACTGGACATTTTGGGGGAGATTTTATTGCAGAAATGGGACATGAGGCTAAAAGATAAGGCATGAAGCACTGTACCCTAACCTCCCTGAAGGGAAGGCAGGATATTCCACAAAATGAACAAGACAGACAGATGCACGACAAATAGTTTAAATAAGTTGCTAATATTTCTTTTTTTTTTTTTTAACATTTTTTAATGTTTATTTTCGAGAGAGAGAGGGACAGAGTGAGAGCGGGGAAGGGGCAGAGAGAGAGGGAGACACAGAATCGGAAGCAGGCTCCAGGCTCTGAGCTGTCAGCACAGAGCCCGCTGTGGGGCTCGAATCTACAAACTGTGAGATCATGACCTGAGCCACGGTGGGACGCTTAAGTGACTGAGCCACCCAGGCGCCCCAGTTGCTAATATTTCTGAACACATAAACATGTTTTTTTCAACTTGGGTAGTAATTTGCCAAGATAAAAAATTAATTCTGAATACTAGTCCTCCTTAATGCGGCTCTGCAGCCCAGAATAATGCCAGTACCTGGGCCCCTCTCCCATGTGGTGGGCAAGGCCTGATTGCGTGGGGCCTACACAAGCACTCACTTCTGCCATGAATTAAGTTAGAAAAGCTGCAGAGAACCCCCACCCAAGACGGTGTGGCATCAGCTGAGAGCACTAGATTTGGAACCTTCTTGCCCTCATTGCCTATCAATTCCACCAGCTCAGTCTCTCTCCTGTCCCTCTGTCTTCGCCTCCTCTGTCATGGCCTTGGTCTGGGCTCCCCATTTTCTTGCCTCAACTGCTGCAGCAGCCTCCTAGCGGGCCCACTAAGTGCAAACATTGCTAATGCTTGAAGACGTGGCTCCTGGGAAGTCCTCTCCTCCAACTCTCAGCCCCTCCCTGTGCTCCCATCATCCACTGCACATCCCTGTTACCACGCTTACCACGTCCCCTGATAATGACCTATAGAGGCTGTTCCCACCCCACTAGACTGAGCTTCTCAAACAGCAGAGGATCCAAGCTGTCCTCATCTTTGCAGCCCAGGACCTGGCACTGTTTAACAGAATCACGGGCTCATAGTCGCAAAAGCACCAGGAACTGAGTTAAGTATTTTGCACCGTATTACCTTATTTGGTTAGTCCTTTTATGGCAGGCTTCCCCATTTTATAGATGGGAAAACAAAAGCACAGAAAAGCTAAGCCATTCGTCCAGCGTTTCACAACTAATCATTGCTGAGGTCAAGTCACAAGCTAGGCATTCTGGCCCACGCTCTCTAAGCCACGTTGCTGCACGTCAAGTCCTTAGGGAGGGCAAAGACTATTCACTGCTCCCGGTGAGTGGCACACAGTAGGTACTCAGGAATTGTTGAATGAAGCAGGGTTGAATGAGGGAATGCATGGGCAGGTTTGAGTCCCAACCTTATCACAAGCTAATTGTGGGGCTTGATCACAGACTTTCAAAGCTCCAGACTCCTTATTTCTTAGAGGTATCATCAAATTCAATTATTGATTCAACAGTTTTTAAGCACTTACTATAATCCAGACAACGTACTGGGTGCTGAACTACTAATAGAGCATGAACTATGTACCTAAGAAGTCTCTGTCAAGGTGGGATAACTCCAGGGGCGCCTGGGTGGCTCAGTCGGTTAAGCGTCCGACTTCGGCTCAGGTTCGTGATCTCACAGTTCGTGGGTTCGAGCCCCGCGTCAGGCTCTGTGCTGACAGCTCAGAGCCTGGAGCCTGCTTCAGATTCTACGTCTCCCTCTCTCTCTGACCCTCCCCTGCTCACGCTGTCTCTCTCTCTCTCTCTCTCTCTCAGAAATAAATAAAACATTAAAAAAAAAAAAAAAGGTGGAACAACTCCAGTACAGTGTGATAACAGAGCTAACAGGGCTGCAGCCAAACGTCTACGACAGCATCTCCCCTGGTTACATGCTAGAGGCACCGTGGAAATGTGAGACCATGAAATCTACAAAAAACCAGATTACTGGGTATCCTGTTTCACGTACTAGTCCAGGTATCTGACTTCATAGAGATCTGCACTTTTCGTTATTGTTGAGCTATTTTACAACTCCGTAAACTGCAGAAGGCAGAGTAATGCAAATGATTTTTTTTTTTAAGTAGGCTTCTAGCCCAGAACGAAGCCCATGAACTCATGACCCTGCGATCAAGACCTGAGCTGAGATCAAGAGTTGGACGCTTCCCACAACTCTTGTCAACTCATCTTTGACAAAGCAGGAAAGACTATCCCGTGGAAAAATAACAGTCTCTTCAACAAATGGTGTTGGGAAAACTGGACAGTGACATGCAGAAGAATGAGACTGGACCACCTTCTTACACCACACACAAAAAATAAATTCAAAATGGAGGAAAGACCTAAATGCGAGACAGGAAACCATCAAAATCCTACAGAAGAACACAGGCAGTGACCTCTATGACCTCGGCTGGAACAACTTTCTAGACACGTCGCCGCAGGCAAAGGAAACAAAGGCAAAAATGAACTACTGAGGCCCCATCAAGATAAAAAACTTCCGCACAGCAAAGAAAACAATCAACAAAACTAAGAGGCAGCCTAAGAATAGGAGAAGGCATTTGTAAATGACATAGCTGATAAAGGGCTAGTGCCAAAATCTAAAAAGAACCTATCAAAGTCAACACCCAGAAAACAAGTAATCCAGTTAAGAAATAGGTAGAAGACATGAGCAGACACTTGTACAAAAACAAGTCATCCCGGGGCGCCTGGGTGGCTTAGTCGGTTAAGCGTCCGACTTTCGCTTGGGTCATGATCTCGCGGTTCGTGGGTTCGAGCCCCGCGTCGGGCTCTGTGCTGACTGCCAGCTCGGAGCCTGGAGCCTGTTTCGGAGTCTGTGACTCCCTCTCTCTCTGACCCTCCCCTGCTCATGCTGTCTCTCTCTCTCTCTCTCTCCTAGAAATAAATAAAAAAAAAAAAACATTAAAAAAAATTAAAAACAACAACAACAACAAAAAAAAACAAGTCATCCAGATGGCAAACAGACACATGAAGATACTCAACCTCACTCATCATCAGGGAAATACAAATCAAATCCCCTACGAGATAGCACCTCACACCAGAATGGCTAATATTAACAACACAAGAAACAACAGATGTTGACGAGGATGCAGAGAAAGGGGGGACCCTCCTGCACTGTTGGCAGGAATGCAAACTGGTGTGGCCACTCTAGAGAACAGTACGGAGGTTCCTCAAAAACTTAAAAATAGAACTGCCTTACCATCCAGCAATTGCACTACTACGTATTTACCCAAAGGATACAAAAAACATATTTGAGGGGCGCCTGGGTGGCTTAGTCGGTTGAGCGTCCGACTTTCACTTAGGTCACGATCTCGCGGTTCGTGGGTTCGAGCCCCGCGTCGGGCTCTGTGCTGACTGCCGGCTCAGAGCCTGGAGCCTGTTTCAGTCTGTGACTCCCTCTCTCTCTGGCCCTCCCCTGCTCATGCTGTCTCTCTCTCTCTCTCCTAGAAATAAATAAAACATTAAAAAAAAAAATTAAAAAAAAAAAACATATTTGAAGGGGTACATGAACCCCAATGTTTATAGCAGCACTATCAGCAATAGCCAAAGTAGGGAGAAAGCCCAAATGTCCATTGCATATATATGCATATGTATATATACACATATGAGGGAGTATTATTGAGCCATCAAAAAGAATGAAATCTTGCCATTTGCAACAACGTGGATGGAGCTAGAGTGTATTATGCTAAGCAAAATAAGTCAGAGAGAGACAAATACCACATGATTTCACTACTATGTGGAATTTAAGAAACAAAACAGAAGAACATACGGGAGGGGGGGGGGAAGAGAAAGGGAAACAAACCATAAGAGACTCCTAAAGAACTGAGAGTTGATGGAGGGAGGTGAGTGGGGGATGGGCTATACTGGTAATGGGTATTAAGGACGGCATTTGTGATGAGCACTGGGTGTTATAAGTGATATATCACTGAATTCTACTCCTGAAACCAATATCGCAGTGGATGTTAACTAAGTAGAATTTAAATAGAAATTTGAAAAGAAAAACAAAAAGAGTTGGATGTTTAACCGACTGAGTCACCCAGTGCCCCTCGTCTTTTTTAAAAATGATTCTTATCTGTAGAAATAAATTTTGTTCGGTGGAATACAATTATTGATTATTATCCTGTGGATATTGACTAATTTTGCATCTGTTTATAAATTAATTTCAGCATTCCTGACTGCCTGGATATAGCTGACCCTTGAACAATGGGGTTAGGGGAACTGAGACCTCCACACACAGTCAAAAATCCACATACAACTTTTGACTCCCCCCCAAACTTAATAGCCTACTATTGACCAGAAGGCTTACCAATAACAAGTCAGAGTTGATTAATGCATATTTTGTATGTTGTATGTCTTATACACTGTATTCCTACAATAAAGTAAGCTAAAGAAAGAGAATGTTATTAAGAAAGTCATAAGGAAAAGAAAATATAGAAAGTACTTTACCGTATTTATTGGAAAAAATCTGCATATAAGTGGACCTGTACAGTTGAAACTCGTGTTGTTCAGGGTCAACAATATGTGTGTTGTTTGAGTCGTTTGAACCAGCTGTAACATCTTACTGGTTCCCTCATTTCATTAACATTAAATACATCTTTACCATGTGTTCATTTTATATTTATATGGGATCACGTTTTTACCTTTGAAAAAATGTATCCTTTATCAGGAACTTTTTAAAAATACTCAGGCTCAAAGCCGCACACAGACCAATGAAACCCCAATCTCAATGGGTGGGGCCTGAACCACTGTGTTTTTTGTCAGTTTCCTAGGTGATTCTAAAGTGCAGTTGGAGGTCAGAACCACTGATGGAGGAAGGAAGAAAACTAACCTTTACTGAGTTCCTTCTGAATGCAGCGCTGGGACCTAAACGTAGGTATGTCTAATCCAAAACCCATTATATTTTTACTTCACCTAAAATCTAACAGGCTTCCTCAAGCACGATGAAAATCAAATGAAGATGAGGTTTACTTCACAAGTATTGATAAAAGCCCCACTGTGTTCAAGGCAATGGGGAGGGCATAAAGGTGACTAAGACTGGGCTCCTGCCACACCCCCTAAATTCAAGAACAATCTTACAATGTATAATCCTCATTCTGAGAGAATTGCTGCATTTTCCTCTTCTGCTCTTTCTAATTGTTAATACCTCTAGTCTTCAGACAAAAGGAAAATTTCTCCTAATGGCTTTCTTGCAGAATATTCCAGGTAAACACCCAGGTGTGAGAGAATCCTCCTTTAAGAAAGGGCCCTGCTGCTTCTTCAATGTACTGCTCTCCCAAACACAGTAAAAAAAAAAAAAAAAAAAAAAAAAAAAAAAAAATCCCTCTTGCTGAATTTTAGATAAATCCCAGCCCAGAAGGAACAGCCTTTGTGCTGTCTCTCTCCTCACCCGACTCTCCGCAGAGACTCAAGGAAAACACCCATTAGGGAAGATGACAGCGCTGCTTTTAAAATGGCACTTGAAGCTTCACTAGAGGGGAATTCCCTAGAGGTTGATCTCTGCCGGAGAAGAAAATGGAGTTCCCCTGGAAACAGGGCTTGGAGCAGGACTCCAAGGGCCCCCAAGATCTCCTAGCACAGGAGAAGGGGAAAGCAGCCAGGCTGGGCAGTGATGAATTTCCAGCACGCGGGGGTAATTAACATCTGCCAGTCACAAACAACTGTGAAATCCACAACCCAGGGACTTATTAAAGATGTTTTATAGCCTTCATTACTTTGGCTAATAACGAAGGGGGAAAAAAAGAGAAAACTTGGACTGTGAACATCTGAGAAGCGACCAGGTCTCTGTTAGACCCAACACACACACCTATTAATGACGCTAAGAAAGAACCTAACTAACGTTTTTAAAAAATCCAATTTGGCCATATTCCCTTTCACACAGAACTACTGCTTCCAAGCTGGAAGGGACTTGGACAGATGAGGGATTAGCACCGAGCAGTGGGAAGCACATGAAAGTATGTAGTCTTTTTTTTTTTTTTTAATTTTTAGATGTTTATTTATTGTTGACAGAGACAGAGAGAGAGAGAGACAGTGTGAGCAGGGGAGGGGCAGGGAAAGAAGGAGACACAGAATCTAAAGCAGGCTCCAGGCTCCAGCCTGTCAGCACAGAGCCCGAAGTGGGGCTCAAACCCACGAACTGTGAGCCGAAGTCAGACGCTTAACTGACTAAGCCAGCCAGGCCTCTCAAAAGTATATAGTCTGAATGATGTCCAGCAAATCCTGCTTGGGGGAGAAGGGTGGAATGGGCTAACCCCTTGCCAACCATAATCAGAGCCAACCCAGCCCTGAACACTCTTCCAGCTCCGTGTCCCTCCCTCGGTCCATTCTGAACTCTGTCCACACTCCAGGCTCCGGGGATCGTATGGGGTGCCTCACTTTGCTCACAGTCTGGGATACAAGCCAGCGGGCACGGGATTTCTCTGACTAACAAAGCTGAAGGGAAACCTCGAAATCGTTTTACCGAGTGATTTCTGATGCCAAGAGTTTACAGAACTGTTACTGACGACGATGGGGGCAAGTGTGGACTGGGGAGGGCACGGTGTGAAACGGATGGGGCTGCACAATCTGCAAGAAAGGTGAGAGACGCCTCCCTGGCCCCGAGGCCTGGAACACTCTTCCAGTAAGGGAGAAAGAAAAAGCACAAAGGAGTGAGAAAGCTGGGAAATGAGGGTATTCACCCTCTCTAAAGCTCACTCCTTGTCCCTGGCAACAAAACCCAGCGAGAAAAGCTCCTGACACGGCACAGAAGATGCTCCTGAGGGCCCCTAAACCCTCTATGACTAAGCCCCGAGAACATCAATTAAGCAGCATTAATTACATAGCATCAGTTCCAGCAAGACCCTCAAAGGGAAAGCAGAGTTGAAACTTCTTTGAGAACGAAATTAAATGGCTCCCGGGGGCTCTGCTACACGGAGAAGTTGAGATTTATGGGGGTGGGTGGGCAGCGATCCCGCTGAACCCCAAGGGCCACTGCAAAGCTGAGATTGAGAACCCCAGTCAGGCAGGTAATGTCTTTCCATCCCTACATCCAACTAGGTGGCCAGGAGGGGGCGCTCTTCTGTCATACCTGGGCCTCCTGACCTCCAGTGGGGCAGAGACCTAGCAGTTAGGCTTGGACTGCTTTGGAGGCTTATTCTCTGCTGCCCCCACGCCACCCAGCTCCTTCTCTGTCCCGTTCTGCCCTCCAGAGGGGTCGTTTCCCCTTTGAAGCCCATCGCCCAGGTTCCCTTGCCCTGTGGGTCCCAGTGGGGTTTCGCCATTGGTAGGCACTAGCAGATGGGAGATGGGTGGAGAGAGATGGGGGACTTCTTCCCACTCTGGCCCGGCCTCTGCACCACGCTTCTGGGAGGGGCTGCCCCCACCCCCCAGACATGCTCTGTCTCTCACTCACAGACAACAGCTCTGTCTCCTCCCACTACCCCTCAAGCCTGCGGTGAGAACAGCGCCCGGCTGTTGCTGGGCCCCGGGTGCTGCACTACCCTTACGGGCTTCAACCTCACCCACACCTTTGAAAGAAATCACTACCTCTCTTCAGTTAAACGAACGGAGTAAACTCTCTCTCCTGCTGCTGCCCTGACTGATCTATTTTTCTCTCTCACAAACACCTTCACACACATACGATTTCCAACAGAAACTGAGTCCCCACGCCACTCCTTCTGCTGAAACGCTGTACTAACACTCATGTCACCAACAAAGGGCGTGCAGCTGAGATGACAGCCTTCTGGGAGCCAGGGTCTCCGCACTGCAGTCCCACTAAAGGACCCCCGTGGGAACTCCCAGGGCTCAGGGCTCCCAGCCCAGACCCTGCACTTCGCACAACGTGGCCATCCTGGCCCCATCCGCGCAGTTGCCGGAATGAGGCCCAGGTGGGGAAGAATACCTCCCAGATTAGAGATGCAGTTTGAGGCTTTTAGTCAGCTCTAAGTGGGCTTGTGACACCCTGAAATTGAATGCAAATGTCTGCATTTTCTGGGTACAGAAGCTGTGGTTTTCACCAGTTTCCCAAAGCGCCAGCATGTCTTCAGAAAGCTATAAGAGCTACCAATTCTACCTCTAAAGACAGATCTCAGGGTTTCCCACATGAGGCAGGAAAGCGAAGCAGGAAATCGTGAAATAAGTAGAGCAGGGTCTGGAGCCAGGCTTCCTGGGTTCAAATCTGGTTTCGCTACTCCGGGGCTGTGTGACCTAGAAGAGATCCCTTCACCCCACTGTGTTTCGGTTTACTCCTCTGCAAAATGGGAATGACAATTTTATCCGCACACCCCAGGGCTGTCGGAGGCTTACGTGATTTGGTTTATGTAATGCACTGTGAAGGCAGCCTGGGACATAAAATGAGCTCTGTAAACTAGTGATCCCACACTCTGGTCCTTCCTAAATCCCAAACCCTGGTCCAGTCACTCAGGAAGTCTCTGGACTCAGCCTTATCTCTGAGCTGTTCCGGCCCTCACTGCTAATACTTCCTGCTCACCTTCCATGCCCGAGAGCCCCCAGCTCTGAGTGCTTTCTCTCCAGAGATGTTCCACACACAGGCAAGGCTGAGGGAGAAAGGTACGGCTGTCCCTTTGCTCTTATCAAGCGGCTACTCCATTAAGTTCTAGGCTCTGCCCTCCCCGTGGGCGTCCTGCAAACTTAAATGCCCAAGGCCTTTGCTAGAAGAAAAGGGAGTAGATCGTGTAAGGTTTGCTTAGAGACCCAGGCCTGGGGAAGAAACCACTCTCCTGCCACTGGCAGGGGAGGTAAGGCGGAAGGAACCCTTAGGTTCGGAGGCTGATCAGTGAGGGTGGGGAGGGGAGGAGAGGCCTTGAACCTCCAACCCCTGCTCAGACGCACTGACTACCAGGCTAGCAGGTGCAAAGCAAGGCAGCCTGGGAGGCGGCTTTTTTCTGTTGCTTCTAGATTTCTGAAGTCTGGTCCCCCTCCTCACAGCCCACCTGCAAATGCCCATGGCTGGAGGGCACTGGGGCCTAGAGCTAGGGAGCCACGGTGGTGTACAGAGGTAGTCAGGCCCTGGGTTTAGGACCACTGGCCAGGGTTCTGTTGCTTATTATTTACAAGAGACAACCTAGAATCGCCCCTCCCAGGGTGCCTTTCCCCCTTGCTAAGATAGCAGCTCATTCCTTCTCCAGGAGAAGGACAGGCGGGAACGTGCATGAAGACTTACCTAGAATGTCTGCTGCAGAGCTGACCTTCAGTACTGACAGTAACCCTCACATGGCCCTAAAGTCAGCCAGACGCTAAGTGTTTTCCACATGTTGTCTCCCTTAATCTTCATAACAATTTTATGAGGCAGTTGCTAGTAGTATACCCATCTTACAAACACAGTGAGATAAGGCTCAGAGAGATAGAGTGACTTGCCCAAGGTCACACAACAGGTGGGTAGAAGACATAGGATTCTAACCCAGGCAGTCTTTGCTCCAAGTCAATAAGGAACCGATATAGTCAGTGACCAATAAGAGGTTAATACTGTACATGGGGCTTGAACTATGCGGTGTCCAGTCTTTACTCCTATTATTTTCCGACCTGCGGCAGAACCTCTGGACTTCTTCAATGGCTGCTCTCTGTTCCACCTTGTTGACTTCCTGTGGTTGAGTGGCTCGAGGCCGTGTGGCACAGGTGAGTGTCCTGACCTATTCCTCTGCTCACCTCCTACTCACACTTCCAACTCCCATAGACTATACACACGCACACACGCGTGCACGCGCACACACACGCTCCCGGTCCCTCCTGTGATTTCCATAAACATTTGTTGATCAACATGATCAACAAGAACCTGAAGATCGTAGAGCTGGAAGGAACCAAATCCTCTCAACCAATGAGAAAAGACAGGCAGAGGAGCGGGCGGTGTGCTCCGACAGAGGTCACACAGCAAATGAGGCCAAAGGCTGTGGCGAGAGCCCAGTCAGGTCAGCCCCAGCCTGGAGGGGTGCCCTGTTCTCCCGGAAGCTTGTCCGCGCCTCCTGTGTCAGGTTTCTCTCAGGTCTTCCTTCCATCAAATCCTCCTCCTCCCCCTGCTTTGTATCATGACTCCTCATCTTCAAATCACTTCCGTGATCTCATTTAACCCCCCCCCCACCCAGGGACCCCGCGGAGGCGTTACGATGGTCACCCCCATTTTACAGATGAGAGAATAGAGCTCCAGAAGGCCAGAGGACCTCCCAGAGGCACCCAGCGGTGGGGAGGGGGCCAGGGCTCCCAGGAGTGACGGAGCCACTGTGTCCCATGGTGTTTACCGTGGTCCCCTGCCTCAGTAATGAGTGGATGGTTCTGGAAGCCTGAACAGTCTTCACAGCCCCGGATTTAAGCAGCTCTTGCCTTTTTACAAATTACAGCTGGATGGAGCTCCAGAGACCTCCCCCCAGCTGCAAAGCCCCCAGTGGCCGTGCTGGCCGGGACAGGAGAAGGCCAGAGTTGACAGACGGCTCTCCACCTCGAAGCGGCTCACCCTTCCCAGCCGGAGCTCCCCTATAATTTTCATATATAATTGATGGCTCCTTAATTGGGGATTGTAAAAGCCCTGCGGCAGAGCCCAGCCCTGGCCCCTCATGAATCATGTTCACCGAGATTAAAATTAGAGGCCGGAAAGCTATCTGACTCAAATAGAAATTGGAAAAGGGAGCGTGCTTGGTGCTGGGAAGGGGGTCCGAGTCGGTGCCCAGGGCTGGAGAAAAGAATGGCCTGAGGTCTGGGCTCAAGGAAGGAAGGGCTGCGTTTTCAGGAGGAGCACAAAGGACCTGGTTCCACGCCAGGCCCACAGCATCTTCAGTCTGGAAAGTTCTCCGAGGTTCCGTCACTGGAGGGGTGCAGGATTCTGTGGCCACCCTCTCGAGGAAATCCAGGCCCAGAGAGAGGAAGGGGCTTGCCCACACCACACAGAGTCAACCATAATTTCGGTGGCCTGGTGGACTTCCAGATCACTTCCTGTTCTGTTATGGCCTCTCGGTGAGGAAGGGCAGAGGTGAGTGAGGAGACCTGAGGCTCCAAAGGCCTTCCTCGTTGCTCGGACCCGAACAGAGAAGTTTCCCTCTCTGGCCCCAGACACCAGCCGCGGCCAAGCTCATAATGAAAGACTTCCTGACAAAAGGCTTAGCTCCTAATTAGCCACTGTTCCAGATAATCTGTTATAAGTCCCAGCCCCCGGGGGAATGGCCCTTTTACCAACAAGCCTCGCTGCCAAGCTGCTGGCAAGACACTCTCCACCAGCCGTGCCCTGGTCTTGCCTGGGCAGCGAGCCCTGGGTCTGGCTGCAGCCCGCGGGGGTTGGGGCCTGAGCAAGCCCCGCCCCAAAGGCTCTTGTCCCCTAGAGCACCCCACGATGTCTACAGCTCCCACCCAATGGCATCAGGGTGTCTGAAATGATGCCATCAACGGTTCTTTCCTCCAGGTGAAGCACGAGCTCCTCCCTCTAGGGCTTTTTCTAAGGAGCCATTATCGAGCACTTTCTCTTGCCAGGCGCTTTACAGGAATTAGCTCCTTTCATCCTCACAGCAGGCTCGTGAGCCCAGGCACTTGCCTAACAGCCCCAGCTGGGGAGGCAGTGGCCCGGATCTGGACCCAGTCACCCTGACTTCGGAGCCCACACTCTCAACAGCTCAGCCACAACTGTAAAATGCACCAGGACGCTGACCCTGAGGAGTAAACAGATTTATCAGCCACCGAAAAATCTGGACTAGAACCCCCAGAGTTAGAAAGCAAACTCTCTTCAAATGAAATCTTGGGCTCCCGTCTAATGAATTACACAGAGCTAACAAAACATCTCTGGCTGAGTGGGGGAAGGGGAGGCGGGAGCCACAGATAAGTTCCCAGTTGGCCCCCGATGCATCACATCAAACCCTGAACATCAGAAAGCCCACTGAGACAGAGGCCTGGCCAGATGGGAGGACTCAGGACACCACCTCCCACCCCAGCTCCACCGCTCTCTAGCCGAGTCACTGGGCAAAACAGGGGCCCCTCTGTGCCTCTCTGCTTCCTCATCTGGGTTGTGGTGAGGACCAAGGGGGATGACCGGGTGCTGCTGATGCAGGAACCGCACAGGCACAGCAGGACAGGGGACAGGGCCTCCACCCAGCTCTGTCTGACGGTCTTACATAATAATATTTACAAGTATGTGTGGAGCGATTCAGTTATTATGTCCCCACCACAGCCCAACGAGCAGACATCAAGATCCAATTTACTGATGGAAAAAACTAAACCTCAGAGAGTTTGGGGGAAGTGACAGAGTCAGTATTTCAAGGGACGTGGTGACAGTAGCTCACTGTGCCAAACCAGGTTCTAAAACCCTAACCCTAAACTGTGAGCCGATGCCTGTGACCCATCTGGTCCCCAAAGGCAGGCTTTGGTCCCAGACTGCCTGCTCCTGCTGATGGCAAGTGAGGGCCCTGAAAATTCAGCTGCATGACAAGACTAAAGGCTATTAAAGACTGCCCAGAGGACCCGAGGCTCAAGAAGGACCTTTCTTTGCAGAGGGAGACTCCTCTCTGCAAAAACGGGAGAGTCTGGGACACCTGGGTGGCTCAGTTAACTGTCCAACTTTGGCTCGGGTCACAATCTCATGGTTTGTGAGTTTGAGCCCCACATTGGGCTCTGTACTGTCAGTGCAGACCCTGCTTTGGATCCTCTGTCTCCCTCCCTCTCTGCCCCTCCCTTGCTTGCACTCTCTCTCTAAAAAATAAGTAAAAACATTAAAAAAAAGACACAAACAAACAAAAAACAGGAGAGTCCAGAAAGCCAACCCCATGCTTGCCTTGGAGCCCAGCTCCTAGAGAGGCTTGTCTCCTGCTTTGGGGTTTAGCTTTGGGGTTTAGCAGCAATAATGACCATCCATTACTTTAAATCTTTTGATAAAGGACAATGTCACATGACTGGGGCCAGGTCCTATGCTGGTCATCAGAGACCCCAAACTGGGCTCAGGGTGGTGGTGGCAGAGGGTCATTTCACTTCACCTTTAAACTCTTGACCATCGGACAAACTGGATCCGCATGGCCGTGCTCACTATCGTCTCATCCCAGTGGCTCCACAACGCTGCAAACTGTCTCCCTGTTTCTGTCCTTTCCTCTGCAATCTGCTCTGCACACAGTGGCCAGAGCTATGTTTCTTAAATCTAAATGGGGCTGCATCACTATCCTGCTCAAAACCCTCAAATGGCTTCCCATCACACTCAGAGCGGTGTCTGAACTCCTACATGGCCTCTGAAGCCCTACAGGACTTGCCCCGATGCAAGTCCTCTGCAACCATACCACCCACTGTCTTCACTGTTCATACCACTCAAACTCTACTGGCCTTCTTCTTGTCCTTTGAGTGCAGTGAGCTTTTTTCCACCTCAGCGCCTTTGCACCTGCTGTATGCCCTGCCTAGAACCACCTCCCCCCAGACTTATGCATGACAACCCTTAGGACTTGATTCAAGTCACCAGAAAGGACTCCCTCAGGCCCCTAACAAAAGCAGTTCCCTCCTCCCTGGTCACTCTCTAGCTCATTAAGCTCTTTTATCTTTTTCACAGCACCTATCAATCGATACCTGAAATTTTCCAATTTCTTTGCTGATTACACTAAGCCTCTCCAGAGTAAGGACTCTGCCCATCTTATTCTCCACCACGTGTCTGGACCAGCGTATGGCATATAGTAGGTACTCAATCAATACATGGTTGTTCACTCACTGCTGACTCTTTGGAAACTGATCAGACCTTGTACCCCCAACTGGGTTCCCAAGGGGGCATTGCCCTCCCTTCCTCAGCTCATCTCTCACCTCTCCCTAACACAGCCTGGGTCGCAGCCAGACCGAGGTACTGCTAGTTCACAGACACACGGGACATTCCCACCGCCGGGCTTTGCTCATGGCAAACCTCGTTCCCGGAATGCTCTTTCTTCTTCCCACTATCTTTCAAGTCCCAGGTCTGGTGCCACCTCCCCCAGGAAGCCTTCCCAGCCCTCCTGGATCTCTCCCTGCTGTGGAGCACTGAGAATTCACATCTAAACTGCTTGGGTGGATCCTGGCCCAGTTGTGGTCTGGAACGGGGGGCCTCCGAGAGGATCTGCTCCAATGCTCCCATCAAGATACAGAACACAAGGCTAAGTCCTTTCACGTCTGTGGCTGATCTCCCCAGCTCTGTAAATGCTCCCTGAAGGCAGGAACCTCACAGCTACTGCTTTGCACCCTGGAGGATACCACAGTCCCTTACTCAAGTTACTTCCCTTCTCTTGGCCTCCCCACTGCTATCTATAGAATGAGTTACCTGAGAGAAAGCCTTGAAACTGCCTGGTACGTTGCCTGACACCCAGAGCCCATCAGTGATACTATAACAAGAGCTACCTTTGACCAAGTGCCTATGCGGCTCCTCCGACTTAGTCTATGTTCTCTCTAATCCTTAGACCGTCCAGAGGGTAAGTACTGTTGTCCATTTCACAGGTAAGAAAACTGAGGCCCAAAGAGACTAAGCATCTAGTACATAGCCACACAGCTCTAAATTCCAAGGTCCTGACACAAACCCCAGAACTGCCCGTGATACCAGCTTCCTCTGTAGCTCCACAGGGAGAGAACCCCGGTTTCCTAGCCGTGCCACCTGGGCTAAGTCATGTCACCTCTTTGAAGTCTGGAGATCATCTGTACCTGCCTGCAGAGTCACTACACAGATGAAGGACACGTAGAAGATGTGATGGTGGGCGCACGCCAGGCCCCCATAAAGGACGCCTGCTGTTACACAGCAGATTTTCCATGCAACTTGGCTGATTCTGTGAGTACTTTAAACCATCAGAGTTGTTGGGGCGCCATCTTGGCTGCCGGGATAGGGGTCCCTGGGGAGCTCCCAGAGAGCCAACGGTGGGCCAGAGTTGCATAAAGGTGTGGGCCTGGCTGGAAGACCGCTTCTGGAGGAACAGCATGAGGGTGGGAAGTACCCCAGACGGTGGGGGTGGGGATCTGAATGTCTGGGTGCAGTAGGAGGGACAGAGCTAGGGAGGAAGGCGGGTACCACGCTGTGAGGTCGGGGAGGACAAGCTCGGAAGCCAAACAGCTTGGCTTCTGTTCTGCTGTCAATAATATATTATTTAATTTTTTTTTTTTTTGAGAGAGAGAGAGTGTGCTCCACACACCCAAGCAGGGGAGGGGCAGAGGGAGGAGAGAGACTTATTAAAGAGGCTCCGCACCCAGCGAATAGCCCGACGTGGGGCTGGATCTCACCACCACAAGACTATGACCTGAGCCGAAACCAAGAGTTGGACACTTAACCGACTGAGCCACCCAGGTGTCCCTAAAATTACAATTTTTAAAGTTTTTTTAAGTGCTTTATTTATTTTGAGAGAGACTGAGCAGGGGAGGGGCAGAGAGAGGGGGACAGAGGATCGCAGGCAGGCTTTGTGCGGACAGCAGAGAGCCCAGTGCAGGGCTCGAACTCACAAACCGCGACATCATGACCTGGGCCAAAGACTGAGCCACCCATGTGCCTGTGAAATTATATTTTTTTAAAGTGAGTTTTGTCCATCCTAGGAGTGCATGTCACATTTGAAAAGCCCTGACTAGGAGGCCTCACCTCAGATACCTGCTCCAGGCCCCAGAGGACCCTGTTAACAAAGGGAAGCTGGCAATGGTTTTTCACAGGCAGCAGGAAGGTGCAGAGACACGGATTGGGAGGCGGTACGTCAGGGCACTTAGAAGTGCTGGGAAGAGCCGGCCCTGGAACCTCACTGAGCTTATACGGACAAGCAGGTGACTAGGGGGCCACATGCTAATATTAGATCAGAGTCTAATGTAACCATGAGACTCTATGAAATTGCCAATTTTTTTTTCTCAAAATTTCCAACTGCAAATCTATATGGTTCAACTCAGCGTGCTGGTGCAGGCGGCAGCCATCAGCCCGAGTCCTACTCTCACGGGTGCCGAGGTCATGGGGAGGCTGCCGGCATCTGCCCAAGAGGCCAAGACAGCTGCAGACAGACGTCCCAGTTAGGTGGCTGCATGGCAGACTTGAATCCCAATCCCGCTCCGATTAACAGCGTGGCCTCGGACAAGCCGCATCGTCTTTCCCGGCCTCGGTTTTCTATCAGTGACGTGGGCCCATGGTACCTCCTCACAGGTGGTCGCAGCATCAGGGGTGAGCCGGCAGGGACTCTCTCGGGGACAGTTCCTCTCTGACAGCCATTTCTCGGCTGGTCCGTGTGGGAGAAGTTCTAACACCAGGCTAAGAAGTTGATGATGTTTTGGGGCACCTGGGTGGCTCAGTCAAACATCTGACTCTTGATTTCGGCTCAGGGCATGATCTCACGATTCGTGAGTTCGAGCCCCAGATTGGGCTCTGTGCTGGCGGCGCCCAGCCTGCTTGGGATTCTCTCTCTCTCTCTGTCCCTCTCTCCCTGCCCCTCCCTGGCTCTCTCTCTCAAAATAAAGAAATAAACTTTAAGAAAACCACTAATATGTTTAAAAAAAAAAAAAAAAGAAGTTGATCGTTTGTTTCAGAGGTTTGGGAAACAGGTCAATTCCTAACTGTGATTTTAAGAGCCATTGGAACCAGGAAAAAAGCCCCTTTCTGTTCAGAAGGAGCTAAAGGGGAGAGAAAAAATGCTGGCTCCCAGGGGTGAGCATGGGGATGACCTTGAAGGCCAGAGCCAGAGGGGATGATGGAGGTCTGGAAGGGGGCAGCAGCCAGACAGGCCACCACTCAGAGAATCTGGGTTTGTTTGTTTTTTTAATTTTTTTTTAATGTTTTATTTATTTCTGAGAGAGAGACAGTGTGAGCAAGGGAGGGTCAGAGAGAGAGGGAGACACAGAAGCTGAAGCAGGCTCCAGGCTCTGAGCTGGCAGTCAGCACAGAGCCTGACATGGGGCTCGAATCCAACTGTGAGATCATGACCTGAGCCAAAGTCGGACACTTAACCGACTGAGCCACTCAGGCGCCCCCAGAGAATCTGGGTTTTATGGGCAGACTAAGAGGAGATACCTGCAGACAAACACCAAGGGAACAAAGTCACCCGCAGGACAGGGAGTGGGGGTCCCCCACTGTCCCAACACTGTTTGGGCTCAACACAATATTGAAGGTATCCCTGGGTCCAGCTTTTCCTGGAAGAGCCCCTCCTGATGAAGGACCCTCCCCACACAAGGTTGAGATGCTTCCCTGCAAGCCCTCCTCTTCCTGGAAGCCCTCACTCCTTGGAGCCAATTGGGTCCTGGAGTTCTAGGCTTCGAGGAGGGGACTTGGGCTACAGGGTCTCCAAATACAGCGGTTTCCACCATGACAAGAGCGCCTGGGCGCTCAAGCTGGGCAATGGCACATTGTAGTTGACTATTTCCGGGCATCTTCACAAGTGTTATTTTAGCCAGTCCTCCTAAGAAAGATTCATACCCCCATTTTACAGATGAGTAAGCTGAAACTAAGAAGATAAAGCTCTCGCTCAGGTCACACAGTCAGTAAATCTCAGAGCTGAGATGGGAATGTAGGGTTCCAGATGCCAAGTTCAGGGCCTCATCTGACTAGACACCGGATTGTTATTCATAAAGCACTTAGAAAACAGATCGAGAAACGTGGGATGGATTATAACCAGATTTTGCAGATCCTTGGTGGCTGAACAGCATAACTCAAAGATCAACTAGAGAAATGAGGTCAATGTGGGCAAAGGCCTCCAGGGGAGGACCACAACACTCTACCCCATCCAACCCCATATCGTTCGTGTGGATGGTGATGGCAGCTGACCGAGGACCAGGAGGCAGAATCAAGATGCTGAACGCACGATCGTAATTCGACAAGATCGTCACAGCCGTACAACAGACCGGACCTATCAAGTGACAGATCCACTGAATCAATGAAGACAAATATAAACTCTCACACGGAGGTTCAAAAATTCAGTCGTGAAGTCTGAGCTGGGGGAACCCTGTGTGGAGAGCAGTTGGTGTGAAAAAGACACAGAAGCCCTGCACTCAAGATGAAGTAAGTCAAAGACACCTTCGGCGAAATCCTAGATAGCACAACAGATGTACGACCCTCACACACAGACACGGAATCAGAGAGGCAGGAGCAGGATTGTCTAGTCCAAGCCCCAGGAAGGAGGGAACATACCCATGAGGCTTTGGACTAGATACGTAAGGGAGCGCAGCGGGACGCCCACTCTGGGAAGAGCACTGATGAATGGACACGCGTTCCAGGGAGCGTGACCAGACTGGACAAGGAACAAGAGACCGTGATATAAAGAGAAAGTACTGATAGAAATGGTCACATTCTAAATCTGCCTAAAGTGGACTAACGGCCCCATAAGCTGTCCTCAAATACTGAGAGTAAGAGCACGTGGAAGAGAAAATCAACTTCTTCTGCGCATCTAAGGACGGTCGAAGTTGGGCTGAGTGGCATTCTGCCCTTTATACAGAACTAGTATAGTTCTTACAACATCATGTTCTAGAAGTTACTTTCACATTTAACCTCTCTGTGAAATGGGGCCAATAATAATAATAGTAATAATGCCTTCTGCATGGGGTTGTCGTGAGGATTAAGTTAGTTGCTATTTGTAAATACTTAGAACCATGCCCAGTGCGCCACTGTTAATAGATGTGTTTGTGGTTAGAATTCTTATTGCTGTTACTGTCATTATTGTTACCTTCCTGAATCGAAAGTGAGCTTTTCTGGCTGTAGACAACAGTCTGGTGCCCCTGTGTGTCCCCAGCAATCTACCCTGGCACACAGTAGGAATCCACACATACTTGTTGACATTTAGAGATGAAGTGTCATTCCCAGCCACTGTTAAATGTTCCAGGAACTGAGTTGCTCAAAAATAGCACTCTGGCAGGGATGTGGGGGCGTGGCCACCAGAGCCAATGCCCCACAGGCCGTATGGGATCGGTGGGACACCCTAAGATTCCATGCTACCCATCTCCTCCTTTCCAGGGGGCCCTTGGCCAGGACAGCTGCCTGGCCAGTGAGGGGCCGGGATCACCAGCTCACACACTTTTTAAACGGGGAACTAAGAGGCGCTCCCTACTACGTCCCTCCTCCTGGTGAGGATGTTTCTGGGACCCTTCCCACCTGCTCGTCCACCCTTCCCTGGGACACGCAGAAGGCCCTGGCGAGCCCTGATGCAAACAGTGCTCGATTTTCTGGGCTAAAATTACATCTTGAGTCAATTTTCATAAAATGCATTGACAGATTTAGGTTCTGGAAGACGGAGCTTTCTCAGAAGGCATTAAAATGACCCAAACGGTTAGAATCAGCCGAAACCCGGCAGCCAGGGGCTGAGAGAACAGCTTTCATCATGCTGCAGCCTTGTGGGCACCTGGGGTCTGGGCCCTGCCTGGAAAGACTGCTGTGCCTGCACTTGACTCCTCCTGGCCACGGGGTGATCACCTCTCTGCCAAGGCTCCACTAACAGACGTTTTGCAATGAACTAACAGGTGGGAATCCGTTCCTGTTTATGAGCAAGAGCAGTCTGCCATCCCAGGGGCAGCTCCAGAGATAGATCTGGATTTTCCTTTAAAGTTTCTATTCCTGATACTCTCCTCTGTGGGTCACGGAAAGAATCAGGCAAAGAAATAGGGCCTCGATATGTTTGAGTGTGTCTCCCCTTCTCCAGAAATAGCTTGAAGCCTGTGTCCTAGGGGTACCCGGGGGACTGAGCTCTGCCACCATCACCCCGGAAGGCTGGGGGATGGTGTTGATTGTCCACGGGGCAGCCTCCTTGATCTCTAGGGACCCTCCTGCTCTGACATTCTGACCCCATGACCCCAGCTGTCCTCAGCCTGACCGCCATGAGCTCCCTGAGTTGCCTCTTCCTCTATTTTGCCAGCCTCATTCATCTGCTCGCAGTCCATTCTGGACTATCTCCCTCTGCCCCTCTGGATCCACTGTCTTGTCCACCCTGCTCTGTGCCTGGGAGGCAGACCCGTTGTACACTGCATCAACAGTCCTCTGCTTCCAGTGGGGTGATACCAGCGGGAGGCACTGGCAGGAGAGCAGGGGTGGAAAGAGAGTGAGGTTGCCCGGGCCCCTGCTCATCCTGGGAAGGCCCCCTGGGGTTCCAGGACCTGCTGCCTCCCCTCACCTCCTCAGGCCTGTAGCAGGGATGGCTTTATACTGGGGCCGGCCTCATGACTCATCACCCCTCATTGGTTTCCCTAAACCCTGAGAACGCCTTTATAAATAGCCCCTTATTACATCCCCCAGCTACCCAGGACCCGGACTGACTGCTCATGCCGGCCTCACGCTGTGCCTTCGCTTCTAACTACCATCTTTGCTGCGGGCTCTTGTGCCGTGTCCCCCAGCTTCAGGGAAACCCCGCTCCTCCAAGTGGATGCTGCCTCTGCACTGGGGGCTAGTCCCTGCCTCCACCCCCTGAGGCCAGTCCTGCCCCTCTCTAGAGAACGAGAAGGTGGAGCGGCTGATCCCTAAAGTTCCTCTGACCATGTTCTCCTCTGCTCCACACCATGCACGCCTTACCTGATGGCCTGTGTTTAGTCACATTTGATTTTTAAAAGTCCAATGAGCGATCAGAGTGCTTTAGCTAGGGGCGCCTGGGTGGCTCAGTCGGTTGAGCATCTGACTTTGGCTCAGGTCATGATATTGAGGTACGTGGGTTCGAGACCCGCACTGGGCTCTGTGCTGAAAGCTCAGAGCCTGGAATCTGCTTTGAATTCTGTGTCTCCCTCTCTCTCTGCCCCTCCCCTACTTGCACTCTGTTTCTCTCTCTCAAAAATAAACATTTAAGAAACATTTTAAATAATAAATAAATAAATGAAAGTCCAATGAGCCATCAAAGTGCTTTAGCTCGGGGCGCTGGGGTGGCTCGGTGGGTTGAGCATCCGACTTCTGCTCAGGTCATGATCTCACGGTTCATGAGTTCGATCCCCACATCGAACATCACAGAGCTGACAGCACAGAGCCTACTTGGGATCTTCTGTCCACCACTGACCCCCCTCCCCGCCCCTTCCCTGTTTGCGCTGTCTCTCTCAAAAATAAATCTTTAAAAAGAAAAAGTGCTTTAGCCAAGCATGGCGTCCCGGCTGTAACTCTCTGTCCTCTGAATCCTCACTTTATTCCCACTGATGCTTTCTTCTCGCACTGTTTCCTCTATTAGGACCATTCACACATGTGAATCTCCTCTTTCAGGCTACAAACCCTGTAGCCCCAGCTTTTGGGGAGGCTCCATGTTTTGTACTATCTCCCCCTTTCCCCACTGCATCAGGCATGTTGCCTGGGACACATACATGCTCCCTGTTGCAAATATTAACCGATGGGGGAGTGACCGTGTGGCCCTGCCCACTCTGGGTGCTGAGACAACGGTATTTACTGAGCAACGACTACACACCAGGCACATTACATCCCCGTCGTGTTTTACTCGCTCTCACCACAGGCCCACAAGGTAGGTGTTATCCCCATATTGCAGATGTAGAAACTGAGGCACAGAAAGGGTAAGCAACTTGCTCCAGCTCCCACCTCCAGAAAGGGCTGGAGCCAGGAACGGAAGTGTGCCTGACACCGAGGCCTCCCACCTTTCCTCCAATCCACCCTGAGGGTGCGGGGGTAAACCATACAAGGCCGACAATCCGGGACCCTGACACAAATGGAGATGAGTCTCAACTACTGAATGTAACTACTGGCTAGCGGAGCGGCGCCCTTCAGAAGAGGCCCGTCCAGACTTTCCCTGAATGAATCACTACGACATTAACACATGGATGTTTTCTGTGAAGCTCGGCCAAAAGGCCTCAAAAGTAATTAGTTTGCTTAAGTAGGCTAACCGTTCCCTCAGCAATCTGGTTTGCACCATAATTGGCTTAGGGTCTCTGAGAGGGGGAAAAGGGTAAAGGTTAGCCCCGCCCCTGTGGGGACACTTCCCATACATTCTAGGGATAAAATTCACCCTCTTCAGCCACTTGCTCCTGCCACGCACAGGGTAGGGGTGGGGCACAGGGCACGAGATGCTCTGGCAGATCCCCCAACAAGGAAGGAGGTTTGTTAATCAAGTCTGAGTTACTGAGGCTTTTACTGGCTATTCTTGTTCTAGCCCTGTCATCCGGGAGGGACTCCGCAGGCTCTTGGCAGAGCTTGGAAGTCAGGCTACAGAGCTGGGACTTGATTCAACGCAGAGAGGAGTCGCCGAAGGTTTCCAGGCAAGGGAATCGCCTAACTTGGTCAGAAACCAAGGGAAGGCTGGTGTCGATGAGACATGGCGCTGGCTGCTATAGCCATGTGTTAGGCCGCCACACAAGATCTTTCTTTCTTATTGGGCCTGGATTCCCTTTGTCTCCCCCTGAGACTAGGCTCCCTGAGGACAGGGCTATGTCTCCCCTCAGATGGGGCTCTCTGAGGGCAGGGTCTCTCCCCTCAGACTGGGGTTCCCCAAGGACAGGGTTGTGTCTCCCCTCAGACTGGAGTCCACTGAGGGAAGGGCTATCTCCCCATCAGACTGGGGCTCCCCAAGGACAGGGCTGTGTCTCCCCCTCAGATTGGGGCTCCCTGAGGCAGGGCTGTGTCTCCCTCCTCAGACTGGGGCTCCCTGAGAGTAGGGCTGTGTCTCCCTCCTCAGACTGGGGCTCCCCAAGGACAGGGCTGTGTCTCTACCCTCAGACTGGCACACAGAAGGCAGGGACTTTTCCCTCCACCATGTTTCTGTGCAATAGCAGGGACAAAACTCCATGCTCTCCAAGCCTTACTATCCTTCCCAGGGGCTCAGACGCTGTACTTCAAAACACATCAGGTGGAGTGTCTCCAGAGTCAGACAAACAGACACACAAGGAGGGACAGATGATATTTCTGGGGTGGGGAAGGGGTCACCTACCTCCCGCCACTGCTTGTTCTCCATCCCTTGAGTATACATGACACACACTGTGGGGAGAGGAGAAAAAGAGGGTTAAGACCCCAGGCCAAGAGGAAAGTGGGGGTCCCAGATGTGGGAACAGCTCTGAAGGGGGAGGCACCTCAGGAGACTCTGATCTGGGTCGCACTGTCGTGTCTGGGGCGGGGGTGGGGGTGGTCGGCTTGGGAAAGGGGCCTAGAACATGAGCACGTCTGGGAGAGGCCCCCTTTCGGAGGAGGTCAGGGGCCATTTGCATCTAGGCCAGGACACGATGGGGTGCACGTGGAGGAGGACTGAGGTGCAGACACAGGAGAGAACATCGGAACCCTGAGTCATCCTTTTAGACCCCAAGGCAGCCTCCTGAGGCCTATTCCTATCATCAGCCCCACTTCACTGATGGGCACACTGAGGCTCAGAGGAGGCCAACGACCTGTCTGAGGTGATACAGTAGACTGGCATTGCTCAGGGTTAGATCCCTGGCCCGGAAAATCCGTGCTCATCCCCCCGCCCCCCGCCCCAGACCACAGCCAGTGGGGGCTCTGACATGTATTAGCTTCCCTGGGACCAAGACTTTCTGGCCCCAGGCACCCGGACCCCTGCCAACCCCCTTGGTTGTGTTGAGTCTTCACAAGGTCCTGCAGGCTGGGAAGGGTCAGGCCCGCCTGTGCTCCCCCAGGCAGCGCCACTGACACACTAAACAGCCCAGGGGCACCCGGAGTGGCGCCTGGCCACAGTTAGCACCCGGGAAGGGCTCCAGGGTGGGCTGCTAGGATCCCGCGGAACGTCGTTGCTGTTGTTACCGTCATTATTGCCAGAGCAGGACTTACGTGGGTCAGACTTGGAGAACATGTCTTTGTCCAAAAGGTTCCTGAAAGAGGGGGCGGGGGGAGAGGAAGAGTTAGCACAGGCAGAGGAGAGGAGGATCTCAGGGGATTCAGGCCGCTGGGAGACCCAGAGGCTGCCTCAGGCCCTGCTCCGGGCAAAACCGGAAGAGAAGGAGGCTCCGTGGGCACAAGAATATTAGCTGCTCATTAAAGCCGGCACAGGGTGGGCCCTGGACGGGTCCCTGGGTTCAGCTTCCTACAGAGCACGGTTCCCCACCTCCCACCCCAACCAGCCACACATGCTGTGGGGTGCCCAGGACCTCAGTCTTGAGCCAAACCTCCATGTGCCCAATGTCTTAGCCTGTTCTAGAAATTCTCCTCTTATCACCTCTCTGCCTCTCAATAAATAAATAAAGCAAAACCTCCTCACATCGTGCTCACGAATCCCCGAGACTCCCAGAGATGTCCCAGCGAGAGGGAGCCCCAGATCCCCACCGTCTGTTCCAGTCTTCATTCAGGGGCCTCTTCCCAAAAGGCAGCCCCCCACGCCCCCCACCCCCTCTGCCTGTCTCCACTACTCCTGCCCCAGACCAGCTCCTGGCCAGCTGTCTCTTTGGGAATCATCTGATAAACCTCCCAGTCCCACTGCAGTGAGCACCAGATGAAACGACACGCAAGGCGGCTCTGAAGGGGGAAGGAGGGGGTCACAGGTAAGATATCATGTTCAAGTGTACACATCCACCCCAAAGCGGGCCGACCCCCTCACCCTGCAGGGGGCGCGGTTTGGAGGCAGAATTGCCTTCACACCAAAGATGAGACCCTACAGGGGACAGAACGTGACACATGGTGAGGAATAATAAAGAAGGGGGCAGGTCTTTAGTAAAGAGAGTGCTGCAATGTATCTCTGAATTCCATAATGAAATTCTGTAATTGCACAAAACCTTAGAATGTTCGAGCTGGAAGGGTCCTCGGAGGTCAGCCTTTCCAATTCCTTTATAAATCCAGAATATGAGACTCTGAGAAAGAGCACCTCATTTCTCCAAGGTCTGTGTCTCCTCCAAGTTTGGGTCTGGAACTCAAGTTTTGTCATGTCTATGCTAGTGAGATGCTGGATTTCAGCCTGTGTGTGTGTGTGTGTGTGTGTGTGTGTGTGTGTGAGAGAGAGAGAGAGAGAGAGAAACAGAGAGACACACAGAGAGAGAAACAGAGACAGAGAGATAGAGAAGGAGGGACACAGAGACAGAGAGACAGAGGGAGAGATGGTGTCTTCAAAGAGAAGCAGGCCGAGCTTTTCCCGGCTCTGCGCACCCTCCTGCCTGCACTGAGAAATAGAACCAGGCATGGAGCTTCAGTGGCTCCCTGCCCTGAGACCCCAGGAGTCTCACGGAGCCCTGGGGCTTGGGTGAGCCTGACCCAGATGCCTGAGGACGATGAAGCCCTTGTACCATTCCTAGCCATCCTCGATTTTGCTCTCCCCGAACGGGCACTGAGCAGCAGCCATTTCCTTTCCCCTCCCTGAGCCCTCCTGGGCCTGTAATGTGCAGCCCCCCGGCTTGTGGGACCCCATGTCCATACTCAGCCCCCGCGGGCTGCAAAATGGGGGACACATCGATCGTTCACACTGGCTGGGTGCTCCTCCGTGCTAGGGACCCCACCTCTGCTGCGGGCCAGCCCAGCATCTGACTCAGCGCGGGTGCCAGCAAATCAGATGGATGAAGGAAGACCAAGAGGAATGGCCACACTGGCAGGGCTCCTGTCCCTCCCCCTGCATGGCGTCTGATCACGCTCTGGACCGGCCCCTAGCCTTTCTCTTAGCTGTGCGGCCTAGTGGTTAAGTGCACGGGCAGCAGGCAGACAAGTGGGGTTTGCATTCCAGCTCTGGACAAGTTACTTGCCTTCCTTGTGCCTCAATGTCCCCACTTGTAAAGTAGGGCTAAGCCAGTCCCTCCTTCAGGACTGCTCTGGGGCGCCTGGGCCTAGTGAGGCTGGCCAGAGGGTCAGTCACCATCCGCCCAGGGCTGAACAGAGTGGTCACTCTCCTGGCCCGTGTTCAGGTTCACTTGGTGAAAAAAAGAGACACAGGATGGGCGACACGAGCCACCTCCCCTCTCACCTGACCAAGGAAGCCCACCCCCAACCCATACACTCCCAGCACCCCGTGGTGAGGATGCACTGAATCCCCCACTGGCTGACAGCAGCCCCACTCACCCCAGCCTCGGGCTCCTCTTTGGCCTCCCATCCTTTCCTCCTACTCAGCCTTAAGGACCTTCCGCCCTTTTGCCTAAGTCCCTGCACCCTACCTCCCCCCCAACTCCCCCCAGATCCCTTACGTCATCCACACTTGTCCCTATCTGTGCCTCACCCCGAGGGCCTGTCCTAACAGAAGCCTCAGGACCTGCTGAGCCTACTCTCACGGCCTTGAGATGGTGGCTTCCCCACCATGAGCAAGGAGCCTCTCACTTCCTGGGACTCATCCCTGCCCTGTCTCGTAAAACGGCAGATTCTTGGGCCCTGTGCCCAGAGCCTGGATTTTGCAGGTCTGGATGGGGTCCTGGAAGTCATGTTTCAACTAACTTCCCCACCATATGCACCCACAACCCACACCCACACCCACACACCACGTTTCTGACAGTGGCAGTCCAAGTATTGCATGCTGGGACACTGGGGGCCTGACGGCCTGGGCTTCTCCCACTGCAACCGCGTACACACACAGCACCTCAAAGGTCTCACGTGACCCTCAGCCTGAGGCACCAAGGACTCCCGACTCCGAGGCGAGGCCGAGAGAGAGAGAGAGAGAGAGAGAGAGAGAGAGAGAGAGAGAGAGGTGGTGAGTGGTGAGTGACTTGCCCACAGGCACACAGACAGCAGGAGGCAGAGGGAGAGGAGCCAGGTCCTCTGCCCCGAGGCAGGGCCCCAACCACAAGGGCACGGCCACACCAGACCGTAAGTGCTTTTTCTCCACTTTCTGTCTTTGGAGAGCTCAAAGAGAAATTCTTTCCAACAGGCAAAATGTATTTTTCCCCCAAAACAGCATAAAGCCCTTCAGCTGCCCGCACAGCAGCCTGGAGCTTGGCTTCTTTTGTTCTTGAAATTGAGGCTGGGGAACAGAGCCTGGGGCCCCTTTCCTCCCTGCTCTCCCCCAAGGAATTGGTCTGGATTCCACGGCCTGGTGGGCGAGAGCAAACAACGATGCACTGGACACTGGGTGGTGAGGTCAAGTGTCTCCAAGGCCCCAGGCAAAGGGAGAGAGCACTGAAAAGGCTGAACTAAGACCTCTTCCCTGGCGCCAAAGGAGGGAGCCTGAGGGTGCCACCCTCCTTCGTGAGACTTTAAAGAGTAGAGAATACAGGCCGGGACTCTCCAGTCAGAGAGGGGAGGAGACACAGCCCCGCCCTCAGGGAGCCCCAGTCTGAGGGGGAGACAGAGCCCTGCCCTCAGGGAGCCCCAGGCTGAGGGGAGACACTGCCCTGCCTCAGGGAGCCCCAGTCTGAGGGGGGAAACATAGCCCTCCCCTCAGGGAGCCCCAGGCTGAGGCCCGGACACATCTGCTCTTGAGCTGAGCGTGGGGGGGCGGGGGAGGGAACGGACCATCACACATCCAAGCAAAGCCTGGTTGTCTCCAAGCAAAGCCCATAAATGCTGCGGACGCTCAGAGCAATGACTCCAGCCTCGGCACAGCAGGAAACACATGAAGACACTCACCCTCAGCTGTTCCTGGGCCAGGGGTCCCCACGGACCCCCTGAAATCGTAAGGAAAATGTGGCATATTGGTACATTCGGATGCATTCTTTTTGGAGAGCGGTCACCAGATTCCCAAGGAGGCTCATGAGGCTAAAAAAGTTAGGAAAAGTTGGTCCATCTTTTTCCCACCAAAAATCCTGCCAATGCCTGGCAAAAGGTGGGGGGTGGGGGGCACGGAGAGCAGACTTGCAGCTTCACTGCTCAGTCCAACACTCAGTTCTGCCCTTTCCTAATGGGTGACCCTGCTTAACCTCTCTGTGCCTCAGTATCCCCATCTGTAAAGTGGGGATAATAACAGCCCTTCTCTCCTCGGGATTTTCTGAGAATTAACTGAGTTCATAGATGCAAAACCAGTTCGAAGGGTGTCTAGCGTTGTAGTAAGTTGCAATTCGGTGCCTGGAATTCAATGTGCGCTCGCTAAAGTCCTGTGGGGAGTGAAGGGGCATCTCTAAGGACGCCTCATGCTCCCCCCCACCCCGCCCCCCCTAAATGGGCTGCAGCAGGACCCTGAGCACCTATATGCTCACCACCGCCCAATACGGCTGTGGGGCCTTCCTTAAGGAGAGCAGACTGGGGATAGGTGAGCCACCATCAGGGAGAAACAAGAATCTAGAGCAGACCCCCAGGGATTCCTGGCCCCTAAGAGCAACACCCCATTAACCCGTGGAGCAATTCGACCCCAAACATCTGGCCAACACCCCAGGCAGGCAAAGAGGGTGGGAGCTGGCGGACATTAGTCAGAGATACAGTCTCCTCCAACTGCTTAATCTATGACACCCTATTCAAGCAACGAATCAAATGCCAGGAAATAGACATGGCCTCGTCTAGACGCCAGGGACCTGGGGCCAAAAAGTGTGCCCGGTGTCACCCAACTTCCCAGGGAACACGCTGAGCTTGAACTCTGAAGCCCAAACCCAGCGAGAGGTGCCATGGGGGGTGTCTGCAGTTCCAAACCCAGGGTCGCCCCAAACCCCATCCCGGCGGGCAGGGCTCCCTCCCGTTCTCACTCTCCCCCGGGGTCTGCCCGGGGTCTCATTAGGGCTGCTTCCAAAGGAACGGCTGGAGAGAAGAACTGGAGGGCTTTCTGTCTCCTCCTGCCCTGCTCTCCGTCCAAACATGCAGAAGGGATCCAAGGAACGAAGAGGAGGGAGCTGGGGGAGGAAGGGACGTTGGCACCCAGCCCCTGGCACTCCCATCTCCCCTTTCAGATCCCGCTCCTCACCCCCGTGCACTGTGTCCCTGCCAAGCCACCTCACCAAGGTCTAAAAAGCAATTTGTACATGGCTCAAAGAGCTCTCCTTCCTGGGGCTATTTGCATTATTATTATGACCATTATTAATTATTGCAATAATCGTCCCTCCCGTGCTGTGAGGCCAAAGGAAGAGAGCATGAGTTCTGGCCTCAGATGCATCCCGGCTGGAACACCCACGTGGCCACATGGTAATTCTGTGACTCTGGACAAGCTACTTACCCTCAGTTTCCCCATCTGCGTATAGGGTCACATCCCTGCCTTCTGCAGTTGTGAGACTAATAGCTTAAAATAGAAAAGGCAGGAAGCACGTCGGACCCCTCGCTCCCTTATGCCCCCTCCTGTCTTATTTGTCAAGTCTTAAAGGCTTCTACTTCAAAAACACACTGCGAATGTGTCTGCCCTTCCCCACCCGGCCATCCCCACTGTCTCCTCGGACGGACGTTCCGGCGGCTTCCTGCCTAGCTGGGTGCTTCAGTTCCAGCCCCAGTCTTCATAGCAACCCGAGAAAAGTGTTTTTAGAAAATGCAGCAGATCACATTACTCTCATTTAACAACCCGACCCCCTAAATGCTGTCAGAATATCAAACTCCATGGTCACAAGGCCATGACCCGCAACCCCCCCTTCCGCCTCTAGCCCCATCTTTCTTCCCTCCCTATCTCTCACACCACTCCAGCCACACTAGCCTGCCTGCAGCTTTGCAAGCATACCAAGATCTTTCCTGCCATCGGGCCTTTGCACCTGCCGTTCTCCCCATCTGAATCACCTTCCCTGAAGATCCTGCCCCGGCTGGCTTTCTCATCCTTTGGGTCTCAGCTCGATGTTACCTGCTCATCCTGTCTGAAGTGTCCCCAACAACCACAAAATTATTTGCAGAACACCTATCTCTTTCAGACACTATTGGCTTAATAAAAAAATGTATATATTTGTTATAATCCGCCCCCCCCCCCTCACACACACATACTATCTCGTTCACCACTATATCACTGGCACTTCAAACTATGAAGACTCAAGGCACCTGGGTGGCTCAGTCGGTTAAGAATCTGACTCCTGATTTCGGATCAGGTCATGATCTCACGGTTTGTAGGACAGAGCCCTGTATCGGGCTCTGTGCCAATAGTGCAGAGCTTCCTTGGGATTCTCTCTCCTCTCTCTCTGCCCCTCCCCCTGCTCATGCTCTCTCTCTCTCTTCTTTCTCTCTCTCTCTCAAAATAAATAAATAAATAAAAACTGTGAAGACTCTCAATAGCAAATGAGGACCAGTACCAATTGTCAAAGGAATGAATGGATCAGTCGTGTTCAGTTATTGCTACCTATTATCATTCTTAATTTTATTTAGCACATCCCAGTTTATACAGAACTTCACAAATATAATGTCTTTTGTCCTCATAACAATCGTATAGAATGTGGATGGGACCAATATTTCTCCCCATTTTCCACATGGAAAGACTGAGGCTGGAGAACTTCACTGACCTGGCTGAGATTTTAGAGACAGTAAGCCAGGAACCACATTGACCTTCAGTGTCCTGTCCAGGATTCTTCAAGATCCAAAGGCATAAAGCTCTCCTACTGGGACCATGAGGCACTATGCTAGCTAGGCCATCAAAGGTGAGTGGTATTAGAGGAGAGAGGCACCTTGCAATGTTTTGCCCAGGATGTTTGTCAACTTATCACACTAAGTTTGGTGAGGGTGGAAGTGGGGGGGTTCTTGCCCAGGAAACTGTCAAGAACAGAGATAGTCAGGGATTTGGCCAAGCTGTGCTTGGAAAATCAGTCCCAGTCACCTAACACATGCCATCCACTGACTGCAGGAAAATCTAAGGAGCTGGTCCTCAGAGACACCAAACTCCAGGTTCCTGGTACCCCGGGGGGCTCAGGTAACCTATGGATCACCCGGAAAGCCTCCATGTGGCAGAGGTCATGGCTGCCCACCCAGCAAGCATTCCTCGCTCTCTTCCTGCTAACAGAATCCACAATGGTTGAGTATGGAAACACTCGAAGTCCTAGGAGGTAGGTCCTTATCCCTTGTTGCTGTCAACTCAATTGTGTACCTCCTAAAACTTATATATCGAAACACTAATCCTCAATGTGATGGTATTTGGAGACTGACCTTCAGACGGTAATTAGGGTCATGGGGTGGGCCCCTCGTGATGGGATGAGTGTCCTTATAAGAAAAGATACCAGAGAGCTTGCTCTCTCTTTCTCTGCCATGGGAGGACATGGTGAGAAGGTGGCCATCCGAAGCCAGGAGAGAGTCCTCCCCAGAGCCCAACTATACCAACCCCTTGATCTCAGACTAACATTCTCAAGAATGGTGGGAAATAAATTTCTGTTGTTTAAGCCACCCCATCTACGGTATTTTGTTATGGCAGCCCATGCTAACTAATATGCTGTCTAGAAGAGGATGTGAGACTTAGCTTCAGCCATTGACATAGAAAGGAAAGTCTGGAGAGAGATTTTAGGAGTGACTGTGCTTTTCAGATCAAAAGAACTTGTGAAAGAAAGGCCTCTGACCCTATGCCTTGCTTCCTAGCTTTGGATGCAGTTGTGATGCCTGGAACAGAGGCCTCCATTTTGTAACAATGAGGTCCACCATTTGGATGACAGCAGAGTAGAAAGATAGCTGGGTCCTTGGTAGCAAAGTGAGCTGACAAACCTGCACTGAGATAACCTACTTCCTGACTCACTGTGATCTGAGGAAAATACATATATTTTGGGTTTGAGCCACTATCAGATTTTCTGTTATCTGTAGTCAAAACATTCCTAGCTGAACCTGACTGTTCTGTGCCCCCAAAGCTTTCCAGCCTTATTCCCCTTACCTCCTCCCACCCTGTCTTCCCAATGGTAAGCCATCTCCAGTGACGGCCTTGGGTCCAAGCAAAGAGAACTATGGGCTGAGAGAGGAGGAATGGTGAGCTATCACCTTATGGTCTGGATACCGTGGAAAGCTCACCACAATCCCCTGACTCCCTCCAGTCTCTGCTCCCTGGAGATTCCTCCACTTCTGGGTGTGCCCCCCAGAGCCAGAGGCATCCTGAAGTAAGGAAGGCCTCTCCCATCCCTGGAGAAAGAGCAAATACTCCTTCTCTGACATACTGATGTCATACTGACATCTACTATGGTTGGTACGCAGGCCCCTACGATGACCCTCATGGAGACCCCAATCCCCAACCTCAAGAAGCCCTGAAGGCTCTGAAGTCTGAGGAAACTGGATTTGGATCTCCTTCTCCAAAATGTGCTAACTGGAGCCTTTTGGGCAGGTCCCTTAACCTCTGTGAGCTCTGATTTCCTAAGCAGCAAAAAGGGGAAATACTTCTATGTACCTTACAGGATTGTTGCAAGGTTAAAAAAGATGCAGCAACTGTGATGGCAGAAATCTAAGATGGTCCCCAAGAGTTGGGCCCCCTGGTGAACAAGCCTGCATAATCCCCTCCCCTTGAGTGTGGGTGGGACCTGGGAATGTGATGGATACTCACTCCTGTGATCACTGTTACTTTATGTAAGAGTGTCATGGCTGACGGGGGAGATGCCTTCCTGCTGAGTCTCAAGAAGGGACTGGCCATGTTGTGAGAGGCCCACACAGCTAGGACCTGAGGGCGGCCTCCAGGAACTGAGAACCATCCTGATCCATCAGCCCGCGGGAAAACAGGACTTCAATCTCACAGCTGCGAGGAGCTGGGTTCTGCCAACCATCTAAATGAGCTTGGCCTGGCCCCTGAGCCTCAGACGAGATCACAGCCTCCGCAGACACCTTGATTTCAGCGTGCTGAGACACTGGGCAGAGGGGCCGGTGTGCTGTGCCTAAGCTTCTGACCTACGGAAACTGCCAGAGGATAAACGGCTGTCGCTGTAAGCTGCTAGGTTTGCGGTAATTCCTTATGCAGCAATTGAAAATTAACATCGTAATCTTAGTTTGAACCAAACAGCTACCTGAGTAGATCAGAAATGGTTGAATATAGGCCCCTGCATATGGTCCAGCCTAATACAGCTGTAAGTGCCTAGCACGTAGTAAGCACTCAGTAAATCCCACTCATTCCCCTGGCTCCACTACCGAGGGCCTGGGAGTATTCTGCGTCCTAGCACTGGCCTTGACAGTGGCCACGATGCCCCCAGGCTCCTCCTCCCCCAAAGCTGCCCTCCACACGCCTGTCTGAAGAAAGCATTGACAGCCCATTCACACCCCTTCTGAGGTCTGGGTCACAGCTCCCGAGCTCAAACTCAGCTGCCTCTCAGGCCTCAGGGCAGCAAAACGCCAACCTGAACAGACAGCACAGAACATCTTGGGGGCAGAGACAATAACTGCCCACCAGCCCCGCCTGCAGCTGCTTGAGAGATTCCAGAATGGCTAAGCAGACCGTTTGCCTTCTGGACTCTCCCCTCCTTGTCTTCCCTATGGGTGTCAAGAGCCCCACTGTGTGAAACTGTGCATTCCTTCTGCCGGCAGGAAGGACCCTGTGGAGGTGCAAAGGCTTCCTGTTACATAAAAAAGGCAAATTGCTCTTTCTACCACACTGGTCCGGATCTCTGTGGACTCTGAAGGATGGGACACTAGATAGCTGAGTTCCGACTGCGTCTGCAGGAAAGCTAACGGTCGGGAAAGATCGGAACAGACCATCAGAGGAAGAAGGTCACGGCTCGCGTTTTCTACGTCTACTGGTATCTGGTCCCACAAACCATCTACCCTACTTACCCCCCTCAGGATCTCTAAACGTACGTAATATGTCAAATATATCTCAATAAAGCTGAGGCGGGGAGGGGTGGATAAAAATCTCTAGATGGGATCAGATCGCCAGGACCCACACAAATCCTGGGATCCAACTAGAAAGACAAATGTTTCTTTACTTTTTGATGTCAAATACTAGGCAAATCAATTACTATTCCTGGACTAATCCACTGCATCCTCACGACCGTGAGAAGAATTAGCGCACACCTTTTACAGATGAGGAAACTGACGTACGGGTTAAGTCTTTTATGCAATGTCACAAGGACACAGCTGGTATTTGAACCCGGGAGGACAGATCCCACAGCTCATGTTCCTTACCATTGAGCCAAACAACCAGAGCTTTCCAGTGTTTGACCCTGAGTTTACTGAAGTCGGTAAAAACACCTGTTTGGGAGAGGACCATAAATCAGCCCAAGGGATACACTACCCAAAGCAGAGACCCAGATATGCCATCCCCCAGCATCACATACCTTCAGTGAGGCTTGGTGAGGCTTCCATGGTGGCCCTGTGTGGGCTCAGATGTGCCCCTGTACCATGCGGCTTTGCTCAGCCAGCAGTGCCCTAGCACAGGCATGGCAAGGGGTCAGGTCTTTGCCAGGCAAGAGCGGAGACTTCCTGGGGCTGTAGGGGTTGGCCAGGACCTTCCTAAGGAGCAGGGCGGAGCTGGAAGGGAGCTGGCTCCCAGGGATGCTAGTTCCCAGTTCCCTGAAATACTGGGCCCCTCAACCTGAGCCACCCATCCTGAAGTTCTCACGACCCCCAACCCCTCTGCCTGCCTTACAGGCCCTGCCCAGTGGGAGGTGTCACCTAGATGCTCTGTCCAGGACATCTTCTCCTGGGACCCAGCCAGTGCCGACCATGCGATACTGGGGAGGAAGACTTATGAGCATGGAGTACAGAATGTGCTGGAGAAAGCCATTCTGTGCAGCTCTCCTTCCTCCTTCTGCTCCTCTTCTCCCACCTCCCCTCTTCCCTTCTCTCTCTCTCTCTTTTAGAACCTAGACAGTTAGACCTGCTTGAGGCAAAGAGATGGATTTACAATTTCAAGCCCACCCAGACTGGGTTTTTTGTTTGTTTGTTTGTTTTTGTTTTTTTGCCTCGCCTCTGTTCCAGGTGACTCCTCCCTCCTTATTCTTCTTACCCAAACAATGTCCCATCCTCTGGCTTTCACCAGGAGCAGGGCCCAAGTCAGGCTAATGGATCGTGTCCCTTGAGACGTCAGGGCCAATCCCAAATTACATCTCCCAGGAACTCAGACGCACCCCCAGGTATCTTTTAGGCAAAAGCTTTGAGTCCTTTGGGCCCCTCCGCTTTTTGAGAGCAAACAGGAGGGGCCGAGTATCCTCGTACCTGCTGACCGAGCACCGACTGCGTGCCAAACAAGTGCAAAGTAGTGTGCTGGGTGCCTCGCGACCCTCTACTCCCATAATTCTTCCAACGGGTGTTTGTTAAGTCTCTGCTATATGCCAACCACTCTTCTAAGCATGGGCACTACCTCGGCAAATAAGATGGCTCAAATACAGGTTTCATTATTTGTCCCTGACATGTGGGGGTGATGGAGGCAAAAAGCATGCCCCAAAGGGTGGAGCGGAGTCCGTTTCAAAGTGTCTGACTCCAAAACCACAGTGCCATGCGCCCTCTGCCTCCTCTCCTCTTCACCGAGTGTAGGGGGTTCATAGGTCTGAGCCAGGGTGGGGATCCCCGTCCTCGAATGCTTAGACAGTTGCTTTAGGGAAGCAGGGACAGAGTGTACAGCGTCTTCAGAGGTCGAGTGACCCCCTGGGCTAGGCTGAGTACTCAAGACCTAGGGGACACAGAAGACTCAGATTGGGACTGGGTGTCTCATGGGTGAGGGCTGGAAGTGGGGAGCCTGAGATCAAGCTCTCCAGGATGGGGGGGGGGACCTGAACTGGCAGAGATGAAAGAGGGGTGAATTCAGGATGGTGAATAGGCTGTTGAGAGCTCGGCGGTGACAAGGATCCAGAGACAGCTCTGACACAAGCCTGACAAGCTGGGAGGGAGCAAAAGGCGCAGGGATGTGGGCTCCACAGGGAAGGAAAGGCAGCCTGTGGCAACTACTGATGGCTGAGGAGGTGAGACTGGAGCTAATGGGCCGCCAGGAATCTCCCAGCAGAGCAATGGCAAGATGCAAATGGCGTCAGGAGAGAATTCTGACAGTGATGTGCGGGACCATGGGGGGCGACAGGTGAGAGTTATCACAGGAGACCAGGAAGGGCCTGGCATGGGGGAGAAGCTATGTTCCACCTCACGAGTCCTCACTCCCACACACCCTCAAATCCCAGTCCCTCCCCTTCTCTGGCTCTGGCACCCCTCCCCGCTCCCCGTGCCACAACCATGGAAAAGAGGGTTGAGAGGCCACGGGGGTGAGCGAAGGGTCTGACCAGAGAGGGGCCTGGATGAAAACGGAGAGGGTGAGTTGTAACAAGGGCACAGCCAGGACCCCGGAAATGCTGTTGGTCATCTAGGGTAGCAGGAACAGCGTCTCCAGGAGAATGTCAAGGTGGGTGGGCTATGCCCGGGGCCATAGTACCCCTCACAGCCCAGCCAGGCAGTGACCCGAGGCCACCCACAGGATGACCGCATTAGAGAAGAACCCCACTTCTCCACTGGTCCCCCATACTGCCTGGGGCAGCCTTCTCAGGAAAAACTGGGAGAGACCCAGCTCTCAGATGAAGTTACCCCCAAAGTCTGTGTGACATGACGAGGGTTTGGGGTGGTAGCCCACAAAAACACACCTCCTCTCCCCTGCTGGACTCTAAAATTCCACATTCACTGTTCTTTCTAGTCCTTTGGCTTAAGATTTTGCGTGCCTAAGTTATTGTTTATCTTAATGGTGCCACTTTAAGTTATCAGTTATCCATAGCTCGGTATGAATGAATCGATCTGATTGATCTTTTTCCATCAGTTCGTTGTTGGAGCTGAAGAAAAGCTTTAATTCCTGGGGTCTAGGGTTGGGGGGAGGCGGGTTGGAGGTGGAGAGGACGGTGTTGGGGCAGAGGGAGAAGAGAGGAAAGAAGGGCCCAGAAGAAAGGGGCTGGTATGCCTGGGAAGGATGGGGCAAAATCACTCCCTTCATCATTCCGGAAAGAGTTGATCAGAAATAGCCTGTGCTAAGACCCAGGGACAGCCCTTCATCACCTCCCTCTCCTCCTTGAGGCGCCCGGTCCCCTGTTCCTGTGTCTGCACGTCTCCTCTCGCCAACGGCCTGGAGTGCAAACTTTCCGAGATGGGATCCCAAGCCTGGCTTTCCCCCCATTCCGCGGTCATCATCCTTGGCCGGGCAGGGCTCCTGCTGGACAGACAAGGGGGCATCCTGGAGGCAGCGCCGCTCTGAAAGGGGGCGCGCGAGGGTGGAGGGGTCGGTGCTGCAGGAGCCCAGGAGTCGCGGGGCTCCGGCTCCAGGGGCGGGGCAGGGGGGACCCGGCCAGCGGGGCGGCTCACCTGCAGGACACGGTGATCTCCACCTTGGTGGCCGGGATGCTGCCCGCCAAGGAGTCGAACTCGCTCAGCGACGCCATGTCCTCAGGCTGCTCCATCGCCCACCGCGGCCCCCACCCCAAATTAGTCAATCCCTGCGCGATTCACGCCTCCTCCAAAGCGGCTGAAACCCTGGGCTCTCCCCCAACTCCGGAGCCGGCGCTGGGCGGCAAAGGGAGGAGAGAGGAGCGCCAAGAGGGGGCGTGGGAAGTGAGAGAGGGAAGGGGGGCGGAGGGAGCGGGGGCCGGGGACAGAGGAGGGGGTGCAGGTGACGCGACGAGGAGGCCGGGGGTGCCAGCAGAGAGGGGCACGGTGCCCCGCGAGCTGGGGTGCAGCGGAGAGAGGCGGAGGGGCGCGGGGAGAGGGCACCGGGAGGGACGCGCGGAGTCGTGGAGAGGGGTTTGGGGAGAGGAGCGTGCGGCTTCGGGTGGGGACAGAAGGGGTGAAGGCGAGGGAGAGGGGGCGTGGGGGGGGCGGATCGGGCGCGGGCGGCGGGGGCGCCGGGACGCGGGGCGCGCCCGGGCTGCGCCGCCTCTCGCTGGGTCTCGGCGCGGGCGGCAGCGGGGCCGGGGACCCGGCTGCGAGCGCCTCCGCCTCGGCTCCGGCTGGGGCTCCGGGGCGCCCGGGCTGCGGGAAAATCAAATCTGCCCGGAGCCGCCGCCTCCCGCCGGCCGGGGCGGGCTGCGTGCGGGGTCCGCGAGCGCCGGAGGGGGCGCCCGCAGGGGCCGGGGCGGGGCCGCGGGCGGGGTCTGCGCGCGGGTGTGAGTGTGTCCGTGCGAGCGTGAGTCTGTGTGTGCGCGTGTGTGCGCGCGGGGCGGACGTGGGGACGCGGCTCCTGATGCCGGCAGCCTGGGGCGGGGGGCGGTGACGGCCAGGGATGGTTGGGGCCCGCGCGTCTCCCTCCGCGCCCACCCCCTCCCGGCTCCGGGGTTTCCTGCTGGAAGAGCGAGAGGGTTCGGGAACCGCCGGGCGTCTGTTTGAGGAGGGTCTATGCCGGGGCTGGGTGGGAGTGACGTGCGCAAAAGAGACCTCCTCCCGCAAAAGACTGGGGGCGCTCTCTGCTGAGGGTGCGCCCCACCGGGAGCCGGGAGTCAGTCTATAAACAGAATCACGTCTCTCGCGGAGGTGTGTGGGGGCGACCCCAGTGCCCGGAGGGCCCTCCTGGGTTTTCTGAGGAGGGTCGTTAGGACTAGGCAGGGTCGGTGCTTGGGCGCTCCCGCCCCCTGTTCTGGCTCCCGCCGGGCCTGGCCACACCGAGTCAGCCACAGAAGCCACACGCCAGCGCCCTCCCCATCCCCGGCCCGTCGTGACCGCGTAGCTGAGCCAGCCCCTGGGGTCTAGAAGCTTCCTCCATCAGACTGAGAGGGTGGCCGGGGCTCCCTGGGCTCCCATCCTACCAGCGCTGAGTGGGCGCCTGCTGTGTGCAGGGCTCTGATCCCTGTCCTGGGAGATGGGGTTAGTGGAGGCACCTCTCAGGTGGCACCCCTCCCGAACCAATCCCTTCGCGGCCTCAGAGCTGGGCAGGCCCCACCCTGCCTCAGGCTGGCCCTTCCAGACCAGGGGTCTCCGGAGCTGGAGCTGTGGGCGGTGTTGTTTCTCTAGGGCTGCCCGCATGGACTGCCAGACTCAGACGCCAGGAAATCTCCCTGCAGCCCGTCCCCAGCCTCAGTCCGAGCTTTGCGGAGCTGGAGCCTACTTGTCTTGGCCCCACCACCGGATGCCACGAGGTGGGAAGGGCTGGGGGAGGCCGAGGGCCTCAGGCTGGACCCAGAAAAGTCACACCCTCTGGGCCACGCCTTTATCAAGCTGGGCCTTAACTGGCAAGTCCAGATTTTCTGTTTGAAGCCAATTCCCAGAACATCAGATACATACAGCCAAAGTCAAAGATGACTGCAAGAACACGTTCCTTGGTCTGGGTTAAGTGTTTTCGTTTTCGCACAGGTCCAGGTTTGGCTGGACTCCTGCTACCTGGGACTGACACCAAGGGGCAGAGGCACTGGGATCCCATGGCAGTGGGGCACACCGGGGTCTGAAGGCCCCGCTCCCAGATTGGGACTTAGGCCCTGTCTCCCCAGAGAATAATTCCAGCCTCCTTTCCTGAGGGATGCAATACTGGGTTTGAAATTTCTATGCCTCCCCCACCCTCCCATCCCCCACATACCTCTATTCCAAACGTACTTGTGGAATATGTTGTCCACTCCTTCCACCAGTATTTACTGAGCACCTACTGTGTGCCCAGCCCACTTCTAGGGCCATTTGGGAAACTTCTTGATAACCACCATTCTATTTTCAAAGAGCCTACCCTGGGTTAGACACCACGGTTAATTTTTTTAAAAGCTATTATTCCCGTCCCATAAAACTCACCATTTTAAAGTGTACAGTTCAGTGGTTTGGGTATCTCACAAGGACCATATATGATTTTAAATTCTCAAAGTAATTATAGAGGTGTGGCATTACTGTCTGCATTTAATAAATAAGGGAGCTAGTGGCCAGAGAGGCTAAGTAACTTGTCCATGAACACCCGGCGGGGGGAACTGGCAGAGCGGGAATTTGAACTCTGATCATTGGGACCAAAGTTTGATTGCCTCTTAGAATAGGGCCAGATGATGGTCTCAAAAAGCATCTGTGACATTAGGCCCTGTTGGGGAGGACAACAAAAGGGAGCCATTGCAGGTTGTTCACCAGGTAAGTAGTAAGACTGAAGGTTCTACAATGTTACCTTGTAAAGTGACAGCATCTAGGAGAGTAGCCCCAGGACCTCTTTCTAGAAGGATTCTGGACTTGTCTGTTTCTCTCCATTCCCTCTTAGTCATTGCATTTCCACTGCTGGGTCTTTGGCAAAAAAAGTTGTATTGGGTACTGGTTCCGTGCCAGGCGCTGTCCGAGGCTTAGCGAATTTGTCCCCCTGGGTGCGCCCGCGTGGCTCCATCTACTGAGCATTGGACTCTTGGTTTGGGCTCAGGTCATGATCTCACAGTTCATGGGATTAAGCCCTGCACGGGGCTCTGTGCTGAGAGTTGGCTTGGGATTCTCACTCTCTCTGCCTCTCCCCTGTGCGCTCTCTCTCTCAAAAACAAACAAACAAACAAACAAAAGACTTTGTCTCCAAAGAACCCCCAGGTTAACAGGGGCCCCAGGACTTGCAGACAGATGGTACAGACAAACCACAGTGCGGCATGCGGCATGCGAAGTGCTGTTGAGGTAGCTATAAAGGCCCTGGGAAGAGAAGAGTAGCCAGGAGGCCCCGGGTGGCTCCAGTCAGTTGAGTAGTTGGTTGAGCGTCCCGTTTCAGCTCAGGTCATGATCTCACTCGTGAGTTCGAGCCGCACATTGGGCTCTGTGCTGACAGCTCAGAGCCTGGAGCCTGCTTCAGATTCTGTGTCTCCCTCTCTCTCTGCCCCACCTGTTTGTGTACGCTCTCTCTCTCTCTCAAAAATAAATAAACATTTTAAAAACAAAGAAAAGAGTGGCCAACGGTATTGCCTCAGGAGTAGAAACAAGGGAGGGTCAGGGGAAGCTGCAAACAGAAGGTGATCTTGAGAAAGGCACGGAAGATGATGTCTGTTTGTTTCCCCTAGAGAGAAGCTTCTCTCCTGAGAGAAAGATCTGAATGTGAGCCATCTCTTTGGGAGAATGAAGGAGAACACCGCGTGGGGAGTACGTAAGGAAGACAGGTAAGCAGGCAATACTGGGTGGATGGTTTTTCAAGCCGGTTATGCGGGCAGCTAGGGCTCATTCCCACTGAGGACTCTGGCAGAACACGCCCCAGCCTTCGCCCGCCAGAGGGGTGAGGGAGCAGGGTTGTGTATACACCACCTGTTGTCAGGCATTGGCTTGGTGGCCGAGGGCTCCTGTTTGGTCGGGGGGGAAGGGGAATTCCCTGGCACTTCCGGCCTGACCAGCAGCACGGAGTGGCCAATGCAGGTTCCAGAGGCCAGAGGAAGCTTCAGGCAAAGAAGTGCGGCCGCTGGCAGCTCCATGTGGGGCTGGGGCACACTGGTCAGGGCAGCACAGGGACAGCAGCTGCTACAGATGATGAGCTTCTGCCTCGAGGACAAGGCTGAGCAGGCACTCTTGGCAGGGAACCAGCATGATCAAGGGCCAGAGGGAGGCCACAGTATGGCTGGAGCCCAGGGGGAAAGTGGCGGGAGGGGGGGCATGGAACATGAGGCCAGGCGGTGAGGGGCCCTGATGTGAGGCCACAGGTCTTGGCCTCCTTCTCTTCCCTTTTCAATTTTTTTTTTAATGTTTATTTTCGAGACAGACAGAGAGCAAGAAGGGTAGGGCAGAGAGAGAGGGAGACACAGAATCCAAAACAGGCTCCAGGCTCTGAGCTGTCAGCACAGAGCCCGATGCGGGGCTCGAACCCACAAACCGCAAGATCATGACCTGAGCTGAAGTCAGACACTTAACCGACTGAGCCACCCAGGCACCCCTTTTTTATTTTTTTTTAAAAAAATTTTTTTAATGTTTTATTTATTTCTGAGAGAGAGACAGACAGCATGAGCAGGGGAGTGTCAGAGAGAGAGGCCAGACACAGATCTGAAGCAGGCTCCAGGCTCTGAGCTTGCTGTCAGCACAGAGCCCGACAGGGGGCTCGAACCCACGAACTGTGAGATCATGACCTGAGCCAAAGTCGGACGCTTAACCGACTGAGCCACCCAGGTGCCTCTCCTCCCTTTTCAGAAGGGAACACTGAAGGAGGGGTGGTCTGGAAGACACCCCCCAGGTACACGGCCAACAGAGCGAGCCTCAGAACACAAAGCTTGCTGATCAGGCCCAGGGCAAAATGCCCACAGTCCTCGCTCAAATGAATTGCCGTTGGTTCAAAAGCAACCAGCAGCCACGCCATTCGAAGGGCCATTTCTTCTACTGAGGTCACTGTGATGTTCAGGGAAGCCAGCCCACAGGCCTGCAGGTGCTGCGGACGTGTTGTCTGGGCCCGGCAGCCACGTCAGAACCCACCACGGCCCCAGCCCACCAGCCACGTAACCAACGCGCGTCCCTCTGATTAAGAACTGTGAGCATGGAACGGGCCGTGCCCAGAAGATCTGGAATAGTCAGCATCAGCGCTTTGCCTTTGCCATCTAAGACTGCAAACACCCGCTCATCTGACCTAATCCGTGGTGTTAATGACGGCAGAGCAATTTCGAGAGGCAACTCGCAGCATTGATAAGGAGAGGAAAAGCACCACGGCGTTTAGGAGGCAGAGTTCTTCACAGAGGAGGCAGCTGCTGTCCCCCCTCTCGGTACACTTCACGTAAATGCCATCCTTGGATCTGCCCTGTTGGAGACTGGTGATGGAGCAGAAGGATGATTCTGCATGGTACGGGGCAGTGGGGGCAGCCCGTACCGCACCTTCCGACAGACTAGAAAAATGTGTTCTTTGCTCTGGGGAAATGAAACCCTGAGCCAGACGGGGTTCGTGGCTTGTTAAGCAGAGCGTGGGCTGGGCTTGAGCCTCTACTTCCTCCCTTGGCTGGGTGTCCTTGTGCAGTGAATGCCCTCCACCACCGTACATGGCAGCCCTGGAAAGAAAAGGGAAGATAGAGGGCATGACAGCAACCTGATACCACCGTGGCAGTAAGGAAGTGGGAGAGATGGAGTGTCTGATTCCAGCCATTAATAGAAATGCTAGAAGGGGCTGGGTTGGAGACCATCTACTTAAGCCCCTTCTTTCACTAAGAAGCTTAGAAAGGGAGAATGATACACTCAAGGTCGCCTGAATTCTTCCCTCGGTAAGAAACTCCACCCAAAACAGCAAGGTCAGGTACCCCAGAGCAGTGAAGACCTGCCTGAGAAGGGGTAGGGAGAAGCCATGTTCTGCTGGGGTAGAGGAGGAGGCAAAAGCCGGCCACAGAGCCCCCACGCCTCCACCCCCCATTCCTCCTGGAGGGTGACAGTCTCCTGGCCGGGTGCCCTACTGTCCCAGCCAGAACCCCCACATTGCCCCTCCTTCCCCTTCTCCCCAGATCATAGCGTCAGCTAGCTGGGTCCATGGGCAAAGAGGAGGCCCAGGCCCTTCCGCTGCCACAGCCCAGCAACCTCTCCTGCCCCGGGACCCACTCCCCCCACACTTCCCTGCCCTGGTGTCTGTGGCAGTCCAGCAGACACCAGCTACCTCTCACTTCTGCCACCTCCTTCCAGGCCTCGCTCAGGGCCTGACCAGGAGCTTCAATTTCCGCCAACACGGCCCAGGTCCCCAGCCCCTCATCAGTCTGTCCCATGTGATCTATGCTCAGGGCCTTGACCCTCGCACTTCTCACTCTGTCCAGCATAGATATCCCTGTCTGTCCCCCACACCCCCATATTTAATCCAGTATTTAGCTTGGTATTATTTTTAAGTTTATTTATTTTGAGAGAGAGAGAGAGAGAGAGAGAGAGAGAGAGAGAACACAAGTTGGGAAGAGGTAGAGAGAGAGGGAGACAGAGAATCCCAAGCAGGCTCCACACCAGCGCAGAGCCTGATGAGGGGCCCAAACCCATGAACCATGAAATCACGACCTGAGCCAAAGTCAGGCACTTAACTGACTGAGCCCCTCAAGCGCCCCTAACTTGTTATTGTGAGTTAGGATATTAGAGAGCTCAGTGCTGCTGACTTTAAAGATAACTCAATTTACCTAGACTTTACAGATCTGGAAACTGAGTCCTTGAGAGGGGAAGAGATTTGCCCAAGGCTGTTCTGCCAATAAGCAGAAACTAGATAAAACCTCACAGGGGCTCTGATTAGAATCAGTCTCAGGGGTCTTCTCTCAAGTGAGAGATGGGTCCCTCTGACTTTCTGTTGACTGATAAACACAAATGTGCCATCGCTGGGCCTTCTGCGATAAAAGCCAAGGTGATTGTCCATCTCCCCGCCCCCACCAGAACCAGCAGCCCTTGGTTGCCCCTGGCCCGTCCTTCTTGCCATGTCCAAATCCTACCCATCTTTCTTACTCTCTCCCAAGAAGCTAGACTAGATTCTCCCAAGCTGGCTGCTTCTCCTTCCACCGAACCTCCAAAACTCTTAAGATTTCTTTCCCTCACCCACTAGCAGGGGGTGTGCCCTGAAGGCCTTGGACCAGGGTCGTCCACAGCGTGGCCTTTCCCGGGCCTCAGCCTCCCTCTTTCTTCTCACTGGACTTAATTGCATTTTGAATACATTACCACCAGTCAGCCAGTCTGCTCCCGGCCTCTTGCACTCTCTCTCCACTGGACGTAAGCCCATTTCCTCTGGTTTGAGCATCTTGGGAAATGGAGAGTGAATCCTCACATTTCTTCACAAGCTTGAAAGCCAACTGTGTCCCTCCCTGAAGTCCCAGCCTCCCGCCAACACACTTGTCACGTTCCTGATCCTCAGGCTCAGGCCTGGGCAAGGGTCAGAATAGCTGGATTTGTGCCCGGCGGGCCTCCACAGCTTCTATTCCCAGAATCCCCTCTCGCTTCTCCCCTGCCCTGGTTGCCGTGAGGGTCTGCCTCAGCCTCGGGACCCTCTGCCCCTCCCTACCTCAGGCTGATGGGTTCAAGGCTGCGGTCTCACTCCAGCCTTCAGATACCCTGGCACCACTGCTCCCTTGCTGTACCTGTGCTGGGGCGGCCTGAAAAGCCACTGAAGATGAAACCCTTCTTTTAAGGTCTAAATTAATTTTCATGCCAAGCTGCCTGTGTTTGCCTGCCCGGCTGCTGGAGAGAACTGGGACGTGCACTAAATGCCACGAGCCTGGCTTTGTGCAGAAGCTCAAGACCCAGCGGCCCTGCCCCTTGAGCTTGCCTGCTCACCTCTCCAGCTGTCTGCTGTGATTTCCTGGGGTTTTGTTCACTCTAGGCCCCGTGCTGGGAGAGGAGCTCATCAGACACCCTTCACATGGTGCCTCCTCCACCCCTGGCTGGCTAAGAAAAGTTGCCCTGATTACGGGAAGTATGTGTTCCCCAGTTCTCTGATAATTCTATCAGGAGCCGGGGTCAGACTCAGGTGTCGGGCTCCCGGAGCCGCTGCTGACAGCCTCTCAGAGGCTGCCTGCCTGCTCGCCTGGGGGCCAGGTTCTCCATTCACGCTGTGACCTTGAACCCCTCCCTGCATTTCTGCTTCTCAAGCAGCCCTAGCTTTAAAAATGGGGATAATACACGTACCACCATACCCTCCAAGTTGGGTATGAGATTCTAATTAGAAGGATGTGCAGGGAGCTACTGGAGGAGAAAAACGCCATCATCAAGTCAATGGAGTTTAGACCAGAGTGGGTTTTAGCCTGGGCCCCCCATTCTACAGATGGAGGCTTGGGGAAGGAAGCCGCCAGTCACGCGGTGGCCTGGCTTGACAACCAGTTTGTGTATTTGTTTTGAGTGGAAGGAGGAGGGGACAAAGGTAAATGCTGTCGCTGTACTGCGAGTCTAGCGTGTGGCAGGAGAGAACAGCCCCCCAGCTTGAAGCTCAGCCCCGCCAAGGCCCAGCCAACTCAGTGGAGCCTTCACCCATGAAATGGATGCCTCTATGAATGGGACCTTATGGTGCCTCGTTCACGGGCCTTCAGTGTTTCAGTGGAATAATACGTGTAAGGCATCTGGCACCCGGTATGTTCCCCAGCCACAAGTTCCTTCCCGACTCTTGTTTGATCTTAAACAGCATCACAAATGGTTTCAAAAAGGGAGGCACAAAGAGAACATCTTCTTAGAGCCGAATGTTGCCAAAAAGACAATTGTGAACCTCGGATTCCCTTTCCTTTGGGGTCTTTTTCTTTACAGTGAATGGGAAATGGCCGTTTTCCCTGTCAGTGTAATGAGGAAGTGGAAATATTGCCTCTCCTCCCTCCCCCGCTGCTTCTGTCTTACAGGAGCCTCCCCCCAGGTACCCGTGGGCCAGCGGCTTCTCACAGAGCTGTGGCTGGATGCTTATGGAGAGGAAAGTGGTTTCTGTGAGATCTGCTGAGTTGTGAGGCTAATATAGTTAGATCCGATAAAAGCACTGATTAGGGTCTTTTGTGTTCCCTCCCCACCCTTCCCTGCTGTTGTGCCTCCCCAGGCCTGCTTCAGGCTGCTGGGAAGGAGCACAGAGACAGCTGAGCCTGGAGCCTCCCAGCCAGCTCTGCGGCCACCCTAGGATGCTGCAGATTGGCCAGCAAGATTCAGGATCCAACCCCTGCCCTGCCACCGGACCGTTCTCTCTTTCCATAGGTCGTCACCCTCCCTGGTATGCCAGGGAGAGAAAAGGGTTGAACTTGGGATCAGAAGTTCCCAAGCTCAAATCCTAGCCCTGGCCTTTTACTACCATGCAAACCTGGACCAGGTACCCTATCCAATCACTGACCAAGGCTTTGGGCTACTTACCTTTGGTATCCAGTTTGCAACCTTAGAGGCTGATTTGGGGAATGACAGAAAACTACAAATAAGGCTTCCACAGGGCACGGAAAAAAGACAATGGTAACGTCCTTTTTAAGCTTCTTTCTGACGTTCTGATTCTATGAAAATACTTGCTGTTACTGGGCATAAGAGCGGTACCAGGATTACTTCTTAAATAAATGAATTCAACTGTGAAGCTGAATATTAGAGGGAACTGGCTCTTTCTAATGAGGCAAGCTAGAGAACCAGGCCCTGTGGTCACAAGGACTCGGCCAATCTTACCGTGCACAGTCGGCTTCTCTTCCATCTAGTGCAGTAGACAGGAAAGAGGGTTGGTCGGCATGTACCAACAGACAGACTTAGTGCCAGGCTGACTTCTGGGCCCTTGCAGTCCCAATAGTTGCTACTTTACCACATCCAAGGGGTGGCAGGCCAAGCTTAGTAAAATCGTGAGTAGGCCTTTCCTTCTGGAGCAAGGCTAAACTGTATTCACAGCGGCCCCTAGTGGCAAACTTCCAAAACAGCATGCTAAATGGAAACTTGGCAACCGAAGGCATCTTCTCAGAATGACCTAGATTCGGAAATTTGGGGCTAACAGGGGACTACTTCTAATCTTCGCTTGATGAATAAGGAAACCAACTTCCAGAGGTTAAGTGCTTCGCCAAAGGTCACACAAAAGCCTCACATCTCTCTGTCTGCAAACTGCCCCCAACTGGCCATCTGTGGTTTCGGAAACAGTTAGGGATCACGAATTACCCATTTGGAAGAACAAAGGAGGACCCAGTTTCTAAAATCAGACCGAGCCAACCTTCAGGTGAGACCCTAACATGTTCTCTTCCCCTGCACTCTGCTTCTCTCTTATCTGTAAAAGAAATGTTGCTGGAAAATCCCTATCCTGGTATTTACCTAGAGTAAGTAACCTACTCTGTGGGCAACAAGGCTCTGAGGCCACAAAGCACTTTGTAGGCAGTAAACTCCACCACTCAAACAAATGTGCTTTTCAATGTTTCCTCCTCCGCACGCTGCAAGAATGTGGTGCCAGAAGGGGCCACAGTGACGTCTCAGATTGGCTCGAGGATCGGGGGGTAGGAATCATTTCCCTTATGCGGGGAAAGCTATTTTGACATCTTCTGGAGACACAGTCCAAAAATAAATCAAGCTGAGGACTTCCAGAGGGCTTAGTGGAAAGGCTTTGCTGCCATGCCAGCTCAAGTCTGGGTTTGGAGATGGGGAGAAGCTATTTCAGCAACTGGATCTTAATCTTTTCCTGACAGAGAACAATTTTAAACTTGATTCATTTAGCAATAACTTCAAAGAATTGCGTAAGGTGCTGAGGGGGCTCCCAGCGGGGAATAAGACGTCTTTTCTCTTGGAGGCTAGCCCAGCAGGAGGGAGAAGCTGTACAAGATACCACAAGGATGAAGAGGCAGGAGAGGGGTGAGGTGGCTTTGAGGGCCACTGGTGATAACAGTAGCTGTTTCCTAAATGCTGGTGCTTTTTCCAGATCACCTGTTCGAGCTCATTTAAATCTTCACAATAACCCTATGAGGTCAGGGCTATTATCCTCATCTTACAGTGGAGGAAACTAAGGCACAGAGAACTTAGCAAACTTGGCCTCCACACCACTGCAGTGTGGTGAAGTTGCGATCAAAACACCAGTCCCAGAGCCCTTTACCTCCAACGTCACAATTGCTGATGACCTCTCCCCTGCATCTTCCATGATGTCTACGGCCTGTACCTTCTGACCCACTCTGGTGCCCACACGGGGACTCAGTGCCGCACACCACGGTCTGACGTCCACGGTGTAGTGAAATGGGAATAAAAGGCAGATGGGCATGGTTTCCAAAAGCTTAATCTCAGCAGCCAAAGCCAGAAGCAGTTAACGCTCATCCTGTGCTCTGAATCTCCACTCTTCCAAGGCCACCACAGATCGAGGATGCAGATCAGGTTATGGCGCTGACTGTCCCATGCATGTGCTTAGGAAAATCTCCCCCAGCCTCAATGTCAGATTGGACAAACATGGCCTCTGGGACCTCACTACTCGGAAGTGTGATGTCTGGACCAGCAGTCACCATCTCCGGGGAGCTGGACAGAAATGCAGAATCTCTGGCCAGATGCTGAATCTGATCTGCTTTCTGGCAGGCTCCCCTGGTGATTCCTGGGTGTGGTGAAGCGTGCTGAGCACACTGTACTCAGGTCCTTCTTTCCCTCGCTGAGTAGTGATGGTCCATTCCCACCACTCCCATGACCTGGGCGAAAACGGGCACTCTCAGGATTATAATTCTGGGAGGCAAACTCTTAGAGGTGGACCCCATGACATCTGCCCAGTCCAGGCCAAGAGAAGTTTCTCCTTCCCCAGAGTCTAGAACAACACTCTGCCCAACACCATCTCTGAAAAGTTAATAAAGTTATTTATGTAGTCTGTTGTTGGTTTTTGCTTTTTTGATGTTGAAAAGAAAGAGAAAGAGAAGAAAAAGAAAAGAAAGAGAAGCATGGAGAAAGAGGCCAAAGGTGGGGAAGGCTTGGGGAACAGAACTTTTTGGTCATTCCCTACAGTAAATCATCATTTCCAAAATGTATGGAGTGACGAGGAAGAAGAGTAAAGCTCCAATCCTCTCTTCCATCAAGGAGCTACCAACTTAAGGAAGCCACATGCATACTACCTCTGGGTCCATAACATGAAGGTGGATTTCCTGCAAGTTCAAGGGATGCTTTAGGTCTCTCAGCACATCCACCTGGCTAATCTATACACTTCCCCCTCACTCAGAAATGCCAGTGGATATCACTTAAATTCTTTCTTAGATACTGCCTTTTTAAAGTCAGACTTGCTCTTGACTAGAAGTCCATTGGAGACCACAAACCTAAAATGTGGAATCTTGAAGACGAGCCTTACAGAACTACTTGAGACGGTTCACATGTTAAAATGGCTGTTACAACCTCATACAGTATTTACAATCAGACCACCGCAGCAATTTCAACCATCAGTGACACTTTATTTTGGAAGTTTCTATGTGTTACATAGGTGTTAACTTCCTTTTTGTTACCAACCCCCATAGAAAAAAATCAGGAAGATTCAAAAAACATATAAAATCTCTTATCCAGTCTCTCTAGCCCTAGGTTAAAAAAAACTTAAGCGGTGCCTCTCCTTCATGACAAGACTGCCTCATAAGGAGAATTCATAGGCTACCCTTCTGCTCACTACACAGTTCTCCTCCTTCCTGGGGAAGAAATGGTCAATGTTTGTTTCCTTCTAATAAATCCCTTTCTCGATTATTACACATTATCATTCCCCACTTGACACCTTCTTAGAAACTTGATTGTTGGATACATTTTTCATTTGGCAAAAGTCCAATGTGGCTTTGTGTGGGATGTCGAAGTGTCAGAAACAGCCGTGTTGATGTTCTAGTTTCGAGAGGGAAAATATATATAGGGAGACGCACACACTCCCTGGAAGAACAAATGTAGGAGACTGAAATAGGGTGTGCACAGAGTTAAGAAGGCTGATAGACACTACTTGGTTTTGGATTCTGTGGCTGTCAGCCACCGAAGCCTGCAGTGTAGGCCAGAATATAAATCTGCGGGAAGAGGTTCGGTTAGGCACTACGAAATGACAGAGCTGGCTTCGTTCTGTTCCAGTGTACCAGAACAGACACGTGCGGGGGGGCGGGGGCAGCATGCCCATTTCCCACAAGCAGTCCCTATGAATGATCACTTATTCACTTATGAGCATTTCTGTAAATGCTGTCAACCTGGGCACCCGGGTAAGAGAAAAGAAGCATCCCATTAAGATATACTTCCAGGGCACCTGGGTGGCTCAGTCAGTGGAGCGCCCGACTCCATTTTGGCTCAGGTCATGATCCCAGGTTCGTAGGATCAAGCCCTGTGTCAAGCTCTGTGCTGAGGGCCACTGGTAATCCCTTCCTTGGGATTCTCTCTCTCTTCCTCTGCCCCTTTCCCCCACTTGTGAGTGTGCTCCCTCTCTCAAATAAAATTTAGAAAAATTATTTTTAAAAAAATAATAAAATAAAAAAAATATATACTTCCATCTCTAACTCACCCAAGACCCTAGGTCTCCTTAGCTCTGTGATTTGCAAGGCCCAAATGAAGTTTAAGTACGTGGCACTCTAGGTCCCGCTGAACCTGGTTCACAAGGGCCATCTCAGAAGACCTGAGCATGCCCAAGACAGCAGCAAGCCTATCCAGAAGGGTACGCCTTAATGATCTTCACATCATCCACCGGGCGGTCCTGGGAGTTCGTCTCCACCATTCCTACTCGGTTCACCATTCCTATACCCTGGCACACACGGCCAAAAATAGTGTGTTTGCCATCGAGCCACTGGGTGGGGGCAAGAGTCACGAAAAACTGGCTGCCGTTGGTGTCTGGCCCTGCATTGGCCATTGCGAGAATTCCAGCCCCTGGTGGGAAAAAGGAAGAAAAGAGTATGAAAACCCCCCAAAGCCCCAGCCTGGAGCGTGTTACACCACCCCAGGCTTTCGTCTGGCCACTGTCATCAACCAGGCAAACAATCTTCCCCTGAGGGCAGGCCCTCTGCCTTTACACAAAGGCCAACATTGCACTACCCCAACAACCTCGTCTTCCTGGTCTCCACCTACTCCCCAGCTTCTCACCAACCGCTGGGCCATGTTCTGTATTCCCCTCAAAATCCCAGCAAGGTCCCCTGCTTCTCTGAGGAACACAGACTTTAGTTATAGTACAGACCTATAGATACATGGTATATAAACAAAACTCCGAGTTTATGCGAGCGACATCCAACAATTAGAGGCTAAACCACTCGGGCCATCAGTGAACTTCTCAGGACCCTGAGAGGCTTCACCTTCTCTAATCCACCAGGGCCCTTTGTGGCGCCACAGCTGGGCAGCGATGTGGCACCATGCCATGGTGGCAGGCACACGGCCTGGGTCGGAGCCAAGGGCAAGCTTTTAAAGTCCACTCCCTCTTCCTACCCGGTCCAGCCGGATTCCATACTTACCCGTGAATTTCAGGTCGGGATGAAGTTCATCTTCAAACTGCTTGCCATAGATGGATGCACCACCCCGACCTGCCGGGTTAGGAGACAAGGGGCCAATTAGCCAGTTCCACACTCTACCTCACAGCAAGAACTACGGCCCAGGGTCTGAAGATTCTTCCAAGTACAGGAAAGGAAAGAGCAGAGAGCACGCCTGGCCCGTGCAAAATACACTGCAACTACAGAGCCCGGCAACAGAATCAAGCACAGACATGGCATTCAAATCACTGGTTTCATTCAGGTAAGAGGTGTCTTTTCAAAATAACACCAAGAGTGTTTTTTCCTGCTTATTAAAGTAATACATGTTCACTGTCAAATGGGCAGAAAGCATAGAACATCATCAAAAGAACATTAAAGTCCCTTATAATCTAACCATCTATAGATTAACTACCATTTATAATTTGTTATCTTAAGAGATTTCATTTTTAACTTTCTTATGAGTATTTTAGACAGGAATGTCCCAGGCCTTAATCCTGTACCTGTCACAGACATTGCTAATCGATCACCATTCCTCCCTGCTGAGCTTCGATCTGCCTCGGTAGCCTACCAACTCAGAACTGTAGGCAGCCATGTTTGGTTTTTTTCAACGTTTTATTTTTGAGAGAGAGAGAGACACAGAGTATGAGCAGGGGAGGAGCAGAGAGAGAAAGAGAGAGAGAGAGAGAGGGAGATGCAGAATCCGAAGCAGGCTCCAGGCTCCGAGCTGTCAGCACGGAGCCTTACATGGGGCTCGAACTCATGACCCATGAGATTATGACCTGAGCTGAAGTCAGAGGCTTAACTGACTGAGCCACCCAGGCACCCCAGCAGCCATGTTTAAGGGATCAGAGAGGGCACAAGAATTAAAGAGCTACTTGCTGTCCTTAACCTAGATGAAGGAAAATAACATTCATTTAAGTCAAAGATACCCAGCCTAAGGAAAGTAGGGTGAAAGTGGCAACGTGAGAGAAAGGAATAATACCACAGCAGGCAGGGTCCGTGGAGAGGAACGGTGGTGCATCACAAGATTATTATGAAGAGACACGAAATTAGGAAAGATTCGCTAGCAACATCCCCACCACATGCCATTTATATTATGTCCCCAAGAGTGTGGTGCTGTGTACCCAGGTTCTGTTCTTAGGACAAAATGATATAATAAATGTGGTTTTCCCAAAGGAAAAAAAAATGTCCTTAGAGGAGGCAACGCGTCTAATCAACTATTTAGCAAAAATATACGACTCGTTGAACTACTTTGGTTTCTCCAAGTTGACCAACGAAGACAAAACAGCCTGGAACAGAGTGAACATAGGTTATCAGCTTATTCTGCTGGCCTGGGGCCAGAGAACAGCCCAGACACCGGGAGCACGCCCCCTTTTACACCTTGCCCTGAGAGCAGGATGTTACAGCACCATGTTCCTCCCAGCCCCTGGGGCCCTGCTACCACGTTTCCATGGAGAAAATCCGCTGCGGTACCTTTTAGGACGTTCCCCCCACTGGGAGCCTGTCACAGCCCTTGGTTCTGGAAGACCACACTTCTTGTGCAAAGAGGGATAGGGGTGGATCCTAACAGACTTAGGGAAACCTTCCCCCAGGCCCAGGCGACCTAGGCTTCTGGAAAAATACCTAGCTACCGAACTTTGTAAAAATTTGTCCTAAAATTCCAACCTGTCAGTATACTTCTAAAAGAGCAATCATGTGACCAATACATTATCTCAGACTCCCGAGGCAAGGTTCCTGCCTGAGGCTGGGGGTGGCGGGGGTGGTTAGTGCTAGGGCTGAATATGAAAGATAAGGCCATTGGGGCAAACTGTGGTGAAGCCCTAAATCCAGGGCTTGAGTGAGCAAATGGAGGGTGAAGTTCAGTAGTGGGCTGTTCATCGCAGGCTGAGCCTCAGTCATGTGGTCCCTGCAAGCTGAGGGCCGCCAGGACGAAATCTCAGGGCCCCTGCCCTGCAGGAACTGAAAGCCATCGTGTAAATGGCACCGAGAACACTAAGAGGGATAAGGGATGGGCCAGTCAAGAGTCACAGAGGAAGCCAGGGGTTTTAGGGCATTAGGAGAAGAGAGGAAAGAGCATGGAAGCCCACCTGTACTCACTGGGCATAGTTTGACCAGTTGCAACTAGTTTGGGCTCTACAGCACCATTTATGCATCAGATGTTATCTTTTCATAATCGAATTCAACCCAGTAGGGTTTGCAACAAAATGTCAGAAAGACAGAGAATTCCAATCAAAACATTCCTCTGGGCATGTGGAATAGGGGAAAGACGGTAGGGGGACAGCCGTGATTAAGGAGTTTTCTGGTGCAGAGCAGGCTACCCAGATGCGCGATCGCTTACAGAGCGGACGATTTGGAAGCTCTGCAGTCAGAACGCTGCTGTGTGCCTCGTCTAGCACAGATCCGATGGAGACGGGCGTTGATCAGTTTTGTAAATTCTGTATTCTGGAAGTTCTTTTCCTCTTCTGTCTCTTCAACACTTATTCAAGGTATTTACTATCTCAGATGTACAAGAGACAAGGACTAATGTGACAAACAATCGCACCCTCCCTCAGGACGAGTGAAGCCAATCCCATCAAGGACCCCATGTACCCACTCCCTGCCCTCAGCACCTGCCTCCCCCCCCTACCAGCCCACAACTGCTTCAAAGAATCAACCACTGTGCCAGCCAGGAGTCTGTCCCTTCTGTGCATTTTCCTCTTTGCAACCTAGGTATGCATCCCTAAAACAATGTACCGCTGCTCTGCATATTTCTCAGTTTATACAAATGGTATTATACTCCATGTATTCTTCTGCCATTAGCTCTTCTTTGTTCGCCGCTGTAAGTGATACTGACCCATTCCGTTCGGCGCGGCTCTCTGGAGCATTCGTTCCGACTGTGAGTGTGACACCAATCTCCTCTTGCCTCGTGTCCATGGGCGTCTGGGATCCTCCTGCTCATGGTTTTGCTGTCGTAAACCGCACTGCAGTGACCGTTCTTGGCTTCTCTCAGACACGTGCGGGGGCTCTCAGGGCTACGCCGCGTGGAGGACAGGGAGGGTCGCGGTCTGAGCACTTCCCCGGTCCCAGATTTCCCTGAAACAGCTTGCCCAAGTGGCCCCAACGTGCACCCCCCACTCCGTGCTCACTCTTACTGCCCTAGGTGCTCTAGCCAGAGGTTCTAACACTCCTCAGTCGGAGAGGCATCCGTCCCATCTCTTGGGTTTTAACCTGCATTTCCTCGAAGGTGTGCATAACGTCTTGTTTACTGGCTATTTAGCTGTCCTCCTTCGTGAACTTACCTAAGTGGTTTGACATTCCTATACGTAAATATATATGTAATTCATACATATAAATTATATACGTATAACTTGTACATTATTAGGATTAGTATTTTGGACACTAACCCTTGGTCAGTTAATGCTTTTACAAATACTTTCTTCCAGTGGATGAAATTTTATCATTCTTCTATGAGGTCTTCTGCTGCACAAAAATTTTTGCAGTTGAAATTCCTCGATTGTTTTCTTTACGACCTGTCTTTCTGCTTTAAAAAATCTTTCCTTATTCCCAAGACCTCTCTGATGTCTCTTCTTGCCCACGGCCTGGCAGAAGACCCCACAGTGAACTGGAGTGGCATCAAAGACAGAACGGTCTGACCCCACGTGGTGCTACTTACCCCATGGCTCCTGTGGCACAGCCTGACCGGACCAGCCCCAAAGCAGCACAGGCGAGCCAGTGACCCGTTAAGAGGCCTATGTGAAAGCTCTGCCTGGGGCACTTGACATCAGGAGGCAAGTGACCAAACCCAGCAAAACCTCTCTTCTGGCAAGAGAACATCCAGCAGCGGGTTAGCTGCTCTCTGAGCATTTCCCACTCTTTCTCCACAGCCTACTTCAGCCTCAGGGACATGAAGGGCAGTACTGACCAGTGCCTTTTGCGGCTCGGGGTGGTCAGGTGATCCGGTTCTGATTTACTGATATAAACAGAAGCCTGCTAAGCAGAGTGTCTGGGAAAGCTATAGTTCTCCTGATAAAAAGGGACAAACACGTCCTCTGTCTTTCACCCAGAGTTCGTTCCCCATCTTCCTTCTTTGAAAGCAGAGGCAGTGCCAGGAGCAGCGGCAGCCATGTTGCAAGCGTAAGACAAGGCTGAGATCCGAGGCCAACACACCAGGGATGATGGAATGGAAAGAGAGTAAGCTGACGACCTGCCCGGCAGCTGAAGCAGGGTCTACAACTGCTTACCTTTAGCCATTTTGTTCTGCGAGAAAAACGAAAGCTCTCTGTTTAAGCCAGTGCAACTGAGTTCTCCGTTACACGCAGCCCAAAGCATCCCAAACGGATACGATCGCTGTCAGTAAGAGAGTCTCTGGAAGAGGGGGCGAACTGGTGGAGCGGCTGCTGGCTGCCAGGGCAAACGCCAGACAGCAGATCTAACGTGGGAAACAGTGCTATGTGTCTCCAAGAAGCACTGAGGTTCCTCTCTTCCTCGCCTGCCTCTGGGGCCAGAGAGATCCAGACTTCCATCCCAGCTCCACCACCTACTGGCTGTGCAGCCTTAAGCAAGATACTCACCCTCTCTAAGCCTCAGTGTCCTTGTCTGAAAAACAGGAATCGTAGTAGTTCCTCTGTCTCACAGGACTGTTATAGGAACTGAGTAAGACCGGGCTCAGAACCCACATAGTGGAAAGCATGAGGCAAACCCAGTACGGTCAGGGATGACGAGCAATCTTTAACAGAGGTAACGTGGGCATTTTCCTATGAGAGGCAACTGCAGGGAGTGATTAACACCTCACCTTGGGAGCCAGCCTGCCTGGGTTTTTGCAGCTCCTCGCTCGGCAAACTTCTGCCACTCCCTCACTGCTCCTTGCTCTGAGTGTCATTTTGCTGAGTTCAATGACACAAAAGGCAAAGGAGAACTTTCGTGTGCTCTCACAACCAAACCCACTCTCCTTCCCTTCCTTCTTCCCTTACAAATGCACTGTACGAATAAACTGTTCCTGGGACTCTACCACCACCACATACCTCATCGATCCCATTCACCTTTATGGAACTTTGCAACTACAATCCCTCCCTCTCCTGTATCAAGTTTTCTTTCTAGTAGATCATGCCTATGGGCAATAAAAAGAATATATTAATATTTCCTGTCTTAAAAAAGAAACACAACTCTCCAAGCATCTCCCAATTCCTCTGCACCCCTTCACAGGAAAACTCCTCAAAAAAGCTGTTAACACTCAGTATCTTGGCTTCCTCTCCTGCCTCTAAATGCACTCGATCAAACTTTTGCCCTGACCGCGCCACTATAATGGCTCTTGCCAAGGTCATCAGTGACGATCCTGTCATTAAATCCAATGGTCAATCCTCAGGCCTCACCTTGCCTGCTCCATGAGCAGCATCTGACAGTTGATGTCACCCTTCTTAAAATCCCACCTTGGGGCGCCTGGGTGGCTTAGTCGGTTAAGCGTCTGACTTTCGCTTAGGTCATGATCTCGTGGTTTGTGGGTTCGAGCCCCGCGTGGGGCTCTGTGCTGACTGCCAGCTCAGAGCCTGGAGCCTGTTTCAGAGTCTGTGATTCCCTCTCTCTCTGACCCTCCCCTGCTCACGCTGTCTCTCTCTCTCTCTCCTAGAAATAAATAAAACATTAAAAAAAAAAAAAATCCCACCTTACTGGTGGCTCCTCCTTTTCCTCTACTGGCTCCTTCTCCTCTGCCCCCTGTGCTTTTATAGGTTAGACCTGCGCTAATGTGTGAAGCCCTCCCCTTCCAACCCCTGCATCTTTCCCAGGCATTCCCCCAATTGATCTCTTGAATGTCTAGCTCGGTCTTGGCATCTGCTTCCCAGAGGACCAGAACCAAGAGAACCAGGATCACCCTGGTCCAAATACAAAAAGCTCTAGTTCCGATATTGTCGAAAGCTTCCAACTGGTCTCCTTGCTTCTAGCCTTGTCTCCTCTTTTCCAAGCCAGCTGATTCTCCATGTGGAAGTCAGGGGGATCCTTTTAAAACCAGCCTCATCATGGCAGCCCTTGGCTCAAAATCCTCTAGTGACATTTCATTCATCGCACTTAGGACAAAATCCAAAGTCTTCGCCACTTATGAGATTCCGTGGCCTGGCATCCTGCTACCTTCCAAAGTCATCTTCTGTCACTCTTCGCCCGCCTGGCTCGCTCCAGCCACTTGGTCTGTACGATTTCTTGCCAAGCATCCTCTGGTCAAAGGCCTGATTGCTATTCCCTGGGCAGTGTCCTTGCCACCGACCGTCTCAGGCTCACTTCGTCACTTTACTCAGAGCTCTGCTCCAGCTCACCTTCCCAGCGAGGCCTCCCCTAACCAGGCTATCCAAGGCGGCACTCCCCTTGCTCCAGCGGTTCTCAACTGAGGGTGAGGTTGCCCCTTGCGGACACTGGACAACGTGTAGAGACGCGTCTGGTCATCACACTGAGGGGTTCTACTAGCATCTAGCAGGGAGCGGTCAGAGAGGCAGCTGAAGAGCCTACAACGCACAGACGGTCCTCTAAGCAAAGAATGACCCAGCCTGAAACGTCAACAGGGCCAAGGCTGAGAAGTCCTGCCCTCTCCCCTTACTGCGGTATTTTTTGCACATCATTTGTCCTGACAGGGAGAGCGTATTGCATAGTTCACGGTCTGGCCCACTAGAACGAGAACTTCATAAGGGCTTTCTTATTTCCTACTGGCTCCCAAGCTCTTAGAGCAATGCCTGGAAGATGGCAGGAGGCCAAAGACATTTGTTGCATAAAGTAAGAATCAAAAGAAATAATAAATAACACCTTTTAAAGCTTCTATTTTGCGTTAAGACTGTCCTCACCATTTTACAAACATCAGCTCATTTACGCCTCGCAGCAACTCCATGAGGTGCACACAACCACACTCTGCGTTTATAGGTAAGGAGGCTCGACGAGCTTGCACAACTTGTCTACGCCGAGTAAGTGTTCGCAGGAAGCCAAGACTCAACTGCAAGCCCACCAGGCTCCACGACCCTGCTGGTCATCCCACACCCCATGACCCTGCCATCTACTCTGGCCAAATTAAATGTCCTCACTTCTTTTTCTTATCCCAGACTCAAGATTCCCAAAATGGTCCCAGAATAATATTAGATCAAATCTGAACTCCTGTCTGGGAGGCCTCCATGAACTGGTCTGATCTTATCCACCATGCTATCTCTAGCCACCCTGTGCACTCTGTCCCCAGCTGCTCCTTAACTGTCCCCAATACCTATAGTTCAGGGACCTCAGAGCTCAAATGGTATATATTTGTCCTGGACACGGAGAGGTGGCTACATGATATCACAGGCCCGGCCAGCATGTGAGACACAACATCTGGGGCGCTGCGCTCTCCTTCACACTCGACATGTCTGTCACTCGTGCCCCTACTCTACTCATTCTTCTTCCTAAATCTAAAATGCCTTTCCCTGTCCTCCAAAGAGGTAAAATTCTACACTTCCTTCAAGCCCCCCTTACGAGATGCCTCCATCCCATGTTCATTCCACTCCACTGTCCTTTTTCTCTTATTATGAATTACTCCACCCTATCTCATATACATAACCCAGAGTGCATTTACGTATTCTACTACTAAACCCATACATTTGCATATACTATCACTTTCCAGTTGTTTCTTTTGAGATTGAGAGACAGAACGAGAGCAGACGAAGGGCAGAGGGAGAGGGAGAGAGAGAGAATCCGAAGCAGGTTCTCTGCTCCGCACGAAGCCCAACACAAGGCTCGATCCCACAACCCTGGAATCACGACCTGAGCCAAAATCAGGAGTCGAACACTCAACTGACTGAGTGGCCCAGGCGCCCCTCTTTTGTTTCTTAGACGAACCATCTTGTCTCCTGGCAGAGAAGGGAGAGCTGCCAGTAAAGGAAAATGCCTTGGTTTCTAATGCTTCGGCCTCTTTCTTCCCAGGCCTTACAAGAGCACAGGATGCCCAGCAGGCTCTTAGCAGCTAGTCATCAAATGAATAAAATTAACACGAGCTTGCTGTTTGACACACTACATTTCAGGTGTTCCTGGGGCTACCGAGAGGAGACGTGAAATCCGAGGGAGGGTGAGCGCAGCATAATCAGCACGTAACTAATCGCTGCCATCATGCCGGCCGGGAGCAGGCCAGGCTGCCTGCGGTGCAGGAAGAGCAAAAGGAAGAGCTTGAGAGGATGCCATGTCTTATGGGGGGACAGAGGGAAGAAGTTGGTAGAAGCAGATTAAAATGATGTTCAGACAGCTAAGGAAAAAGCCGGCATAGTTATTACAGCAAGAAAAATTTTAAAGAGGAATAGTTTAAAATGCAGCAAGTGGGGCACCGGGGGTGGCTCAGTGGGTTAAACATCTGACTCTTAATTTCAGCTCAGGCCATCATCTCACGGTGCGTGGGTTTGAGCCCCGCATCGGACTTTGCACTGACGGTGCGGAGCCTGCTTGGGATTCTCTCTCTCCCTCTCTCCCTGCCCCTCCCCAACTTGTGCTCTCTCTCTCAAAATAAATAAAACTTTGAGTAGCCAGACTGAGGGACAGCGAGAGACAGAAATGGCACACTGGCTTGCTGAAGAGCCCAGGGTGCCTCATGCTGTCTGCCGGAGATATTTAGCACAAAACGTGCAGCCTTATCAGCCAGCAGTTCACGTTAGTGACCCAGGAAGGCCTAACCTTGTTTGCCTTCTACCACAGACCCACTAGCTCAATCGTTTATTACGCTTGAGGCTGGATGCAATTACTTGGAAATCTTTTGAGTGATTCAATGTCATTAAAATTCTATCATGGAAATGTGACATTATGAAGGATTGCAAAGCGATTATAGAAATATAGGGAAGCTCTGATGCGAACCACTCACATCTGAGTCGCTCCCAATTCTCGTACATTCATCATGAACTCGCTCAGTTCACTGGCATTACAAATTAAAATTTTATCTAGTAACAACGAGAGAGAGGAAGTGGACAGGAAAGCACACCAAAGTGCTGACAGGACACTTTCAGATAAAGAAAGAGAAGTGTGGCAGGCTAGATGCCCCCCCATACCTGATGAAACAAACAAAAAATTGCCATCTTTTCCAAGCCCCAAATCCACCAGCATCTACCAGAAAAAGGAAACAAACTTATTACAAAAGTGCTGAGAAGAGTAAGCCAAAGAAAGAGATTGCTCTGCCTGTGCTCCCTACAAGTAGTAAGCAGGAAAGAGAGTGTGGAACCCAGAGAATCCTTACCTACACCCTCCAATTTTGAGAAGCCAATAGAAGGAGCAGGTGAGCAACCCTCAAAAAACCAAAGAGCAAAGTTCCTGAGGGCAGAAGCCCATGTGCACCCCACGTGCCAGGAGTGGCAGGGCAGGCTACCAGCCACGCCCCCTCGGGGGAGTGGGGGTCACTGGGCCGTGCTGGGGACGCCAGGACAAGCCACCCCAAAATACGGCACTTTGGCACACTCAACATTTCAAATGGCAGGAATCTGAGAAACATCAGGTACAAGGACATTCTGACATCCCCTTGAAGCAGGGCCTAAGGCCCTCGTGGAAGGTGCCCTCACCACATCTGGAGGAAAAGAACATCCCATTTCGAGGACAGAAGGACCCCAAGAGGAATGTGCACGAACAAGCCTCGCTGTTTACTACACTTGTTCAGGCCCCTCTCGTGCTAGCACGGTTCCCCGCAAACTTCTACTCCAGCACAGCACGGCCAAACCTAGCGCCAAACGCTCAGAACTTCTTCAGGTCTTCATTCTTCTTTTTTTTAAAAAAAAAAAAGAAAGGGAGAGAGAGCATGAGAGAGAGGGAGGGTGAGAGACCATCTTAAGCAGGCTCCAGGCTCAGCACGAAACCCAACGCAGGGCTCAATCCCATGACCCTGGGATCATGACCTGGGCCGAAATAATCAAGTCAGATGCTCAGTTGACTGAGCCACCCAGGCGCCCATGGGTCTTTTCTTTATCAAGGCTCCGGTGTCCTCAAAACTTAGAGCAAACAAATCTGTACGCTTTTCTCTCATTAATCTCTCTTGTTACAGAGACCCAACTATGAATGAAAAAGGGTAGGAAGATCTTTCTCCTCCACTACAGTCACTGTCAGGGGACGACACGGAGCCCAGGGTTGGGGGGCAGGTCTCCAGGGACAGGGCTTTAATAGAGGCTGGGGAAACGAACAGAGGCTGGCCCTCCCAGAAGGCGCTCACTCAGCATTAGCTCTCTGCCTCATCAGGCCGGAACAAAATGGAGAGAAAGCAACCCAGCATCTGGAAAGGGGACGACAACGACAAAGAGAATCCACTTACACTGTATCTGAGCAAAGAAAAGGTACGAAGAGCATCAGTGCCGACATATGCTGAGCACGGGTGGGATGAAAAGTGTCGCAGAAACTATGCAAATGTATTACAACAAATGGAAGGAGAGACAGAAAGGAAGGGTCCTAAGAGAGAAAACACCTCAGAAACCCAGTCTAGGAGAAAACATAGTCCGAGAAGGGCTTCTCCGCAACTGTCTCAGCTACAGATGCTTCAACTGAAATAAGATTCCAATAAATCAAGAGCTCAAAGACCAGACAATACATCAACAAAATAAGGCAAAAAGATTGCAGAGCTATGGAAACAGATTGAGAGCCCAATGACCCCATACGGTGCTAATAAACCAATCAGAGCGGTAAAGCACAGAACAGACAGGACCAGAAGTGAATAAGGCACAGAGTAAAGGTCTAAGATTATCTCAGCGGATGCAGGACAAAAGAGAAAAGCATCATCTCACACGCTCAAAAGATGTGTAACAGGGGCGCCCGGGTGGCTTAGTCAGCCAGGCATCCAACTCTTGATTTCAGCTCAGGTCACGGTCTCACAGTCATGGGATTGAGCCTCTCTTCAGTTCCACGCGGAGTGTGAAGCCTGCTTGGGATTCTCTCTCCCTCTCTCTGCCCCTCCCCTGCACGCATGCTCATGCGCGCTCGCTCTCTCTCTCTCTCTCTCTCTCAAAATAAATAGTAGGGGGACCTGGGCGGCTCATCTGGTTGAGCATCTGACTTCAGCTCAGGTCCTGATCTCACAGTTTGTGAGTCTGAGCCCCACACTGGGCTTGCTGCTGTCAGTGCAGAGCCTGCTTTGGATCCTCTGTCCCCCCCCACATTCTCTCAAAAATGAATAAACTTAAAAAAAAAAAAAGATCCTTAATAAATAAATAAAGATTTAAAAATAAATGTAATATATGTGAAAAGCAAAGATCATAAAACAAAGAATAACTAGTTTCCTGAACTAGGAAATCAGAGCAAGGGACAGAGAAAATACTCAGAAATACAAATCGAAACATCTCTTCTGAGCTGGAGGAAGGAGTAAATCTGGCCTCCATTCTCTCCAAAGCCATGCTTACCACCAGAAGGGCAACAGAGTAGACCTGTCAGGAAAGATCTGAGAGAACGAGCGTGGCCCGAGAACAGGACACCCAGTCATGGGCTTTTTCAGATTCTCGAACATGATGGAGTTAAAACAAAACAAAACAAAACAAAACAAAAACAGAACACCCTTGAGCGCTTGCAATACAAACCGCTCAGCAGGAAATTCTGCCTCCAGCCCCTGTGGACAGACTAGCCTAGCGGGAAGCACCAAACCCTCTGAAATGCAGAGCCCATACTGCAGCGGAGGGAATCAGGCACAGAATGGAAAATGCACTCTCATGACCGGGAAAAATAAAACTAATAGAGCAAGGGCTGGAGTGTAGGTGTGAGGTAACAGAAGAGACACGGATGCATCTCTCTCTCTGTCCCCAGTTCCCAGCACAGAACTCCTAAAACTCCTGTAACTTCCTATGTGGTAAGAAGACTAGGTGGCATCTCTTGTTCTAATATTTGGTCTCTGACCTGTCTGTGAAATAGGGCTTCCGAAACCCTTTGAAATTCCTAAGTGAGAAGAGCACCAGGAGCGTCTTTTGTTCTAATGAGGCAGGTGGGCTCCTGGATGGGGACTGGTCCCCAGAAAGACCAAGCCATGACTAGAAGCTTGGAGTTTTCAGCCCCCACCACCCCCTGCTTCTTCAGAGAGGGGAGAGGAGCTGGAAATGGAGGTAATGATTGCTCACATCCACATGAAGGAACCTCCATAAAATCCCACTACAGGGTTCAGAGAGATTCCAGGTGAGCTAACACATCCTTTCCAGGAAGGTGACGCACCCTAACTCCAAGGGGACAGAAGCTCCTACCCTGGGGACCCTCCGAGACCTCACCCTATTCATCTCTTCATCTGGCTATTCATCTATATGCTTTATCAAGTCCTTTAATAAACTAGTAAACGTCTCCATGAGCTCTGTGAGCTGCTCTGGCAAATTAATTGACCCCAAGGAGGGGGTTATTGGAACCTAGGCTTGTGACTGAAGTGGGGCCGGGGGGCAGGGAGGCAATCTTGTGGGGCCTGGGCCTTAACTCGCGGGATCTGATGCTATCTCTGGGTAGGTAATGTTGAAACTGAGTTAACTGTAAGACACCCACTTGGTGTCACAGAATTGCTTGCTGGGGGCAGGGGTGGTAAGCCTCCGCACATTTGTGTCAGAAGTGATCTGTGTGAGCAGTAAGGAAGACGTGCAGGGGAAAAACACAGGAAGGAAGGACCAGGTTTTTCCCACCACAGAATGCAGGCAAAACTGAGTTTTTCCTAAACAATAGAAATGGGTAAAAATTTAAGTACTAACTGCCTCACCTTTCATAGCAGGAAATCAATATTTTAATTAAGCATGTACAAAACTAAATGTCTTTTTAATTTTTTTAATGTTTATTTTTGAGAGAGAGAGAGAGCGCGATCGAGCAAGATAGGGGTTAGAGAGGAAGACACAGAATCTGAAGCAGGGTCCAGGTTCCGAGCTGTCAGCCCAGAGCCCACGTGGGGCTTGAATTCACAGACCATGAGATCACGACCCGAGCAGAAGTCAAACACTTAGCCAACTGAGCCACTCCGGTGCCCCTGTTTTCTTGTTTTAAAAACAGTAATATGCATGACATTGCCTATTGTCTTGAAATTATCTTTGTTTAGCTAGTTATCCATCCATTCATCCATCCTTTTAACTAGGTATCGGAAAAGAAAGATGTCTAGAATAATGGCCACCAACAATTAACATCAATTGTTTCTGAGAAGTGGGATATTGTGGGAATAATTAATAGTGGTTAGAAATCTTTAGGAAGGGGGCACCTGGGTGATTCTGTCAGTGAAGCATCTGACTCCTGGTTTCAGTTCAGGTCATGATCTCATCATGCGTGAGTTAAAGCCCGTCAGGCTCTGCACTGACAGTGGGGAACCTGCTTGGGATTCCCTCTCCCCCTCTCTCTCTGCCTCTCCTGTGTGCTCTCAAAATAAATAAATAAACTTAAAAAAAAAAAAAAAAGAAAGAAAGAAATCTTTAAGAAGTATACTTATAAGTGATTTTTGTGTTTATTTTTTAGTTTCCTATACATTCTGTATTTTTAAATGTATCCATATATTTTTATTTAAAAAAAATTTTTTTTCCCCAAAATTTCTTTAATGTTTTATTTATTTCTAGGAGAGAGAGAGAGAGACAGCATGAGCAGGGGAGGGTCAGAGAGAGAGGGGGTCACAGACTCTGAAACAGGCTCCAGGCTCTGAGCTGGCAGTCAGCACAGAGCCCGACGCGGGGCTCGAACCCACGAACCGCGAGATCATGACCTGAGCGAAAGTCAGACGCTTAACCGACTAAGCCACCCAGGCGCCCCTAAAAAAATTTTTTTTAACATTTATTTATTTTTGAGAGACAGGGAGACAGAGCATGAGCAGGGGAGCAGCAGAGAGACAGGGAGACACAGAATCCGAAGCAGGCTCTAGGCTCCGAGCTATCAGCAGAGCCCAAGGTGGGGCTTGAACCCACGAACCGTGAGACGTGACCTGAGCCAAAGTCAGACGCTCAACCGGCTGAGCCACTCAGGAGCCCCAATCCATATATTTTAAAAACACTGAATACTTCTGGTCATAAAGGGTAAATAGAGAACAGCTGAGATGACAAAGAACAGGATTAAGAAAAACTGGTACAGAGAGTATCAAACTTCTTTAAAGGCAAAAAAAAAAAAAAAAAAGCAAGAGCAGAAATTAGCAGCGAGAGAAAATGCGGACTGAGAAGCAAGGGGCCTTGAAACTCAGGTTAGCATGCACCAACTTCACTAATACATCTCATCTAAGTGACAGTAACTCCCAAATTCATACCTCCATCCCAGATCTCTCCATGAACTCCACACTCCTATCCCTTCACTTATTCAACATCTCTAAATGAAGACCTGAAAAGTATTTCAAACGTAATGTGTCTAAAACCAAAACCAAATTCTTGACTTTTCCCTCCACACATGCTCCTCTCTCAGCCTTCCCTATTTCACTGAACTCCACTCATGTTGGCTTGGGGCGCCTGGGTGGCTCAGTCAGGTGAGCGTCCAACTCTTGATTTCAGCTCAGGTCATGATCCCTGAGGGTCACAGGATCCCTAGGGTCATGAGATCGAGTCCTGCACTGGGCTCCACGTTGAGCATGGTGCCTACTTAAGATTCTCTATCAGGGCATGTGGGCGGCTCAGTCAGTTGAGCACCCGACTTGCGCTCAGGTCACGATCTCACGGTTTGTGAGTTCAAACCTCGCATCGGGCTCTGTGCCGACAGCTAGAGGCCTGGAGCCTGCTTTGGATTCTGTGTCTCCCTCTCTCTCTCAAAAATAAATAAACACACACACACAAAACGATTCTCTTTCTCTCTCCCTCTGGCCCTCTCCCCTGCTCACTCTCTCTAAGATAAAATTAAAAACAAAAAAACTGATGTTGGCTTAACTATACCTGTCCCTGTTGGGTCACCTCCCTGGATCATGAAGTCTTTGATGATTCTGTGGAATTTGGTGCCATTGTAGTAACCGCGACGTGCCAACTCTGCAAAATTCTTACAGGTCTTTGGAGCATGCTTCCAGTACAACTCCAGCACAATGATTCCCATGCTGCAGAGGACAGGACAGCAGAGTTCTAGTCAAGCACAAGGTCACAGTGGACAGGAATATGATAGGACTGATTCGAGACTCTTTATTTTCAAGCTCATATAAGTCATGAGATTGTAATAAACATCAGATTTCAGGCTCAGCAAAGGAAAACATCGCAACGTAAATGACATAAACACAGGTATCTTCTTTGTGTAAAACACATAGGAACTTGTATGTGCAAAACACACAGAAACAAAGTAACTGTGGACAACTAAAAATTCAAACTGGCCTTATGAATTAAAAAATCGCTGATCATGGGAGACCAGTATAACCAATCTTTAATTTGAAAAAAAAAAATTACCCCTAATTTGTAATTTTTTAAAAGAAGGACATCATTATTATTATAAAGAATTTGTATTTATTTATACATGCATTTCTGGGTTGGGGTAGAAACTGGGCAAATGGGAAACAGGAAGGTTTTTAATGAGTGTTTTTTTTTTAACTTTTGTATTTTTGAGCCATGTAACTATATTACCTATTTGTAAAAGTTTTAATGGAAAAAAAAGGTACAGTTTGTGTGTATTTAGAAGAGGGTGTAACAAATGCAAAACCTGCTTACTTCACATCTCTATACCTATCAAAATGGGACGAGTGCTTCCCCTCTCCTTCCCTTTCCCCTCCCCCCACCACCCAAGTACTGATCAGGAAAAAAGTAAGACTTACACAGGTGCCTTCCCCTCCCCTCTACTCACTCCATCACTCACCTACATCTTAAGCTTCAAGAATGTGAAAATTGAGGCAACTATGTATATCCTGGATAGCCAGTGCGAAGCACAGCAAAAGCACTCTATAAATATGTATATGGTAGATGCTAGAACATAGCTCTCTACAAAAAGCCTTTCTACCAGGAATTCATCCTTCACCCTACTAACATTCAACAGTGATTGACACCTACTCTGTGCAAGGCATGGTTCTAGGTGTTTTCCCCCTCACGGAACTTACATTCTGGTGCGTATTTTTTAAATACAGGGAATACCTTTTTGGAATGGCAATCAGGAAATACCTGTACAATTCTGAAATCTACATACCCTTTGACAGCAATTTCAACTTCTAAGTATTCTATAGCAAAACGCACAAGCATGCTTAAGAATACTATATATGTAAGGATATTCATGCCAGTTTCTGTCATAACAAAAAACAAGAGGCAACTTAAGTATCCTTCAAAGAAGTGACTAAAGCACAAAATATCCATACTATGGGAAGCTGTATTAGCAAGTGAAACAAAAGCAAATTACAGGAAAAAAACCTATATACAGCATGACCATGTGATCTTGTTTTTGCTAAGAAACAGAACATATAAGAGAGATGTTTATATATTCAGAGAGAAAGAGGTGGAAGGTCATCCAACAAACTACTGTTTTTACAGGAAGTGGTGGCTTTCACCTGCTCTATACACTGTTACACTGCTTGGATTTAATTTTTGATTGATTTTGTAACTGATAAAAACACTGACAGGTGAATTCAGAAATTACTTTCAAGTTGGGGCCTTTAAAGAAGTAGAATTTTGGTGGTGGGGAAGATGACCAAGGAGCAAAAGCAGCATCTGAAAGCTGTGATCTGGGGGAAAACAGCACAGGCAGAAAATAGAAAAAAGAGACCTGGACCTAGGCTACTGATGGGAATGGCTGAAGATGTAGCCAGAGAGGGAAGACAAAGGCCAGGTAAAAAGAAAATAATCTTGAATGTCAGACTACCATGCTTTCATTTTATACTGTTGTAGAATTCAGAAGTTCCTTACGTTATTTGTCCTACTTTCTTAAGATCACTTTGGACTTTTTCCAAAGAGGAAATGGAATGAACGGAGCTAAAGAACCTAGCTTGTGAAGCAGACTGACCAGGCTCCAAATAAGGTTTCCCTACTTACCTGCTATATGGGTTTGGTCAAATCATTTAATCTGTAAATTCTGGCATTTCTCGTGCTAAAACTGGAGAGAAGGTGGACACCCATGTGGGTAGTAAGTGGATTAAACTAGATGAGATGCTATAGGTCAAAAGCATGGCACTCGCCGATTAGTGCCCAACTATATATATCACTCTTCGATAGTGGGGAAAATGTGTTTCTTCCTGTACCCTTCTAACAATTTGTTAATGCATCCGAACTGCACAACGTTAGCAGTTACTGTAACCGCTGTATAAACAAGTCCCACCTAAATGACAGTAACTCTCAAATTCAAAGGCGGCGGGTGTCTTAGGCACCTCTATCCTGATTCCAGCTCCAACGTCGCTGGCTTGTAGACTCATCAGACGCTAGCTGAATGAACGAACGGAATGAGCGACCAAGTGGGAGAAGGGCAACCAGGCCGCTGTCGCTGAGGTCTCCCGGCGAGCCGATGCCGGGCTCGGACGCGGGCGGTGGCGGTCCCCACTCAGCGCCCAGGCTGCCCTCCCGCCGCCGCTCTACGCTCGTCCACGTGGAGGCCGGCCTCCCGGGGGAAAGCACCCGGAACCCAGCCCCGCGGCAAAGCCCGGGCTCCGCGTCGCCTCCGCCAGGCCAGCCCCAGAGGCCCGTCCCCTCTCACCTGGTCTCCAAGTACACGTTGGGCGGCTGCCAGGAGTCGGGGGGGATCGCCGCCATGGCGCAGCGCGCGCAATCCAGGAGCAACCGCTACTTCCGGTGTCGATTCTTGGGGACCCGCCGCCTGCACACACTTCCGGTCCTCGCCGTTCAACCCTTGCTATGGCAGGACCGGGGGCGTGGAGACGAGGAAGAAGGACCCCATTTCCAAGGTGGAGACACCGGGATGTGAAGCGAAGACAGGATAACCGCAGAGGCGGAGAAAAGCGCAAGCTCCATTGTACGGATGGTCTCCGGATGTAGAGAGTGCGACACTCTCCTCTCGCTCTGATTGGTTCGTTTAGGCGTGGAAGGCGGGGAGAACCAGCAAATCTGCACTCCGATTGGAGTTACGTCCTAATTTTCCATGGGAAGAAGTTCCTAGTTCCACAATCGGGCTGGGACTTGAAAGGGAGTAGAATGAAAGGAATAGAAATGAGAGGTATCTGCGCTAGGTAAGACTTTGTACAATTGACATAGCACTTACACTTTATTCCTAGCTACTCCACAAAGCAATCATGTAAAGTAGGTATTATTGTTCCCATTTTTCAGATGTGAAAACTGAGACCCAGCAGTTAAATGACTTGTTCATTGGTCTCTAGCCATACAGCAAGCCTGAGCCTTCAGACTCCAAAAGCAGAGTCTGGAAGAGTGGAAGGGAAAGGACCAGGGGAAAAAATGAGAAAGAAAGAAAGGGAAAGACAGGAGTATGAAGATCAAAGAGATGAAAGCTAAAGCAAGGCTTAGAGTGACAGGCTGGAATAGATGGGATACAACGTTGTTAGGAAGGTTTGTTCAGGGCCAAAGAGAAGCAACGCAGAGGCCCTGCAAGGTTTGGAGGGAAGAAAAAGAAATGGGGTAAGTAAATGTTGTAGATGCTTTGCACACTGGTTAATAATGATGGCTACAGGGTGCCTGGGTGGCTCAGTCAGTTAAGTGTCTGACTTCTGCTCAGGTCATGATCTCATGGTTCATGAGTTCCAGCCAGTCCGCTCTGTGCTGACAGCTCAGAGCCTAGAGGCTGCTTGGGATTCTGTCTCTCCCTCTCTCTCTGACCCTCCCCTGCTTGTGCTCTGTCTCTCAAAAGTAAAAAAATGTTTTAAAAGTTTTAAAAATTAAAAAAAAAAAACGATGGCTAAATGAATTCTTTACTTAGGCATCTAAGTACTATTATGTACTTTCACATTGTTAAAATCAAACACAAATGGAGACCAGACTTGAAAATTTCCTGAGCAGGCAAAACAGTTTAGTCATATAGACAACCTTTAATTTAGCTTGTTCTGTAAAATAAGTGAAACTTAACTTGGGCCACTTCTTGTCAATGCCTCTGAAAATCAAAAGCAAAACTCAAACTGTTCTCAAAATTGATATGAAGTAACTACTCGTTTTTAAACTTGTTAAAATATTTAAAAATATTTTGCACTCTCAGTGCTGAGCCAGATGCGGGGCTCGATCTCACAAACCGAAATCAAGAGCCAGACGCTTCGGGGCCCCTGGGTGGCTCAGTTAGTTAAGTTGGACTTCAGCTCAGGTCATGACCTCGAGGTTTGTGAGTTTGAGCCCCATCAGGCTCTGAGCTGACAGCTCTGAGCCTGGAGCCTTCGGATTCTGTGTCTCCCTCTCTCTCTGCTTCTCCCCTGTTCACCCTCTGTCTCTCTCAAAAATAAATAAACATTTAAAAAAAAAGTCAGACGCTTAACTGACTGAGCCACCCAGGTACCCCATGAAGTAACTACTTTGAACCCATCCCTATCGCTAGGAAAATTCTAATGTTATAATTAATCTGAAGAGTAAAAAGCCACGCTCCCTCCTCACTATCTCCTGCTTCAAAACAATACACGTCTGAACCCCTTCCATGTTCAGATTGAGTGCTTCCAGTTTGCAAACTGTTTTTTGTGTATGATGAACTTTTACTAAGTACTCTTTCAGTGATCCAGGGGTTTTTAATTCTATTTCTAAACTTCTGACAACACTTAATCTTCCAAACCCAATGAGGTAGATGTTGCTGTACCCTTTTTAAGGAAACTGAGCCTTACAAAGATTAAGTGACTCGGTCAGTACCACAGCTGGGAGCATCTGCACTTAACTATAGTTCAACCCTAGCTCCCTTAATTGTCAGGTAGGAATAAGGGTATACAGTGTTGTGGAGATCAAACTAGGCAGTGAGCAGGCTGGGCCTCCTTGATTTCTGTGCCTTTCTCGCTGAGTACTGAGATTAGGGTATTCAGGTTTTTGTTGAATGAATAATGGGCAAAAAATGAAAATTTTAGGCTATGAGTGCTGGGCTAAGGTAAGGTATAATAAATTCTACACTTTGTGGTCTCGTGTTCATGTCCTCTTTATTACCCTTGAGCTGGACAGGAAAGTCTTTATCATTGGTCCATTCTGTCTATTGCTTTTTGAGTTGGGTTTCTCTGGACCCTTGGTAGTTCCATACTATCTATTTTGGGAGGCTTAGGGCACATTGAAGATGCATTGGAGTTTTACACAAGAATAAGTCAGTGTCTTACTGTCTCATTCCAAAATCCTTCCCCAAAAGACGCCATATTTGTTGGCCTTTTGTCCCCAAGAGAACATTGGGTGACTTCAGGGAGGAATTAATAAAGATTTCTGAGTATAACTAATAGTCCACGTTAAGTTACTCAGAGTATCTTGTATTTACTACTTCTATTCTGTTAAGCTTAATTTGTCTTCTGAATAAATGTGCTTTATTAAAAACAAAATTATAAACTCTTCCAGAAACATCATTTGGGGGGCTAGAAACCTGAAAATCATCCTCTTTCTCTCTCCTCCCTGTAAGTGATACATCATCAAGACTTGTCAATTCTTTTTTCCCCAAGATACCCAAATTGTATCCCTTCCTTCCCATTCCTGCTGCTGCTTCAAACCTGTTAAAGGATTATTTTAGAAGCCCCCTTGTGGGGTTCCCTGCCTTTTGGCTTTTCCCCACCAATGCATCCTGCACACACACCAGCCAAAGCTTTCCTTCCAGAATATATCTTGTAGTGTGTCACTTTGCTGAGAAATGTGAATCGATTTCCCTTTGCCTATTAAAATCCCTATGGCGCCTGGGTGGCTGAGTTGGTTAAGCTTGACTTTGGCTCAGGTCATGATCTCAGGGTTCATGGGATGAAGCCCCTCATCTGTGCTGTCAGCACAGAGCCTGCTTGGGATTCCCTCCCTCTCTCTCTCCCCCCCTTCCCTGTGTGCTCTCTCTCAAAATAAATAATAAATAAACAGTTAAAAATAATTTATAAAAACCAACTAAATTAAATAAAGTCCCAAACCACATGAACTGGGCTTCAACGCCCTTCACCCTGACTTCCCCAGCCTGATTTCCTACTATTTCATCCATGCCTCAAATGTGCCACCAACATTCCCACTTTCCAGGCCTTTGCTCAGGTCATTCGTCCCCTTTCCTTGTGATGCTTCCCAAACCTCGCTCGTGCCTGTGCCTTAACTTCTTCAGAAATCCTCTCTCCCCTTCCTGTCAGCAAGTAGATTCTTCCCCTTTCTCCCTTCTTGGTCTTTAGTCCTCTGCCACCTTTCATTCTTGTCTAGCTGCTTGTACACATTCTCTTTTCTCCAAGTAGATTTTTTTTTCACCATTTTTATTTATTTTTGAGAGAGAGACAGAGCATGAATGGGGGAGGCACAGAGAGAGAGGGAGACAGAATCTGAAGAAGGCTGCAGGCTCTGAGCTGTCAGCACAGAGCCTGACATGGGGCTCAAACTCACGAACCATGAGATCATGACCTGAGCCAAGTTGGACCCTTAACCGACTCTGAGCCACCTAGGTGCCCCTCCGGAGCCTTTCTACTACCTGGCAGCCTTTCTGATTTGTTGTACCTGGGAAATCTTCCTTGAGTGGATTCTCGTTCTTCCATTCCTTTAACTTGGACCACCAAAGTTCTTTTTCCCCTGAACTTTCCAAAGTTAATTTTTCCTCTTCCAATCTCGCCTTTGCCCATCCCACAGGATTTTTATGGCCATACCAGAACTCTGATCACATCACAACCCTGCTCAAAAACCTTCAGTGGCTCGCCACTGTTACTCCTATGTCTTATGCCTGAAATGTCCATCCTCAGCCTCCAGTGTCTGAATCCTTATAGCCACTTCCAAGATCACTCTCTCCCCAAACCTTTTCCTGGAGCACCTACCAGCCAACCAGCCACTAGGCATTAAAAAAGATAAAGATGGGTCCCAGACATTGTGCCTGGCCCCAAAGGGACTCACATGCTCGGAGAGACAGGCAAACACTACTACAAGATAGTGTAAGGAGTGTTGTAATAAAGCAGCACATGGTACTTCCTGACTTCTGGTTGCTCCAGAGCTGGATTTGGGTAGCCACAGGTCTCCCTGGGAATGATAACCTGAGATACGGAAAATGTTGAAGATCGCCAGAAGCCAGGAGAGAGTTCTCCTCTTTGTAGAGCTGGAACATTATAAAGAGCTTGGGAAGTCAGAGGGTATTTCTTGGGCTGCGCTGGTGCTGAGTGATGGGGATCAAAGGATCAAAGGATCGTCACACTTGATCCTGAGGGACCCCGTGAAGTGGCAGAATTAGATTTTGTATTTTGGAAGTGTCAGGCTGTGGTATTGGAGACTGGCAGGAGGGGCCACAAAGAAATGGACTCCCCGGAGTACTTTTTTTTCTTAAGTAAAAATTTAAATTCTGAATACATTCAGAAAAACAGACAGATCCCAAGTGGGATCATTCAATTAATTATTACAAAGTAAGACCCACCTGTGTAACCACCATCACATCAGGAAAAAATAGTTTCTAACTCCAGAGAAGCTCCTGCTACCATCCAGTACCCCTCCCTGCCACAAAGGTAACCATTTTCTAACTTCTAAATTCATAGACTGTCTTTCTCTGTGTTTGAAATTTACATAAATGAAGTCATAGTTTTTGTGTGTCTGGCTTCTTTTGCGTAACATTATGTTTGCGTGATATATCCATGCTGTTATAGGTAGTGACCATTATTTCATTTTTCAGAGCAATGTAGTATTCTGTCACAGAACTATACTACAATGCCTTTATACATTCTACTGTTAACGGGCATTTGGAATGTTTCCAGATTGTGTCTCTTACAAATAGTGCTGCTATGAATATTTTTGTATGTATTTTGGTGCACTTGTACATGAATTTTTTGGAGTATATACCTAGAAGTAGGATTGCTGGGCCATAGGTTATATGTATCTTACCATTTAGTAGTTAACACCAGCCTGTTTTCCAAAGTGGCTGTAGCAATTTACATCCCTACCAGCAGTGTGTAAGTTGTAAGTTGCTCCACTTCTTCACCAACACTTTGTATGAGTCTTTTAAATTGAAGTGATTTTGGAGCTTGTATAGTATCTCAGTAGTTGTTTCCCTAACAACTAATGATCAGTGAAGTTGAACACTTTTTCATATGTGTATTTGCCATTAGGTATCCTTTTTCATGGTATCATCTTTTTGTGTTCAGATCTTCTCCCCACTTTTTATTTGGCTGTCCAGTCCATCTTTTTCTTATTTGTGAAGTTCTTTATGTATCTTGGATACAAACTTTTTGTCAGTTTCTCTCATTCTACAGGTTGTCTTTTTGGTTCTCTTAATCGTACCTTGGGGCACATTGGCTCAGTGTGCCAATTCCTTTAAATGTCCAACCTGATTTCAGCTCAGGTCAGGATCTCATGGTCCCTGAGTCACGCTCTGTGCTGTTAACACAGAGCCTGCTTGAGATTCTGTCTCCCTCTCTTTCCGCCCCTCCCCCACTTGCACACACGCGCATGTTATCTGCCAGATACCTTGCACTGGAACTATGAGGCTTATCCCCAGATTAGGTGGCAGGCTCCCCAATTCCATCTCAGTCTGCCTTGGAGAGAGTCTGATTGAAAATGACCACTATGTCCTTCCAGGACAAATCAAAAGTTAGTATCAAACCCCGAACTCCTGACATGTAACAGTCCAAGGTCCCAGGAAAAATCTCTCAAGTCCTTCTGGACTTGGTGGACATCACTCACAAAGAAAGGAATTTGGACCCACATGGTGGTTCCTGCTGGATCAGCCATTTCCTGGAGGAGACACAGAATCGGAAGGGGTTTGTTAGGACTTGACACTGTGGGTGGTCCTGGATATGGGTCCCCCACCACCACCAGGTGAGGCCCATGGCCCAAATTAGTATCACTGCAGCCTGTCCTTTCTTTACGTGCCTCAGAATCGAGGTGCCAATGAAGGAGGGCGTGATGATTTAATTTACTTTTGAGACAGAGAAAGCATGAGGTGGGGAGGGGCAGAGAGAGAGGGAGACAGGAACCGAAGCAGGCTCCGTGCTGACAGCAGAGAGCCCCACATGGGGCTCGACCTCACAAGCCAACAGATCATGACCTGGGCCAAAGTCAGATGCTTAGCTAACTGAGGTACTCAGGTGCCCCAGTTTCTAATTTTAATGTGGTCCACTGAATCAATTTATCTTTTACAGAACATATCAGTTCTGACTAGCCACATTTAAGTACTCAATAGTCACTTGCACAGCAATGGTATTAGACAGAGCTGCTCTAAAGTTTTATTGTTTGGGGTTTTTTTCATATAGAATTACAGTGCACATAGAATTTATTTTGGTGTATGGTGTGAGGTTGGAGTTATTTTTTCCTATATGTATATACAACTGACCCAGAACCATTTATTGAAAGCATTATCCTTTCCCTACTCCTCAGTTGTACCTTTTTGTCACGAAGCAAGTGTGTGTGTGTGGGGGGGGGGTATGATTTTCATTTTGGTCTCTCTATTCTGCTCAATTGGCTTGTCCATTCCTGCATCAGTATCACACTGCCTTTGTAGTTAGCTTTATTAGTATGAACCCAGTAGCATTTTAAAGGTAGATCTCTAGCAGAAAGCAGTTAGGATCTTGGATCTTGGCACTAAGGACCGGGCAAAATAAGGAGCCCAGGTTCTAATCGTGACCTCACCACTCTTTGTGTAATCTTGAGCAAGTTAACCTTTCCATAAACCTCAGCTTGGTTGGTATGATGATAAATGTTGTGGGGCATCAGGGAGGAAGAATTTCTTCTGCATTTCAAGGCCCTTCCAGCTGGACAAAGAACCAGATTGACATGAGACAGATTAACAGGAGAAAATCAAATTTAGTATTATACATGTGGGGAATAAACACACACACACACACACACACACATGAAATTCCAAAGATAGCCAACATGAGACATCCTGAGCTGAGCTAAGCAGAGGGACAGGGGGTTGGGAATACAAAGGAGAGGAAGGCCCTGTTCTATTAGCAGGGAGATTAGAGGAGATGTCTGGAAAACACAGGTTGCCCTGTAAGTTTCTTAGGTAAAGAGGGATGGATCTCTGTTAATAGCTCTTTCTGGTATAGGCAGTTAGTTGAGTGGGTGGGTAGAGAGCTTTTCCTAAATCTGCTGGGTTTTTATTGCTCTTATTTCATATTCTTAAAGTAGGCTTTATGCCCGATGTGGGGCTTGTACTCACCACCTTGATATCAAGAGTTGCAAGCTTTACCAACTGAGACAGCCAGGTGTCCTTTGTTTGTAATTCACCATAATCATCATGCCAAAGTGTCCATCTTCGGGTGGCCTGCCCTTGGCCCCTACAGGGACTATTTATATGATATGGTTGTTGATTGGTTTCACAAACAGAAAGGGCAACGTCTGGCAGACAGTAAGCTCCAATAAATATTCGTGAGTGGGGTGTCTATTTATTTGAATGATTTGTTTGCTTGTCTTTCTCTTACACTAAGCTCCCAGAAGTAAGGGCCTGCCCTCCATTACCTATCTCTCCCGCCCCTTAATGCCTTAAACGCTGCCTGGCACGTAGTAGGGTGCTCCAATCAATAGTTGCTGGGGACAATCAGTTCAGCGGCTAAGTCCGTGTTAACGCGGGAAGAGCCTGACGCCAGGGGGAGCAGGAACCCGTGCCCTCCAGATCTCGCGGGAGGTCGCGCGCGCGCGACCAAGTCGCGGGTTCTGCTCCTGACGCAAGTGCGTGGCGTGAAGGAGCTACCCCAGCACGCGCGGCCTCGCCTGTGGCGTGGGAGCTGCTTCCGGGTCGCGCGCCCGGAAGCAGGAAGTTGGCGGCTCACCCTCCTCGCCCGGAGGTTGCAGTCCCCGAGGCGGGAGGAGCCCGAGGGGGCGCGGGCCTCGCATGTGAGTCACTGGGGCCCGAGGCCGGGAGGGGGGACGCCGCCCTGTGACACCCTCGCGCAGCCCTTTTCCTCCTGCCCCTGCGCGAACCTCTTCTCAGAGCCTCTGGGGTTTCGCAGACTGACAGCCCTGCCCGCAGCTCCCGCAGGGCCGACTGCCATCATCGAAAGTCTTTTCCTTGGCTCCTCGGAACAGAGCGAAGCGAGGTGGAGCCTGTTTGAACTTTCTTCGCAGGTGTCACAGCAGTGTGCAGAACACTGGTGCTAGCCAAGTCTAGGTCTCACTGCCCTTTTGACAGATTTCTAATTATTTGGTATATGGAGTAGATTCCCAGCCCCCCCTTCGAACCACCTTTTACTGTTATCATTGGAAGCTTGCCTTGTGTCCGTGGAAGTCCCGGTTCTTGCATATTCCGCACAGATTTACATGAATATCCGCACTAGCATAAAGACGGTGAGAAGGAAGGTGCCAAGCACAAAGCAGTTTATTAAAGGGCAGGACACTTTGAAGATGGAGTCGGTTGCCGACTGTCCCGAGGCTACAGGAGTTTTTTCGCTCCTGCTTGTGGGGAGAGATTTGACCCTACAAAGTTGCCGTCGAAACTCACTGGAAACTATCCAGGCGGCTTCCCCGACCAGGAGGGCAAACCGCAATGCAGATGCACTGTAATGAAGTCTAGGGTTACTCTGGGGCAGAAAAGTTAGAGGGAAGAGCGCGACCTCTGCACCTGCTGCTTTTGGTCTGACAGCCCTGGAAAGCTGGGAACCTCTTGCCCTCAGTTCTCTAAATGTAACCTGTAAGTTCATGGCCGTGTCTGCCTCCAGCTCATATCTCACCAAGTGTCTACTCTGTTATTTCCCCTTCCAGGACTTGGGGCTCTGTAATCTTTTATGTTGTGGGCCAAAATCAAGTTTCTGTAGCTGCTTCCTGCTGAACGGGCAGTGTTTTCATTAGAGTCCCAACCCTTGATATCTGTCTGGGCCGTCAGGAAGTGGGGTGAGGTTAAGGTGGAGTGGGGCTTCTGCCCCGGTTGCAGAAGGCTTGACAGCTCCAGTCCAGGGGCCATAGTAGTCCTGATGCTTCCTTGATAGGGGCTGATATCCTTGTTGCAGTAAGAGCTGAAGGTGGACTTGTCTACCACGAGAGGAGATGAGCTCAGTTATAAGATTAGGAAGACATGATCCAAAAAGCAAAAGAAGGATCGTGCAAAGGAAAGGTCCTATGAAGGGAAGTATCCATGACATAAGACCCCAGGACAGGGAAGTGGTGGATGTGCTGATAGGAGAAACTGGCTTGTGTTTGGAGTCTTTTGATACTTTGTTGAATAACCTGACCGATTGACCTAAAAACAACATTCTTCGTGGACTGACTGACATAAAAACAACATTCTTCGTGGACTAACGCACAGGTACCCCCTTGGGCAAAAGTGAGGCTACCTAATGCCCTTCGATTTTGGAGGACTAGCCCTGAGAGTAACAACCAGACAGGAGCTGAAGGAAAGCTTACCTATAAAGGAGGTTAAGGCAGAGTAGGTGGCCCCTGTGTCCAAAAGAAAATTAATTGTCCTACCTGCCAGTGAGTTGAGTTGGAGGCCTAAGGTTGCCAAGACTTACATAGTTTCTTGAATGGATTTGCCTGTTTCTTGAGAGAGTTGGGAAGGACAGTCCTTGTGATCCCTCTGGCCAGTCCTCAGGCTGCTCCCAGGAGGGACCCTAGCAAAAGGAGTGTCAGGACGTCCTGCTTGGACATGGATGTTTCAGTTATCATAGGGAGGGAAACTCTTTGAGTAACTCCTATGAGGGATACATCTGGAGCTAAGCAGGCCAAAGTATAAGTGTCCATCCATCCATCTGGAAGGGTCAGGTATGCTTGAGTTCCAAAAACAGAGTCCCTTCTGAGGATGCAGGTGAACCTTGGTTAGGATAGAAAATAAAGGCACTTTCAGAGGGGGCTCCCCAGGGCCAGCAGTGGCCCTAAAGAGGACCAAGGCCAATATGAAGGTGGGCAAAGGGATCATGACTTGATGTTGTACAGTTGCGTTGCCACTTTAACACTGTTAAAGGACCCACTCTTGAAAATTTTTTTAAATTTATTTTTGAGAGAAAGAGTGTATGTGAGCAGGGGAGCGGCAGAGAGAGAGGGAGACACAGAATCTGAAGCAGACTCCAGGCTCTGAGCTGTCACCACGGAGCCTGATGTGGGGCTCGAACCCAGGAACCGTGAGATCATGATTTGAGCAGAAGTCAGACTGAGCCACCCAGGCACTCCTTAAAAGACTCACTCTTAACCTTCTCCCAAAGGTCACCATCACCCCCGTCCTTGACCCCCCATGTCTCAATATTGCCAGGGCCATCTGTCAGCCCAGATAACATCCTTCTTCTTCAATACATCTTCTCAATGGCCCTGTCTCCTGCTGGAAAAACTCCTGGAACATATGTTCTGGGATCTTCATCAAAAGCTTCTCTTTAACTGTGTTAAAGTAGCAATCAGAAACACTTTCCCAAAAGAATGACTCACCTGCCGAAGTTAGGTTGAAATGATAAAGGCAGGGAGACAAGGGAATAAAACCCACTGGAGTCCCAAATGATGGGTTAGCACTAACACAGATTGGGAAGGTCATATCAGAAAGTTTAAGCTGAGTATAGAACAGTCCCAAAATAGCCGGTGTTGGGAGGGGCCCCTGCACATTTAGGATTTTTGTGCTGTGTTCCATGGCCTTTCTTTGGAAGTTTCTTGCACTTATGTGGGGCTGGGAGGTCCATGTTGGTATCCAGACACGGGTAGAGGTGAAACTAATGGGGCTATTGGTGGTGGCCCACAATGCAGCAGGTGCGGAGTTACAGCGGCTAATATCCAGCAGGGGGAGTTATAACTGGTGTTGTCCAGATAGCGCTGAACAGTGTAAGTGAGGGTGGCTATGGGGCAGCGTGAGGCAGAAGTGATGTGTGATCACAGAGGTACCATGCCCATGGGTCTCTTTAAGGGTGTGGCCTTGGAAGTCCCTTGGAGGAACTCGGACCACACTAAGGTGTTGGACATAACAGAATAGAGGATTTGAGGATTTATCTGAGATGGCCCTCTTTGACCAGCAGTTTGAGGTCTTCCAGTGGCTCACAGGTAGGCTCAGAGGTACTGGGGCCGTCCTCTTTGTTAGAGGTCACAGCAGGCTTGGCTCCGGAGAGATGGATCCATCTGGAGATTCCTGGGAACTTGCTGGTTGTAGGGGTGGACGAAAGAACAGTTAGGGTCCCTTCCGTAAAGGAGTTAGTTGGGATCCAGGAGATCCAGCTCTCCAGGTTTTAATTAGGACCTTATCTCCTGGTTGGACTGGGGAGGTTGGGGTTGAGTAGTCTGGCTTTAGTAGGACCTGTTTTTCCCATAAAGCCTTTCAGAGGCACTAACTGAGTCCCAAGAACAGGTGAATTTTAGTCGGTAGGCTGTCCACTCCCATAAGCAGACAGGAATTGGAGGCAAGCTTACCTGTAAAGGAGGTTAAGACAGAGTAGGTGGCTCCCATGTCCAAAGAAAATTAACTGTCTTACCTGCCATGTCAAGGGTCACCCTGGGCTCTGTCACAATGGTGGAAACATTGAGTGGAGGAGCCCATTGGTACCGTAGGCTGCCTCAGTCCACAGTGCTGACAGCTAGAAGGGACTCTGAGTGCCTGGTTATGAGCGGGGCAGTCTCTCCACCAGTGTCCTGTTTGAGGACATTGGGACAGGCTGTATTAGGGAGCTGAAGGAAAGGACATCCATCTCTCCAGTGTCCCTCCTTTTTGCAATGGTAGCAGGCTCCTTTGGGTGTCTCCCTTTTGACAGGGTGACCCTGGGGTGACAGCTGGCATTGCAAGGCCACCAGGAGTCGAGTCTGTCTCTGATCCTAACGTTTCTCCTTTTCCCTTTTTTTCCCCTTCTTCCTGGTCCCGGCCATAGAACACAAAATTCACCACCTTAAGGAGTTCAGAGCTTGCAATGTCTGGCCTAGGGATAACTTTTGGAGCTGCCTCTTAATATCTGGGGAGGCCTGAGTGATGAGTCAGCCATTAAGAACTGTGAGACCGGGGGCGCCTGGGTGGCTTAGTCGGTTAAGCGTCCGACTTTCACTCAGGTCATGATCTCGCGGTTCGTGGGTTCAAGCCCCGCGTGGGGCTCTGTGCTGACTGCCAGCTCAGAGCCTGGAACCTGTTTCAGAGTCTGTGACTCCCTCTCTCTCTGACCCTCCCCTGCTCACGCTGTCTCTCTCTCTCTCTCTCCTAGAAATAAATAAAACATTAAAAAAAAATTAA